>NW_006438073.1:5270675-5344641 GCF_000325575.1 Pteropus alecto
AGTTCTGCATGGCTCTTTGGTTTAGAATATGATCCAATTCATTTTTGTTCTTTCGTATTCTGTCAGCGTGATTAAAGGGACTGCAGTTCTAGCTTCAGCTAACATGGTGTACCCAATGTGTTTTCATAAACTCGAAGTGTCCAACATATTCGTCATGGGAAAGGGAAAGTTTTTAAGGTGGAAAGACAGACCAGATGCCAGAATGTCTCCGTATGGCTATTCCATTTAGTCCTTGCACCATTGTTGGGGAGATATTTCTGTCCTGGATTTATAGCAGAGGTACCTGAGGCAAGAGCCGTGAAAAGACCTGCCAGAGTCCCAGACCGATCCGTAGCCAAGCTGGGATCAGACCCAGGGGTTTTGATTGTGAATTAGTCCCTGCTCCTCCACGCAGTGCTCTAAGCCCTCGGAACGAGTCCCGGCAACGTGATACCCAGATCGCTCGCACTTTAGAACCTACAGGAAATCTCGTTGAAGGTTCGTACTCTGTTCGTGTTGACATCCTCTGGCCAGTGTGCCATTTTCTTTTACTTCAGCTGGCCCGACTGGCAGATGGGGAAGCCGTGCCTTCATTTTACGGGAATGGCGGTCTGTACTCTCGAGGTGAACGTCGCAAAATGCGCACTTAAACCCCATCCGCCCTCTTTTCAGCTTACAAAGTGAATCAGCGCCGAGGAGTTAAGTCAGAAGTCAATGCCAAGTGCCTGGCCATGTCAGCCTGGCTCCCCGACTTGTTTCTCCTGCTCAAAGCATGTGGATTTCTCACCTATGTTTAACTGTGTAGACTTTTCCAACATGTGCATCATTAATTCATGGGCAGAATTAAGCATGTTGTAAGGAGAGAAATCTGAGCTTTCACCACCAAGTACTTCAAGTCACTGGCCAGGAAGTGAGTCTTTGATGCATGTTAAGATTTTGAAATGCTTGCTGTGTGCCATGGACGGGGTGGGAGGATGCAGGACAGGGCTTCTCTCTGTTCTCTCACTAGGAGCTGGGCTTCAGGGCACCTTTAGAAATGGATCAACTCGTCCTTGCTTTTCCTTTGCGGCTCCTTTATTTATTTATTTTTCTCCCAGAATAAACGGAAAGTCCACTGGAAGGAAGTAGCTTCTCCATTAAAGAGAGCAGTGGCTGCTCTCATCTCTGGGGCTGTCCAGGTACTTCACGTGGCTCTGCTTTGCTTCTCGCACCTCCAGCCCACAACAGAAGGCCAGCCTGGTGGTCCAGCCCACAGGCATCGGTACCACCAGCATCCTGTCCTTGTTGACAACTTGTTAAGCATGGAATTGCACTGTCGTGGGTCCTGGAGAAAGGAATTTCTCATTAGCCCAGATTGTTGTCTCGGCTGCATCTCTGATTTGCTCTGGACACTTTAGAAACATCTAACTTGTGTATTGTTTTTATTTTTAATGTTATTTGTGCCTTCCGTGTTTTTTGCTGAATCAACCCCACCAGGAGAAAATTCATTTCATTTACTTTCGAGATGCTTTTTCCAATTTCATTGGATGCTCAGCTCAATTATTTCCAGGCTTTCTTTTTTTCTAGTCTCAATATTTAAAACTACATATTTGCTTCTTTATACTTTTTTGACTGTACCCAATGAGTTCTGAAAAGCAAATTTAAATTATTACTCTATTCTCAGTATTCTTAATTTCTATTATTATTTCTTCTTTGACCCATGATTTTTTTAGAGTCCCGTATTCAAATTTGTATGTTGATTTTTTTTTTAAATTGCTTTCTTTTTTTCCGGCTTTACTGAAATTTAAAAGACAATTAGTTGCTCGTATTTACATTGTCCAATTCAATGAGTTTTTTAAAATTATAGTTGGCATACAATAATATACTGGTTTCAGTTGTACAGCCTAGTGATCAGAGAGCTACATAATTTGCAAAGCGATCGCTCCACTGAATCTAGTCACCCTCTTTCCCCTTACATATTTATTACAACATTATTAACCATCTTCCCCAGGCTCCACTCTGCATCTCCATGTCTATCCTGCAACTATCCATTTATACCTCTTAATACCTTTGCCCTTTTTTTTGCTGTCCTCCCCAACCCCCCTCCCATCTAGTAGCCCTCAAAATATTCTCTGTATCTGTGAGTTTACTTCCGCTTTTGCTGTTGTTTATTTTATTCTTTAGATTCCACATATACGTGAAATCATGTGATATGTGTCTTTCTCTATCTGACTTATTCTAGATCCATCATGGCAATATCTTTTTCTATCTCCTTCCTTTTAGTCTGTGTGTGTCTTTTAATCTGAAGTGAGTCTCTTGTAGGCAGCATATGTAGGAGTCTTGTTTTCTTACCCATTTAGCCACCCTATCTTTTGGTTGGAGCACCTAATTCTTTTCTATTTGAGATACTTGTTGATAGGAATGTAGTTATTACCATTCTTTATTCCTGTTTTTGATACATGTTTTTTCCTTTTAAAGAAGTCCCTCCAACATTTCCTGTAATACTGGCTTGGTGTTGATAAATTCCTTTAGCTTATTTTTTTCTGAGAAGTTCTTGATCTGCCCTTAGACTCTAAACAATAGCTTTGCTGGATAAAGTATTCTTGGTTGTAGATCCTGGGTTTTTATCACATCCAATATTTTGTGCCAAGCCCTTCTGTCCTGCGTGTCTTATGGGTGCTCCCTTGTAGGTATCTAACTGCTTTTCTCTTGCTACTTTTAAGATTCTCTCTTAGTATTTAACCTTTGGCATTTTAATTATGATGTGCCTTGGTATGGGCCTCCTGGGGTTGATCTTTCTTGGGACTCTGAACTTCCTGGGGTGGTGTGTCTATTTCCTTCACCAGGTGAGGGAAGTTTTCCATCATCTTTTCAAATAGCTCTTCAACGTCTTGTTTTCCTTCAGGTACTCCTGTGACATAGATAATTTTACATTTTATTTTGTCCCATAGGCACCTTAAATTATTATCATAGTCTTGGCTTCTTTTTTCTTGCCATTCAGATTGAGTGTCCTTGGCTTCCCCATCCTCTCTGTTGGTGGTTCGATCCTCTTCTTCATCCACTCTGTTTATTCCCTCTAATGTATGCTTCATCTCAGATAATGTGTTCTTCTTTTCTGACTGGTTCCCTTTTATAATTTCCACTTCCATTTTTATGTTTGTTATCACTTTGTTAAAGTTCTCACTGAATTCATCTACTCTTCTCCTAAGTTCATCGAGCATCTTTGTAAACGCTAGTTACAAATGCAGTGTTTTGAACTCTGCATCTGTTAGATTACTTGACTCCATTATTTCTGGATCTCAGTTCTGTCCTCTCATACGGTTTCTGCTTCTTTGTCTTGCCATTTTGGCTGCCTTTCCGTGTCTGTTTCTATGTACTAAGCAAAGCTCCTGAGTTTCCTGGTCTTATTAGTGTGGCTTTGTGTAGTAGGTGTCCAGTGGCACAGTCCTGAGAGGGGTTTAGCTGCAGGCCAAACTTAGCCCCAGCCTATGCCCCTCCAGGCCTCTTGTTAAGATTCAGCAAACAAGTCACAGATGCTGTGCTTATCGTTGCCTCAAGTAATCACACCAGAAATCGAGGCCAGCTGCCACCAGTGTGAGTCTTGACGCTGCTCAGCAAGGAGAACCTGACTCGTGGAGGACACACCTGGATGTGGCTTGGGTGGGGCCGTGAGTTGGAGGAGGCAGAGTTTCAGGGAATCCTCTGGGCGGAGAGACCTCTGTTATCCAGTTTGATGACGTGTCAGCTATGGCGGTGCTGGGTCTGCACACTGGGATCGGGGGAGGACTCAACAGAGGAACAGTGGATACTTCTGGCACTTCTGTCCAGGAGAGATCCTCGCCTATGGCCCTCACTCCAACAACTCAGTGTCTCTCTGTAAGTCCCTGGGGCCCCTCGAGCAGCTGACCGGGCACTGGTGCTCAGAGCAAGCAGGTCTGTCACCATGAATGTCCACATGTGGACATGGCTCCTTTAAGAGGCGTCTTCAGCTGCCACTACCATTGCTGTTGCCTCTGTCCCACTCAGCTGCTCGGACCGGGTGGCCTGGCGGCCTCGCCCCCTCCTACCTCTCGTCACAGGGTGATTTCTCATTTCTCTCCCTAGTTGTAGGGCTTGTTCATCTAGATCCCAGGTGACTTTGCTTGCTGTTTGCTCTGTGTTTGTCACAACTTTGTTTTGGTCGCAAGAAGATGAACAAAGTCTCTATCATCTACGCCATTTATTTGACTCTCTGTATGCTGATGTTTTTATCTTTTAATTGTTGACTTCTAACTTAACTTTGGTGTGGTCAGAGAATGTGGTCTGTATAATACCAATTCTTTGAATTTTATTGAAACTTTCTTTTTAGCCTTCTAAGAGGTCAATTTTTACAATCGTTCCATACATGTTTGAGATGAATGTGTAGACTTTATTGGATACAGGGTTTTATAGGTGTCCAACATTTGAAGCTTGTTAGTTGTGCTGTTAAAATATTGTAGATTTTAATCAGCTTTCCATCTGCTCAGTCTGTCGAGAGTAATTGAAGAGTATGAAAATTTGTTATTATGTTGGTGGGTTTGTCATTTTCTCCCTATATTTCTGGCAGATTTCAAGAGTTATATGCACAAGGCACTTTTATTGGATGCATGTATCTACAAATTTAGAATTTTTAAAATCTACGTAGTGAATTGAACCTTTTATTATAGTGTAGAAATCCTATTTAAATCCATGTCGTAGATCATCTTAATGTCTATTTCATTTGATATTAATAGACCTACTCTAACTTCCTTTTAATTGACCTTGACCTCAGTCTCAGAGGACAAGGAGTCCAAGAAGACTATACGAGGAAAAGGATGTTCTGTTCTCACTTTCCCTCATCTTCATCATCATTTTATCTGTAGCTGTTTATTAAGCACCCTCTGAAGCAGTGGTTGGTGCGCATTCCTGTGACCCACCCACAGAGATTTGGAATCAAAAAATTGGGATAAGGTTCAGGAACCTGCATTTTTCACAACATGTAAGGCCCACACAGGTGGCCCATGGACCACACGTGGAGACGTGCTGGGTGTTTCTTTACGAGGAGTGGGATGCGAGTATCCTGGGTGGAAGAGCCTTCTGTGGTTGAAGAGAGTGCCCGTCCCCCCAACACACTCTGAAGACCTTGGGACGGAAGCATCACCCCTTTTCCTCAGTAGAAGTCCCATATTTTATCTGATGAAATGCTGCATTATTTTTTGCAGAAAAATTGGAGCTCTCTAGAGATGGGCAACTGAGTAAAATCCTATAATTGATTAGGGTGGGGTACCCGCAGCCGAACCACACTCCCTGGGCATCGCAGCAAACCTTGGAGTGGAGCTTTGGGCAAAGGCAGGACACAACCAAATGGGCTTTCCCACAGATACGGCAAGGGTGTCTTTACTTGTCGATGTGTGGGTTAAAGATTCTTGGCATAAGGCAGTTTAGAATGGTGGAAAGATGAGTGCTATTTTAATTCTATACATTAATTTAGAGAAAATGGACATTTTCACAATGTTGATATATTGAACATGACTTATTTAATTTGAACGTGATCTGTCGTTGCATTTTCTTGGGCAATATTTAGTTGTTCTCAGCAATGTTTTGTAGTTTTATTGGTACCATAGTGTGGTGCTGCTTCTTAGTGACTTAACTGCCAGGGCCCTATGTCTTCTTCCTCCTGAAACCCATGAGGTCTGATAAATCATCGGGGGGCCATGCCCTGCAGAAGCAGCAGAGAGAACCCCAAAGGCCCGTCTGTCATCTCAGAATCCTAATCTGGGGGATGCGATTTGGGACATGAAAGGAACAGGAAATGGAACCTGGTTCTTTGGGGTCATTTTTAAATGCTGACGTCCAGTGTGCAGAAAAGGCCTTTATCAGTTGTCCCAGTGCTTTTTGGTGACTGGTGTCGTCACCCGAGGTGGCACTCCAGGAGCAGCTGGGCGTGAGCACAGGGCCAGGGGTCAGCAAGGGGCACAGTGTATGTCCTTCAGGGCTATGCAGGGGAGGAGGCACATGCTGCCACCTTCCCAAACAAAGGACACCGTCCCAACATTCTTCCTCGTTTTTTTCTTTTTGAAAACATAACCAAGAAAGGAAATTTATTTCTACTGCGTGAGGGGAAAAGGCAAAGTCTCTTGAGTTTCTCGGTGCAGCTTTTTGGAGTGACAGCTTACTGGTGCGATGGCAAGCGACGCTTAAGGCCGTTTTATCTGGGAGACTAGCAGCGGCGTGGCTCTTTAAGGAGTGGGGCGCTGCAACTTTCCTTCGCTGTGCTTGTGGTAAAACGGGGCACCTCTGGGGCTGGCGCTTGTGTAATCACAGAGGAAAACAGGGAGGGAAGCAGCGGAGGGGCTCATAAGCAGGTGGATAACTAAATGCGATTTAAAACAGTCCTGCGTTTAAATTGTGGGGATAGTGTGGGCCCCGCGCAGCACAGCCCGCAACGAAGTGGTTTAATTTTATAAACTCTGTTCAGGGAAATGAAAAATGAAAGTCAGGGCATGAGCGTAGTGATCACTGTTGGATTTTATCCAAAAGCTTGGATGCTAGTCTCTGATTAATCAGCGAAGCAGACGTGGTGGTGGAAAGGGCACCTGCCCAGGGCACCCTGTCCCTGTGAGTGATGGGGGTCGAAGGGCAACACCCACGAACCTCTGTTTCCTTGTCTGAGTAAAGCTGTCAATTATCAGTCAACTCCCGAGGGTCCTCTACCTCTGTCATTTCAACAGCAATTTGTCGTCAGGTCCCTAACTTAACCGGAGGTGTCTGCTGCTGGCAATCAGGGTGGGTTCGTCCCCAGGACACCTTTCTTCCTGGTGGGCTTGCTGTGCTGTGAATGACGTTGGCAGGAGGAGAGGGGACTGGCAGTCTGGAGCAGGTGCCCTTGCTGCCTTCTTTGACATTTACTCTAGACCCTGGGGCCTCATGGAGGCTCTGAGGAGGGGACCCTGTCCTTGGCTCTGCAGACAATGGAAGCCACCTGGGGGAGGCGGTTGGGTGCAAGGTGGGACTTCAGACAGCAAAGTGATTATTCTGCTGTCGAAGCCAGTCTCGTGAGGCAGGTGACCTCACTGTATGATTGTTTTAGAGCAGGAGCAGGGGAGATGACCAAGTGACAGGTAACTCTCTGACTTTTCATTTCAATAGAGATCACTGGGACCAGAAAGTTGAGAGAATAATATGGAAAAATGAACCACAGCTTCACAAGCCTGTCCATATACACACCCTTTGGCCTCCATTACCTGATTATTAACACTTAAACTAAACATTTAACTGAAATATTAAAATATCTAAGTATTTTAAAGTAATTCTGACAGGATTGCATCTCTTTAGGGGGTATACATCTTTTATAGGTTTTATTGTTGATTTATATTGTATTTATTTCTAATAAAACCTAAAATAAGTGTGGTACACTCTGTTTTTTTTTTGTTTCTTAGAAAAGATTGAGAGGCAAAATTTGGAAGTTTCAAATGATGTGAGAAGTTGATGCCCGCCTCATTACGGTCACGGGTCTTACTGCACCTGTGCAGGTCACAGCAAACCATGTTCTTGCCCCCCTCGCCCAAATCGCTGGAGAGTTTATCTTGCGTTGGTGTTGGCTGTCTCAGCAGTTGTGTGTTGAGATAAAATTATTTAATTTTCTCGGCTTCATAATGCAGAAATAAGAGTTTCACATATAAGACTTAGATTAATATGCCATAGATAGAATGCAATTTTATTTTCTCTGGAATGGAAGTCTATTTCGTTACTGTTTGTGTGACATGGAGGCAGAGTGGGTACAATGGTGGTTCCCTATGAAGTGCCATCGGCACCTCGAGAGACTCAGGTAAGGCCTGTCTCAGAGCTGGATGGAGCTGGGGCCCTGGCAGGTCCTGCTGGCCAGAGGAAAGGAAACGAGACAGAATGTTCGCTCTGATGCTTAGGACCAGGCGACCCAAGGGACAGTTTGGTCTCAATGAAATCCGATGGCTTCAGAAGTCTTTGCTTCTGGAGTTAGAGCCCCCATCTCGTGAGCTAAGGAGGCTGGCTGAGAGCATTACACGCCTCCTGAGAGAAGACAGAACATTCGCTGTCAGGACAGCGATGACATAAAGCAGCCTGGGCAGCGGTGAGGGGTGTGATGGAGGCTCCTGAGGGAACAGCTCCTTCGTGCATGCTCTCCTCATCCTCTCTGCTGGACGGTGTCTCATGGCTCAGATGCCTTTTTCGGTCGTTGCTTATGCTCCGAGTACGCACCGAGTGGCTCCGATTTCACGGAGCTTCTGCCAGCTGGAAGCGTTATGCAGCTGACAGCACAAGATGAAAGCGTGTGTCTCCAGCCCCCCAGGGAGGGACACCATAAGCTGATGCCTCTGAGGCATAAACACAAGGGACGAGGCACCAGAATCTCCTATGCTAAAGATTCTAGCACATTTATGGAGATTAAGGGATTGTGGAGAAAAGTGTGTATGTGTAATATGGATGATTTTTTTTAAAGTAATGTTTTGCTGACATCGATGAGAAGTGTTTCCTTTCATTGTTCTCAGGGAGTGCTTCAGAGCAAGCACACGTAAGGAAGTCACATGGATAACTGAAAATATTTATTGTCTGGGGTAGAGGAGAAAATTAAATCGAAACTAATTAAAATTAATTTGGTGTCAACTTTTAAAACATCAAAGAAATAAATCTCATAGTTTCTGCAGTACAGAGGAAATTGTTCCAAGAACCTTTCCCACAGAGGTTCTTGATCTGTTTTGGCCACTGGGTAATGATGTGGCACATTTCTCTGAGGCCTCCTGGCAGCCACCGATATCCCCTGGGATTGCTCTCCAGGATGTGTGTGTGTATAAGGCACATGCAAAAGAATTTTGATTTTAAACTAAACCACGTCGAGTACATGACAAAACCAAATAACACTGCTTTTGTATTTATCTGCTCTATAGATAAGTAGAAAATGATCATTTCTGGTTGCAAAATTCTGTGAAACGATCAAATTTTAGATCTGAACTGGTTTAGCGTGGCATGTCTCTAGTGGCTCATAACATAGGCTTACTAGTTGGGTGAACATGGGCAAATTGCTTAGTTTTAGTTTTTGAATTCAGGTTCTTGTAAAGTGGGAATAATACCATTGTGTGGAGTTGATGGAGGTTTATGAACACAGTGCATGCGGAGCACTTATCACGTTGTCTGGCCCATCTCAGGTGCTAAGTTACTGTGATAATTGCAGTTGCTGATTACAGATATTGAAGAAATCAACTCAGAGAGGCAGCTTGGATCTGGGGAGGATGGCAAAGCCTTAGGCTCGAGGAGAGTGTTTGTCCGGCAGGGCACCAAGGTTCCAGTACGAAGGCATTTGGCGGGATCCACTCTCTGGAGCTGGGAGAGCTGGAGCTGAGTGATTAAGACTAAGGAAGGACCGAGATAGAGGTCAGAGCTACACGCTTTGGCAAGGCTTCCCCAGCCTCCATTTCTTCAGTCATGACCTGGAATTAACAATGCCCCCCGCCCCTTGGGCTTGGAGGGCTCCCTGGACCATATGTTTAGGGAAGGCCCCGGCATATGCCGATTCCCTCCTTCTTGCTCCTTGTCACTAAATGTGGCCCCCAAGTCCTCAGCATGCCTGGTCTGGTCCAGGGGGGCTGGACCCACACTGGTTCAGACCCCACGCCTTGTTCTGGCTGCTGATGGAGCAGAGAGATGCTGGGATAGGGCCCTGGGTGTTCCTAAAACCCTGGCTTGACAGCTGTGGCGTTGCAGGGCGGGGATGGGAACGGGGCAGCATCTAAAGAAGCTTTCACTCACATTTTGCATGAAAGAGAGAAAACGTCAGCGTTCCTGATGAACGTCATGGTTGTTTGGGAATGGCAGGCACCACTGGACATAAGTGGTGGCGCCATTGTCCTACTAGGTTAGAGGCTCTTGGACATCAAGACTGTGTGTAATTCAAATCTGTACTGAGTACTCCACCCTGTTCCCCCGTGGTGCCAGCGGGAAGCCTTGCAAAATAAATATTCTCTTAATCTTCCCCAAGTATCACTCTGATCATGTCCCTTCCTGTGTGAAGTCTTCCAGTCAAATAGGGAGCTTGGCTTGTAACTGAGGACTTCACGGCCTGTCCACAGCTGGCCCTCTGGATTCCTGTGCTTCTACGTCATCGTCGTCATCACGATAGCTTGTATTTATTGAGCACTTACTCTGAGCATTGTGTATTGCATAATATCCCACTCAGTCCTTCAGTAATCCTGTGCTTTGCAAATATTATCGTCCATTTTACATTGGACAGAAAACCCCATCAAAACCCTGACACATAGAAAGAGCAGTTATGCAACTTGCACAAAAATCACAGGGTTGCTAAGTGAGAGGGTCAAGATTTGATGGAGGAGTTTTCCGCAAAGCTCAACCTCTTACCCACTGCTCGGACTCTATGACCTGATTGGTTCATGTCGAGATTTACTGCACCTTCTCCACTGTGTTACGAGCTGCTTCAAGGCAAGAACGATGACTGAGACAACTTCGGCCTCTCTTCAAAGGATGTAAGAGACCCCATGCCTCCACCTTGTAGACAGTCGGTGCCCATTTCTTGGCAGAATTCATTGGGTTTATCTACAGGTGGGCTTTTAATTCCTTATTAACAATGTTCAAGTGAGGATTTGAGCTGAAAGATATTGTTGGAGCTGCTATGTTTTGTGGCCCCAAGAAGTGAGTTCCGACCAGGGAGAAGGACAGCCAGATGCACACGCTGGAGCCCTCTGGGCCCGATGTGGACTGTGCTGCTTCTCTGGCCACCCGAATGGCAGCCTGGCACCCGTCTGCCAGGGAACACAAGGACCTGGGAGGAAACACTGTCCACAGCCACGTAGAGGCATGCACACAACTCTTCCCACTGCCTTTTCTCCAGCCCCTTTTTGAGTGAGAGATTTTGAAAAGAACTAAAATATGGTCTGACATGAGGCTCTCTCCATCACATGTTTTTCACAAGCACCAGAAATTCTTCAATAATTGGACAGCAAAAGGTCCCTAAAGGACCTGTGTGTAGAAAGGCACTAGTGTGGTTCATGCCTATATTCTAGTTGGGGCAATAAGACAGATTTGCCTCACATTTTGGGGGCCATTTGCAATGGCCTTATCATATCACACAGTATGCTTGTCCTGTCATGCGAATCTGGCCTCAGAGAAAAGATCACCCCGCCCCTCCCCGCCCCACAATTCCCCACAATCTGTGAAATGAACACACGGCAGAGAAGGCGGGCAGTAATCAGGAATACTGAAATTCAGATTGGGGTGGAGGTAAACTGGGGCTAAACTGCTCTCTACATTAAGCAATCCAGTTCTCCTGACATTGAATAGACACTAAAATTTAATCCATGAAAATAACTTAATACTCAATAGGGACAAAAATCCATATTTACTTACAGTTATTAATATACATTTCCTGCTCAGAAATTTATTTTCTTCTTTAACAGAAAACATTAAAGCATAGTAAATAGTCAACTCATTTAATCCTCATACACCCTGTGAGGCATGTTCTATTGTCCTCATCTCATAGAGGAGGAAAGTAAGGTGCAGAGAGATTAAGTAACCTGCCCCAAGTCTGGAGCTGCAGGATCGGAGAGCTAGAAAAGGTATTTTTGATGTCTGAACCAACAGGAGATTAATTGGTATCTCTAGAATATGGAAGTAATGTTTGTAAAGCCACAAGGAACAGACAGCAAGTCTTACAGAAGAATTGACAAAGGATATAGACCGTTTTTATGAAAGGAAATGCACAAAGCCATTAAGCATAGGCAGCAAGGCAGATTCATCCATAATCAGAGACATGCAAATGCAAGCAAGACAGAACTTTACATTCATAACACTGGTGAGAAACTAAGAAGCCCAGTGGTGCCAAGTGTTGGAAAGTTGCAGGTCCCCACTAGAGGGCACATAGACCTATTCTCAGGGACGATCTGGAAAGACCGATGCAAATGAGGTGTCCACATACATATCCCGTGACCTAGCAATTCCGATCCTGTGTATAAATCCCAAAGGCAATCCTCAAACCCACCCAACGGGAGGCAGGGATGTTCACCTCAGTGTTATGTGGGTGGCAGGGAGCTGGAGGCATTCTGAGAGAGAGGAAATGTCAAATGTAGTGCACACGCCCCATGCAGCAGCTGGAAACGGAAGACTAGATGTTCACATAGCATCACGGATGGTCCTTAAGGCACAGGGCAGAATAAAAAGTAAGAAACAGGTTAAATACCTTATACATAAAATTAAAAATATGTGCATAGAAACAATGTAGCTTCTGCAAGAATACGAACGAAAAATATACCTTAACATCAGGATGGATCTTTTGTGGGGCTGGAATGGGACTAGGAATAGGCATAAAATAGAATAAGTAAATAAAATACTTAGGGATCAATGATTATTATACATTATAATTAACTCGACTTTCTGTCCTTGAGGTTCGAAAGAGGCAAAGGGTAAAAAGAAGGAAATGAATTTTTCTGCCAAAGACATTTATGGGTCTTGTAAGATGCCTTAGAAATGACCCAACCCCTGGCCTATTGAATAGATTGGCCTATAATCTAGAAACATAGATTTGATCTAGATCAGTGGATTTCAGACTGAATTCGGCGATCCTAGGGGTTGCATGACTGCTTCCTTCGGCAGAATAATTCTGCTTTTATCAGTTTCACTTTGGTGTTAAGATTCTGTTTCGTTTTTAAAGAGGGGAGCTAGAGGTCTACTTCCGAAATAATGTATGAAAAGACGCGGGATCCCCAGGATCTCGTCCAGACTTAAAATTCTATATTTTAATCAGAATAGTCAACTAAAAATGTTTTAAAACTCGGAGTTTGAAATGTCCACTCCACATGTCATTGTTTACAAGATATCTTCTTGGGAAGATGTTGGGATCTTTCTCCTCCTGGTGCTCATTCAGCTTCTTTCTGTCAAATGTCGGTATACAATGAAACATTTAGATTAAGCCTATGCATAGATTTGCACCTTACAGATGAAATACATCTTTAGTGACTCTGCAGGTTTGTTTCCCCTTATGACAGCTGACCTGAGACTTCCCCAGAGCTGTTTACCTGTGAGGATCAGAGACAGCACTGCTAAAAGACAGTAGACAAATAATGTCAGTGGTCACCTGGGGAGGCCATGTCTTCAGGTGCAGATCACTGGAGCATAGATGGAAGGCTCTTCCTGAACATGTCACATGGAAGTTCTCATCTGAAAAGTCTAATATAACATGTTAGTCTAATATAACAAGTTTCCATCTGAAAAGTCTAATATAACATGTAATAATTCATCAAGTTCTAGTAGGGCATTTGCAATATTGCCTCTTAATACAGTTTTTATTATACTTTCATATGTTCTCATATAGAATTTTAGGCATTGTTTTTGTCTTCAAAGATCATATGATCTTCCTAGTTAAGAAGACAAAGGTAGCAGATATTGGAAATCTTTGGGGCACTAGGTTCTTGGGGTCGTATGACTAGGCTAATCTGCCTCTCTTCCTGAAACAAAATGCTTCAGCCTGTCATCACTTTCCTTTCAATTTGCCCTTTCTGTTGTCTTGGTTCTTTAGTGGGGTACTGTCTTCATCTGAGGGAGGGGGCGGGGTGGACAGAGGCGCAGGGCACGGGCAGGAAGCCAGGAGATGGGAGGGGGCTGCATCCAGTGGTGGGAGTTCCTGCAAAGCCAGGTCAGGAGGCAGGTGAGGCCTAGACGATGGGAGTGTGTGGCACAGAGTCCCGTACAGGGACCAATGGAATCACTAGCTCCTGCACAGACTCTGTCCCAAAATCTTAGGAGGGCTGTGCTCACTGGATTTTTGCCTCCGTTTGCTGTCATTTTTCATCCACCTCATGTCAGACTCCCTGTGCCCCCGCCCCCTAGTGGAGGGGCTGCTTTGATTCCCCTGCTTTGTCTGCAGAATTCCCCCTTATGATCCTGTGTTCTGCATGCCAGTCCACTTTCTTCTAGGCCTTGCACCTGGGGCTCTTGTAGGGTGACCAGCTGTCCTACTTTGCCTGGCATTGAGGGGTTTCCTGTGACTTAGGACTTTTACTGCTAAACCTGGGAGAGTCCTGGGCAAACTGGGACAACTGGTTACCCTGAGCGCTCCACCAGTAGAAAAAATGATTCCTAAGATGTATACTAATGAAAAGTTGTGAACAACTCAGATGTGTCATAGAGAAAAACATGGCTAAATAAATCTAGGGTATCTGTCTGATATAATACGACACAGATGATCAAATTATGTTTACAAAATAATGTAGAAATGTTGACGATAAACATTAAGTTCAAAGGCTGGGATACTAATGTGTGCATATTGCGTGATTTCAATCATTTATTTAAAATCTCTTCATGGTAAATTGGTTGTTGAAAAGGAGGGACTACCTGAAGGAGAGAGCTTTCATTACTGCTGCTGACACATTTTCCTGAACTAACTGAGATGTTCTCTTGCTGAAGGCAGTGCTAGTGTAGATGCAAAGCTGAGTTAGCGTTATGGTTGCGCAATGTTTCAAACTGATGAGTCAAGTGGTTCAAATGATGATTCAGATGGTTCAAAAGTTAATTCTGAACCATGATTTTGTTCATCATGATGGGGTGGCAGAGAACAAGTCAAACCAGCAAAAATTAGAACATGCAAATAAGACTGGGTTTTCAGCAAAGGAAAAGGCACCAGATTCCTTCTCAGTAAGACCTGCTGGATAGAAGCTGTAAAACCCTATGGTTGGTGAACAAACGCTACTGATGCTCTCTTACCCACAATGACCGACCTAGTCGCTCACATGAATGGAAAGCCTCTCAGAAAAGAGAAGTTCAGAGACGTTATTCTGGGGAACAATAAAGCCTATAGCATCAAAAGAACTCAGTCTGGAAAATGTCATAAGGTGACGAGGGCTTTATTTAACCCGGGATCAGAAAACAAAGCTGGGTGAAATGGACATGTGAAACCTATAATCGCCTCCCTTAATCTGAATAATCAAAAAGGCAATTACTCCATTTAGAAGGAATTATTTGATTGACCCAGCTTTCAATAGCTAGAGTCTTTTTAAATGTCTTAGTGACCACATTGTTTTGCCTTATCTAGTTTATATCGTTTTATATCAGTGATCTTTTTTTTTTTTTACTATGTGACAAGATACATTTACTTGATTTGTGAACCATTAATTTATCTGTTTGAGATTATATACTATTTGGGGTTATTATGATTACTGAATTTATTTTCAGTCATAAAAACATAGTAGTTAGATATGTTCCAGGCACTTTGAATATATTACCATCAGCATCAAAACAGCCTTATGAGGAAAGTAGTTGTTATTTTCTCATTTTCCAAAGGGCAGATTGAGGCTGCGAGAGTTTCTGAGTCAGCTGGTCTGGGGTCAGGCCCGAGAATTTGCATTTGCAAGTTCTCACCTGTTGCTGGTACTGTGGGCTCCGAGCCCATACTGTGAGAATCACTTGGTTTCGGAGGGTTGCTTTAGCTACTGATTTTTTTTCTTTGTGATGATGACCGGCCAACCTTTCACGTGAATGGAAAACATGGCTCTCTTCCAGGAAAGTTTATATAAAAGTTTGGTTGTTTTTAAAACTTCAGCCACTGCTCATCGATGTGGTTTCTTTTACAGTAGTGTCCCTTTCTAGTCCAGCTTGCATATCACTAGAGGGTGGGTCTTATTAAAACATCATATTGGTCACAGTACGTTTCTATTCAAGGAGCCATCAAACCTCACTTTTGTCTGAAACGAGGTTCGGGTACCTTAATCTGGCATTGATTTCCTGTCCCTGCGTGCAGATTTTCTAATGTAACTAACCCTTCTCTGCTGTGCGCAGAGGACCCTCTGACCCCAGCCAGGCCAGCTGCTGCTGGTGCCTCTCACGCCCTGTATCCCAGTCACCCCGGCAACCATGCCATCACCTGGAATGCACCAATCTGTTCATTCAGGAGCGGGAAGCGCCGGCCCCGCCCTCTCGCCTCTGCAGCCGCAGGCGCCAGCCGTCCAGGGGCGGCCCGCCCTCTTGTCCTTCCAGCCTGCCCCCTCGGTTCCCTGCCTCCGCGTGCCCCTGTGGCCGCTCTGTTGACCTCCCTCCTCTCCCTTCCGGTCCCGCCATCTTGTCCGTCTCCACTTCCGGTCCCCCCCACTCTCAGCACATCCCCTCGCTTCCCAGTTCCTGACCGTAGCTTGGAGCAAGAAGCTGCTTCAATGCCCTGCCACCAAGACGAGAAACTCACCAGTCTCTGCGTCCATCCCTTCCTCCTGACGTCACAGTGGAGGCCTGACGGCCTGTCCCCAGGGACGCTAGCCTCGCTCCCGGCGTGCGGGCCTCACCCGCTTCTCAGGGGGCGCCACCTGCACCACTATCGCCTTTGTCGCCTTCGCGGGCATTCCGCGCCCACCCCCATTGAGGCCAGCTCGAGTGCATCTTTTCTATAGCACACCCGCCCCGATGCCCGGATGTTCCGCAGCTGAGGACCCCAACTTCCCGTCATAAGCACATTGCTTATCTCCTCTTATTGCCTCCGCATCCTCACCTTCCTCTCTCCCCGCAACCCAGTGTGGTGCCCTCGGTCCGCACCGCTCCACAGAATCAATCAGCCCTTGCCAGAATCTCCGGACACCCCGGGCTGCTCACCCCTCGTTCCTGGTCTTGTGTATGACACCAAAGTGTCGCCTGTCTCAAAGAGGAGCGTGATTCAGACTCTTGAGTGACTCTGCTGCTGTCGTCACCAGCTCATTTTGTACACCTCGATCCATCTCTTATTTCCCTTCGGCCTGCTCAGTCTAACGTCTGCCGAAGCCAAGCACATTTAAACAGATGGGCACAGCTGGGCGGGTCCCAATCTGCTGGTCCTGCATACTTCCAGGCACCATATGTGATTTCATTTAGTAAAAACATTGAAGTAATTTGGGTTAACTGTCATGTATTTCATTATCTCCACCGTTATTTCCAAGTGCCTGCTTGGAAAGTGGACAGATGCTCTTAGGAGATGTTCATCTTTCTGGTTTCATTTTGCTATTGTTCTTTACTTTTTCAGTAACACTCCATCTGTAAACAACTCAGTCCTCAAAAGTCTGACAGAGTGTATTGATGAATTATCCCTTGAATGCCTCTGTTTACTTGTTTAAACTTCTTAACAAGGCCAAAAACTATTGCTATTTTAAAAATCATGTAACCAATGCTACAGCATAGTTACATGATATTTAAAATAGTAATAGTTACATGACATTTTCCAATAGTTACATGACATTTTTAAAAATAGTAATAGTTACTGACGTTTTCCAGACTATTATGAAAATCTTGAGCTCATAAGTAATGGGAAACAATATCAGAATTTACCTCTGTGTAAGAGCATTCCATTTACTATCATAAGAGCATTCCAGTGACGCGTGCTTGTGACTCTTGTTGGCCACGTTACAGTATTTTTGTCTCCGCCTTTGAATCCTTAAACACACAAAGTAAAGTGCAAATCGCCTGACATGTGAGTCTTCTGGAATTTCTTTTTTTTATAAACATCAGCACTTAGAAATTTACTGGAAATGTCAACAATTTGTATATCATGTTAGAGATACAAATGTCGTTTATGTAAACTTTTCCATTAAAAAATACAACACTTCAAAGAAAAACTTAACAAATATTCACATACTCACTATTCGAAATCAACAAATGTTAACATTTTGTAATATTTACTTTAGGTTTTATTTTTAAAGAAGCAAACTATGACAGATCAAGTTGAGATTCCACTTGCTGTTGCGGTGGAAAAAATGAAAACTTAGTGACTTACAACAGATTAGTGACTTCTACTCACAGATTCCCTGGGTCAGGGATTCAGAACAGGCACAGCAGGAAATGCTCACCTCTGCTCCACACTGTGCAGCCTCAGATAGGAAGGCACAGAGGCTGCGGTGACCCGGTGGCCAGCAGCAGGAACCATCAGGAGGTGTCTTCATTCACATATCTGGCAGTTGGTACTGCTGTCGGTGGGGACTCCATCTGGCTCTGAACAGCAGCACGTGACCCCTCGGTGGAACTTGGGCTTCTTCCTGGCACAGCAGCCTCAGACTTCTCATGTAGTGGTGCAGAGCTCCAAAGGTGTGTTCTAGCTCACAAGGGAGAAGCTGCATCTCCTCTCATGGACTATTCTCGGGAGTCACACTACATCGCTTCTGCCTCATTCTGTTGGTTCCAGGAGAGTCACAAGCCCTGTGGAGAATTAAAGGGAAAGGAGAATTAGACTTTACCTCATGATGCGGGCGTGGCAGGGTTCTGGAGGACCATGTTGGGTAGGAACTCTGGTGGCACCATCTTCACATAGGTCGCAGGTCCCAATCTGTCGCCTCAGGGGCATCCATCGTAGTGCTGGGCTCCTAGTCTATTTTTTTACAGTTGTCCTATGTATGTGGACATCCAAGTGAATGTCTTCTTATCGCATCTCTACCTTTCTAAAACTAATCACAGAGACACGGAGATCGATGTTAGAACCAGGTATTGTTAATGCCCTTACATAACTATTTATCAAGCTCATTTAAGAGGAACATGGCAATAATAAAACACTGTGTACCTTTGATTTAATTATACTTCACTCTCTACTTTCTGATACTCTCTAATCATTAGTAATGAGTATTTGCATCTTAGTGCAGCATTTTACAGTGTTTAAACTATTTTCACATTTATTCCCTCAGTTGAGGTTTTATGAAAATAAAACATAAATATCTTAAGACTAAAGTTCATATTTTGAATGAATTAAATAATGGATCATAAAATGCTTTAGAAATTGCACAGAGCTAGTAAGAGGCCCCTGGTTATTAAGTCTCATAGTCACATTTTTTTCTGTAAGCTTTTTATACACTGCAATCTTGCCCTACTCTCCCCTCCTTTGTCTCTTTGCTGACCCCTGTATCCTCTGCTGCCACCTCATTTCTGTGTGTCAAAATACACCCAGTTCTTCCAGGCCTGGCTCAAGCGCTGCCTCCTCCCAAGCCTCTCCTGACACAGACTTCCCAGCTGGAACTCATCTCTCCCTCCTGTGTGTTTGGATAGCATTTTCTCTTTCTCTGATGACTTTTAAATACAGCCCACTCTGTATTCTGTTTCACATACTGCATCGCTGGTGCTCGACTGGAAGCTTCCAGCAAGCCAGAGCCCAGCCTTGATCCCCTCTCCGTGCACATCGCGTGGCGTACACCTGGGAGCAACCTGCAGAAGTCCTGCAGGTGATGGGACTTTTTTGTCTCCATGCTTAGCTTGCTCGCACCTCCCCTCTCAGCTTGGAGAGCACAAGATCTGTTTCACTTCAAATGTAGCAACATCTGGTGAGACAGCGAAATCTCCCCTGGCTCACCCAAAGTCGCACAGTTTCAGCGAGCAGACACTGTCCTCGGACCGGGGTGTTTCCCACGACTCATACCTTCCCGGCACCATGATGCTCATCTCTGGGGACTCCGCTTTCCAGTTTGGAGGAGATGAGGGTCGGGAAGAGCCACAAGAAAGAGAAAAGACTTGGCAGTTGGGAGGCCATTCAGGCCTTTTCTAGGATGAGTGCCCAACTCCGGTTTAAGCATTACATTATCCAAATAAACGAACAGATGTCTCGTCTCCACCTTCAACTCATAAGCTCTACAGTGAGAGCGGTCGGAGCCTCTCTGCTTCCCTGGTCCACCCGAGCACCGACAGAGAGAGAGAGTGCACCTCGTGCTGAGCGTCTGGCTTTGGCAGTCTGGCATCTACCGCTTTCCCGAGTGGCTAGGTGGACATCACCACTGGAAAGGCCATATGGTCCCCTTACCTGGACCTTTGACATGGAGTGAAGTGGGGCTCGCAAACGCAGCACCGCCACCTTTTTGAAATGCCCTGTCAGTTTCGACATCATCAATATAGTCTTAGCAATGGTCTATTTTCCTATTGTCAAGCCTACTCTGAGCCAAGAAAAAGACATTAAACAGTCAAGGTGACACTCTGCCCTAGAAACTTCTGTCCTTTTCAAAACAAATATAATTTTAAGACCAAGATGCATAATTCTTGTACTCAAGAGCTTGCACCTTTTTTCTCCCCAAGCAACTGATTCTAAGCACAATATGAAGCTGCCAGAGCAACGCTTCAAGAGAAAGAAAAACTCGACTGGTTCGATATGAACTTTTTTTTTTTTTTTTTTGCATCTTATCAGTTGCAGAATATTTTAGAGCAAGAATGAGGCAGTATTCAATTGACAAAAATATGATGGCAATAGGTCACTTACTAAAAAGAGAGTGTAATGACGTCTATGTAATTATTAACGCTTACTTCTTTAAAGGAAAATGACAAGGACTTAAAAAAAAATCTCAGAACAAAAGAGTTTTGGATGTTTGCCACGCTATATATCTAATCAAGTAAAAATTGTTCAAGAATGATGTCTTGCACCTGCTTAAATGGAGAATGCATATTTTAGCAATTTTTAAAAACTGCATTTCTTTTTACGAGGTTGCCGGCATCGGGGACGGGTGGCAGTGACCACAGGCCAGGTCCTACTGGATGGCGAAGTGGGCGGGCTCAGCAATCAGACATTTCAGTGCCGCATCCTCCCCACCTATGGACTAGCACGTAACATCACCTGGTTTCCTGATCTAACTTCAGTTTCCTCATCTGTAAAATGATGACAATAATCATGTGAACCTCACGGGGTTGCTGGGGGATTAAATGAGATAGTGTATACCATGCAACTAATCTAAAGCCTGGCACTCAGTGAATGGTAGGGGTCAGAAAAAATTTATTTCAGCCATGAGATTCCACACAAGAAGCCTGTGTAGGACTTACAATAAGGCCCAGGCCATGTATTTATTCACCTGACCACGTGGATGTGCAGAGCCGAATGGCCAGCTTTTTGAAGCTGCTGTATTGCTGTGTGCTGCCTAATTGGTTAATGTGTGTCCAGGGGACCGCCCTTGGTAACACGACTTTTAAGAGGCTTTAAAATGGGGTCCTCAGAGACTCCATCCATATGTTTTGTTTCAATAATTCCAAGGAATCATAATCAAAACAATTTGTTTTTAAAATTGATTAGAAAGTCAATATTTTCAATTTGGAGCCTTGCACAATTAATCGTAATGCGGGCTCAGGTCCCATGACAAAGTAGAAGGCACTCATGGATGAGCCAGTAATTGTGCCCTGGAGCAGATGTAATCAAAGGCCATTCAGTCTTAACATTGCCTTTCATGTCTTCCTTCTAACGCACCCAACACCTGGGCAAGGACAGTTTGGGGCATCATAAGGACTTTGGGGAAGGCAATGCTGGGCAGGAAGGGTGTGTGTGTGTGTGTGTGTGTGTGCGTGTGCACACGCCAGAAACATTATTCAGTGACATAGATAACCAAGTTTTGTCTGCACTGTGGGTCAAATCATTATAAACGCTACAGTCACAACAAGAAAATGTTCTCGAAGCTGCGACCTCTGGTTAGAGCTTAGTCAATAATCCTATTGTCCCCAGACTTCCTTGAAGCTCTCTACCAAAATTCCGGGCCAAAACTCTCGTAGGATTAAGTGTTTTCTCAAGTCTCTTTTCCTGATTCTCGTTAATTGGAAATGTTATAAAAATAAAGGTATTGTCAAGTCTTACTTATTCTTGTTCTCAAATATAAACCAGCAAGGGAACAAAAAAACAAAGGAGATGTGAACACAGGACACGAAAGAGGAAGAGCCATCGGCATAGTCTGCTGAGAAGCTTAGGTTTGGCTCAAAGGTTTTTGTTTGTTTGAATCAGCTTATCATTTTTAACTTGGTGACTTGTTGACTTGTGCTGACAATAGCTTCTGCTGTTCTTACTGGTTTAGTTAATGTTATTATTCTCCTCTAAAACTTTTCATTGTATGTTTGTTTCTCTCCTAATATAGTAGTGATCATTTTGGTGATATGAGTACCCTGGCGTTTCTGTCTAACATGTCATGTTCACAGAATCAGAAAATATCAGAACAGCAAAGCACAGATCTTTGACTCTTCAGTGTCTCTGAATAGGACATATGAACAAAATTAAGGCTCGGGACATTCTAGAATGATGTGTTGAAGATAGAAAGGTGGTAATGGGATTAGAATATGGCCTTTTGATATTCATATCAAAATCGATTATTTTTAGAAGTTTAAAAAAGACATGTGGTAAACTGGAAAAATGCCAAAGATTTAAATTCTGTAGCTATGTTTCATGTTCTGGAGAAGTTGATTTTGATGTGGCACTGTTCCTGGTGTTTCATCAGCTTGGCTGACTATGTCATAAGAGTGTGTTCTTGTTGGAAAATATAGGCTTTGGCAGACTTTAGAAGGTGTACATGTTGCTCCATGTTCTGACTAGATTATGAAAGTCTTTAGCCACTGTGGTTTCCAAGTGGAGAAAAAGTGTTACCAATCATTTCGAAAGACAAACTAAAGCCAAGTAAGACAGAAGGGGTCTTTTCCCCATTCTGGAATTCCTCTTTGGGGACTGCTCCATGGATGTCAACATGTATCTCAGGAAATTCTTGATGTTCTGAGGAGACAGATTCTAAAAAGGGTTGGAGTCTAGATGTGCTGGGAGAGGCCCGGGTAGTTAACAGGACCCCACCTCACACCCTCATGTGGGAGGCGGGGGCGGGGAGTCTCTCTTCATAGAACAGATAGAAAGTCAAGTGTTTACTTTCCTCAAAAGGGATGATTCAGCTCATTGTGGGATTATTATTTAGTTTATAGTAGTTTTCCTCTTCTGTTTTACCCAACCTACAATCAGATGGCTGATGGCATTCTTCCTGCTTTTCCATTGGGTCTCATAGCCCAGAAAGCTGCCAAATATCGATTTGCATTTAAGAAAAACTTCCAGTAGTATCCTCTGGCACTGTTTTCAAACTGCCAAGCAAACGTGATAGAACTAATTTTTGCACCGGTAAAAGTCCCCAAGTCTCTTGCTTTGTGACAGGTTAATTTGATACCTTCCTTTTCCCAAACCAAAGAATCGTAAAAGGCAACTAAACTTTTATTATGATGATTAGTTTTAAAAAGTATAATGTTTCAAAGGATAAATCCTGTGTGATTTTCTTTTCCTGTTCAGTACTTATAATTATCAAATAGTTGGCTAATTTTTGTGCTAATTGTTGTATAATTTCATTTACAAATCAGTCCTCTCTACCAATGTAATCGTAGTTAGAGTGAAAAAAAAAATCAGGGAGCTGTGACTTCTGCTGTGCACGTGTTATCGTTTCCGACTTATGTCTCATTATTTATTACCCGTGCTCAGAAATCATACACAAATAAATACTCGTGAAATATACATGCTGACTATGTCACCTCTTTTTATTTTTCCCGTCATCTAGTCTGGATAGCCTTGTTTCCAAAATGTTGAGTCATTTTTATATACTTATCATGTCCTTTTAAATGTCTCTACATCTCCTAATTATTTCAGAGGATTGTTCTCCTGTAAAGGATACAACATCAATTTTAAGAAGCTGTGATCACTTTAACCATGAAGTTAATCTAGACAGATCCTACATTTTATTTTGTTTTAAAACTGGGGTTGGAAAACTTTGTGGGGAAAGAATTGAGTTCAATGGAATATGCTCATGAATATATATTTTAGGAGTTCTGTGTAAGAATTTTACAAAAGAATACATAATCTAGACAAATTAGCAAGGTGCTTTATGTAACATTTTTAAAAACGTGTTTTGTAATAAGTTGAAATATGGAAAGGTTAACAAAACAACTGGAATAATTTTTTGACATTATAATTTAATTTTTTTACCCCACATGCATTTATTTTGCTTGCAATGACTTAATTGTATTTCAAAACTCTTAAATATTTAACATCCCCTTTTTAAAATAAAGCTTGAAATACATTTACGTAATGGCAGAAAAAATTAAAATGACTTAATCTCTTGTTCAAAATAAAGAATTGGTTTACTAATTATGCCACATATGTAAGGGACTACATATAGACATTTATAGTGATGGTATAGAAGAGAGACTCACAAACTCATAAATAATATACAGAATCTTCAAATAGTGGAAGGATAGAACCTTGTCTTTTTAAAACAGATATAGATGTATATATCCATAAATAAAAGTCTAGAAGAATATTCATATCAAGGTGAAATTGCAGGTGATTATAATAGTTGTTTTTCTTTTATATATAGTCACCACATTGCTGACTAAAAAATAATCTTTAACAATTTTGGGCAACTATCTTTTAAAAATAATTTTTTTCCTTCAGCTTTTTAATCCAATGATACAGAATAATCATATTGTAGTAAGTCATATTTTCAAACCCCAAAATAGGAACATGTAGTCTGAGAAATGAAAAATTTACTTCGGAGACAAAGAGAATTATGGAATTGAGACTTTTCTGGAAAATTCAGGATGTGTGGTCATAATTAAGATGTTTAACTTCTGAAGCTAACCGAATAGGTACCCACAAAGGTTCTGATAAGTAGGGTATCTCCACTCCTGTGCATATCTAGACCTTGAAGAAGGACGGAATAGGATTCTATCAGGCAAAGAAGAGATGCTAAAATGGTGCGCTAGATAGAACAGCTGGAAGCTCAAAAAGGTAAAAATAATTCAATTATTTGTGAACACACCAGTGTAGCTGAAAGAGTGAAAAACAGTGGGTGATGAGATTGAAAAAAATATGTTAGAGCAATATGGGAGGGGCCTTGAAAGCTATAATAAAAAGCCTGAAATTTATTCTATAAAAAATGGGGAGCTATTGAAGGTGTTCATCAAAAAAGAGATAATCTTATTTCCAAGGCAAAAACATTTTTAAAAGGCCTACCCCCCACCCCAACATATAGGACCTGCTATTATTCTAAGGTTGATTATTACTTTAGCAATGTCTCATAAAGACAGATGCTTAACAGACCCATTTTGGATGTTAGGTTTTATAATTTATATCATGGAATAAGGTTACCACAGAAGCCAACTCCTCACCAGTACCAGAGCAGATCAGCTGGAAATCAGGGAGTGAGATTGCCCAGAAGCAGGAGAACTCCAGAAAGTGTGAATCATGGAATCTGAATATAAATTCCCAGATCCTAGAGGTGACCACCAGAGGGCCAGGCTGAAAAAAGTAGCTGCAAGAAGCTATAAAATTGAGCTGAGTTATCAGCTGCTGTACATGATGGGGGTGTCAGAGACTACAGCTTGAGTAAAGGCAAGGTAACTTCCTACTATAACGGGAGCCTACAATCATTAGAAGAGCACAATGGATTCAGAGAGGTTGAAGTGACTATTATCTGCCAGCTTTAAGCCCTGACTTCTTACATCTTCAGCCAGTAAAATATGTAGAGAACAGGAAACATCGCCATGCTTGGAAGTTGCGGGGAGAATGCAAAAGGGCAGCCAATGGAAACTGACTCTAGAGGTCTTAGGTGTTGGAATTTAGTAGCCAATGACTTCGAAACAGCTATTATAAATACATTCAACCAATTCAATGATGCTCAAAGAATTAAAGGAGAAATGGTCTTAATGAATAATGGAGAATTTCAACATAAAAAATAGAAACTTAAAATGGAAATTCTAGAGCTGAAAAGTACAATAAACTGAGATGACCAGTTCACTAAATGGATGCAGTAGCAGAATCCATAAAAATGACTCAATCCTCAGAAGAGAAAGAGAAAAGATCGGAGACCTGATTCAGAAACTTAAAGGACAGTATCAGGTGGCCGGCACACAGGCCGGTTCCGCCTGTGCGCAATCATCGTTTCTTCTCTCTTCTGTGTCCCCCTTGTGAGAAAAACGATATCTATACCTTGGATTCCTCTGTGTCTTTTTTCCCCTCAGATTTCTCCTCCTCTGTCTGTTCTCTCAGGTTTCTGAAAAACTTCTCCAAACAGATGTTCCAGGTCACTCATTTGACTTTTCTCTAGCAGTCCATGCTGTTGTTTTAAGCCTCTAGGTTTGTGGTTACTTGTCACATAGCAATTGAAGATGCATATACGAAGCAAAACTAATGTAATGCCCAGGCATTCTTTCAAGAAGACTGTAATAATATCTCTCATTTCTCTGAAGGTGGCCAACAGTTAATGTAAGAGTGTCCAATTTGAAAAATTACTAAGGTAAAAAGCACATTAGATTCTGTGGTTCTCAAACTTGAGCAGGCAGCAGAATGCCCTGGAGAACTCGTTCAAACAGATTTCTGGGTCCTACTCCCAGAGTTTTAGATTCCATGGGTCTGAGTTTGACCTCAAGAATTTGTATTTCTCACAAGTTCCCAGATGATGCTATCGCTGTTGACCACTCTTGGAGAACTGGTGTGTTACTTAATATTATGGAAAGAATGAGTTACTTAATATTATGGAAAGAATGAGTTACCAAATTGCTGCATATTTCTAAATCTTTACTTTAACAGCTTACTTCCTAGTGAAAAAATTTCTAGTAAAATGCTTATAGAGCTGTTCCTCTTTCTGCAACCTTCATTCTCAGATGACATGAAGAAGTATCTGACATTGTAGACTGGGAATCTCACTTGATTAGGAAGTCATGGGGGGACTTCGAGTCAAGATGGCAGAGTAGGTAGATGATAGTTTGCCTCATTTCATGACCATATCAAAATTATAACTCAACTATAGAATTACCATCATTGGGAGTCACCTGAGGTCAGGCTGAACAGAAGTCCTACAACTGGGGGCATACACAAGAGGCCACCTTGAGACTGGTAGGAGGGGCAGAGATGTGAAATGGGCTGGTCCCACACCCACATGTGGTGGTTGAGAATTGGGAGAGATATCTCAGCTGTAGAGGTCCTTCTAGAGGAATGAGGGGTCCCAGCCCCACACCAGGCTCTCCATCCCAGGGTTCCAGTGCCAGAAAAAGAAGTGCCCACAACCTCTGGCTATGAAAACTAGTATAGATTGTGGCTGAGTGAGACAGAGGGTGGTGGGAGTCACAAACATTCTTCTTAAAAGTCCAAGACCATGCATAGACTTACTCAGTGATGTATTCACTTGCTCTGAGCTCCAGCTGCTCTGGGGCAGCTGCTTGAGGAGCGCCAGAGACACTTGGGGAGGAAATGAACTGTCTGGCTTCAGAGTGAAGGCTGGAGGGGCGGCATTCTTCCAGGCAGAAGTGCTGGCAGAGTCTACTGTTCCTTTGTTGAGTCCTCCCCGCACTTGACTTGCAGATGCAGGTGGGCACCGTATCTGAGTCTCCATCAACCTGGATAACACTGGTCACCCTGCATTGGTGATTCTCGGAGACACTGCCTCTCCAAACTTGCTGGCCCACCCAAGCTGCCTCCAGTTTTTTTTTTTTTTCCTTCCCATACAAATGTCCTGTCTTGGCTCATGCTGTGGACTTTTCTAAAATCTCTCAAAGATTCCCAAAACTCAAACAAGCAGCATCTGGCTTCGCATACCCTATACCTCTTGCTGAGCATCCCTAAGCCCAGCACTAGCAGCAACCAGCCTTGGTTCCTGGCTTGGCCTCTCAAGGCACCTGTAAGCCCAGCATAGGCAGTGGCCATTGGCCTGGGCCATACATGAACAGGCTGTGGCTGAATTTGGCCTGCTGCTGGGCCCCTCCCAGGAGGCCCATGGGGAGGGACCCCTGGTGGCCAGCTTCAACCAGAGCACGAGTACCACCCAGGGCTGCATCTGAGGAGGACATACCTGAAGGGCAGGCACCAGAGCCCTGCTAAAGTGAAGTCTGC
Source organism: Pteropus alecto (assembly GCF_000325575.1). NCBI lineage: Eukaryota > Metazoa > Chordata > Mammalia > Chiroptera > Pteropodidae > Pteropus > Pteropus alecto. The sequence continues at coordinate 5,298,244 of NW_006438073.1, forward strand.
TCCGTAGGGTCAGCCCCTCACCAGCCAATCCTCACACCAGTCAACCCATGGGTCAGTCCTTCCTATTGATGTGCAAACAGCAACCAAAGCTCAACTACAATAGGAGGGCACACATGATTCATACAAGGGACACATCATGGGCACCCAGCTCAGGTAACCAGGGAAGACCGCACCACTGGGGCCCACAGAACACCTACTACATAGAGCCACTCTACTAAGACCGGGAGACTTAGGAGCCCAAACTAATATATAGAAACAAACACAGGAAGGCAGCCAGAATGGGGAGATAAAGAAACATGTCCCAAATGAAAGAACAGAACAAAGCTCCAGAAAAAGAACCCAACAATGGAGACAAGCAATCTACTAGAATTCAAAACACTGGTTATAAAGATGCTCAATGAACCTAGGGGAAGAGTGGATGATCTCAGTGAGAACTTTAACAAAGAGGAAGAAAACATAAAAATGGAGATAGAAAACATAAAAAGCCAGTTAGAAATGAAGAATACAATAACTGAAATGAAGAATACATTAGAGGGAATCACAGATTAGATAAAGCATAGGATCAAATCAATGATTTAAAAGATAAAGTGGGAGAAAACAATCAGAACGGCAACAAGAAAAAGTAATCCAAAAAAAATGAGGATTGTTTAAGGGCCTCTGGGACAACATCAAGCGTATCGACATTTGCATCATGGGGATACCAGAAAGAGAAGAGAGAGCAAGGAATTGAAAACCTATTTCAAGAAATAATGACTGAAAACTTCCATATCCTGGAGAAGAAATAGATATCCAAGCCCAGGAAACGCAAAGAATTGCAAACAAGATGAACCCAAAGAGGCCCACACCAAGACACATCATAATTAAAATGCCAAAGATTAAAAACAAAGAGAGAATCTTAAAAGCAGCAAGAGAAAAGCAGTTATCTACAAGGGAGCTCCTATAAGACTGTCAGCCGATTTCTTAACAGAAACTTTGCAGGCCGGAAGGCATTGGCATGATGTAGTCAAAGTAATGAAAAGCAAGGACCTACAACCAAGATGACACTACCCAGCAAGGCTATCATTAGAATCAAAGGACAGATAAAGAGCTTCCCAAACAAGAAAAAGCTAAAAGAGATCATCACCACCAAACCAGTATTACAGGAAATGTTGGAGGGACTTCTTTAAGAAGAAGAAAAAATTATATAAAAAAGTATGAATAATAAAATGCCAATAACTGCATAGTGACATTCACTCCAAATGAAAAAGGATTAAATGTTTCAATCAAAAGCTAGGGTGGCTGAATGGATAAGGAAACAAAACCCTTACATATGCCTACGAGAGATCACTTCAGATCAAAAGACACACACAGACAGAAAGTAAAGGGAGGAAAAAAGATATTTCATGAAAATGGAAATAAAAAAAATCTGGGATAGCAAAACTTATATCAGACAAAATAGACTTTAAAGCAAGGGCTGTAACAAGAGACAAAGAAGGACCCTATTTCTGCGTATTTATCCGAAGAAACCCAGTATACTACTTTGAAGGGCATATGCATCCATACGTTCATTGCAGCATTATTTACAATAGCCGAGATAATGAGGCAACCTGGGTGTCCATCAGTGGATAAATGGATAAAGAAAAGGTGGTACATATATACGAAGGACTATTACTCAGCAATATAAAAAAAGAATGAAATCTTGCCATCTGCAGCAATGTGGATGGACCTAGAGGGTATCGTGCTGAATGGAGTAAGTCAGACAGAGAAAGACAAATGCCATGTGATTTCCTTTACTTGTGGAATCTAAGGAACAAAATAAATAAACAAAACAGAAACAAACTCAGATACAGAGAACATTTGAGGGTTGCCAGATAGGAGGGAGGTTGGGGTACATGAAAGAGGGGAAGGGATTAAGAAGTACAAACTGGTGCTTACGAAACAGGGGGATGTAAAAGTACAGCATAAGGAATATAGCCAATAATATTGTAATAATTATGTGTGGTGTCAGATGGGTACGAGATTTATCGGGGTGATCACTTCATAAGTTACATAAATGTCTGATTGCTGTGTTGTACACCTGAAACTAATATAATAATTTATGCCAACTATAATTGAAAAATAGAAAATATTTAAAAACGAAGTCATAGGACCTGGTTCTTTACAATTCACCTTCAATCATAAGCTATTTTAAGTCTTGTACTCATATTGACTGTCCAAATCAATCAATGAACAAACATTATTGGGTGTCTACGGAGTGCCAAGCAATTAAATATTAATTCTATCACTTAATCCTCAGTTCAACCCAACCCAAGCCATGTGGTAGCCTTGAGGAGGCTGGGCAGAGCACCTTGACTGACAGCCCCTCTTCCTGCTCATGGAGGAGGCGTGATTTCCCAGGAGTCAGTCCAGTGGTGCTATCAGAGGGGGTGACAGTGGATGTTGGGCAACAGCAAACCAATGTCCCCTGAGCATGCAACCCGAAGTTTAAAATTGCTAACTCACCACCTAAAATGCATAATTTTCAAATAGACTCCCCCAAAACACGGAGTCATGAATTTAAAATAGAGCAGTTCTTGTAGAAATGATCGCGATTCACTGCTTAAGCTTTCCTTAGCCTGAATTCGCCCCAAAATGGAGCCTGGGGCAAAAGCTGACATAACTTTTTTATTTTTTTAAATCAGGAGCAGGGAAGGAAGAGTGAGGAGGGGAAGAGAAGAAGAGGAGAGAGAGCAAATCAGGGGGTACAGCCCCGCGCTGGCCACAGTCTCACGGCAGACACTGCTGGATGCCCACGCTCCGGGCATCTCCCCGGCCGTGGTGTGAGCTGTCCGCACCTCAGAACAGCCCACCTCCTGTCGGTCAGTCTGTCCCATGGGGCAGCAGTTCCCCTTCACGTCTGGTTGCCAGGTCCCCTCTGCTTGGGAAGCCAGGACAGCTGAGGGCCCAGCCTGGCCCTGAGCAGGTGCGTCACCTCCCACGTCAGAAGGCCATCTGGGCAGCAGTGGCGGCTGGCCTTTACCCTGAGGGAGAGATCCCTGCTCTCTCCACCAGGGGGCAGGACGAGCAATGCGGGAGATGCAGCTGGCCCGCATCCGGACCCAGGACCGGGACTGAGCTCGCCCCTGGAGTCCGGGGGCTACACCTAGGAGGGAGGGCTTTCGCTCTTTTTTTTTTTTTTTTTTTAAATAATACTCCATTTTATACAGAAACTTTCAAAAGATGCCAGTTGATACGTATATTAGTTTCCTAGGGCCAGCATAAGCAATTATCACAAACTGGGCGGTGTAAAAGGGCAGAAAATCATTCCCTCACGGTTCTGCTGACCGGAAGTCTGAAATCAAGGTGCCTGCAGGGCTGGGCAGCCTCCGAAGGCTCCAGGGGAGAATGTGCTGTCTTCCCTGCTGATGTGGATGGCTGTGTGGGCAGCGATACATCTCCCCCAATTCACGTGTGCCTCAGACTGTGACTGCATCTGGAGACAGAATCTTTAAAGAGGAAATTAAATTGAAATGAGGTCCTTAAGGTGGACCCAAGTGACCGGCGACCTGATAAGAAGAGGTTAAGATGCAGACGCACACAGAAGACGACCATGTGAGGTCGACAGGGAGAAGACAGCCATCTACGAGCCAAGGACAGAGGCCTCAGAAGGAACCAACATTGCTGACACCTTGATTTGAACTTTTAGCCTCCAGAACTGTGAAAAAAAAAATTCCATCGTTTAAGCCACCCAGATCGAGGTCCTTTGTTGTGGCGGCCCCAGCAAACCATTGCACAGGCAATCCCTGGTGTCCCTCGGCTGGTGGACCATCACTCCAATCTCTGCCAAAGTCCTCCCATGGCGTCCTTCCTGTGTATTTATCTGTCTTTCTCTTCTTCCTCGGATACAGTCACTTGATTAGGGCCCACCCTGATGCGGTGCGACCTCATCATAACTGATCATAACTGCAAAGACCCTATTTCTAAATAAGGTCACATTCTGAGGTTCCAGGTGGACGCTGCTTAAGCCAGCACAAAATGCAAAAATTAAGCATCCCCCAGTAGGTATTTAAATAGCCAATTACTTCCAAGCCAGCAGTTTTCAACCTCAGCTGCTCACCAGACTCAATTCTGATTTAATTGGTCTGGAGTGGGGCTCAGGCATTCTTTCCATCTTCCTAAGTGATTCTAATGAGCAGCCAGCATTGGAAACCACGTTTTAAAGCCATCAGTTGCTTATTATCATCATCACATCACTAATCATAATGCAATCAGTACATTTATTGAGCATAACATGTCCCAGGCACTGGGCGTACCTTTTATATCATCATTCCAGTTCATACATCAGAGAGTCGAAGACATTAAAGAAATTGTCAAAGGACACAGAGCTCGGAGCGGCAGAGCCAAGACACCCAGGCGGTGTGACTCTGGGAAGCGGCTCCTCCCTGCCCGTAGATCTCCACGAACGCTGACTTCATCTGCCTCTTGTCTTTGGACATTCTCAGTTATTTACGGAAATCGTAAACATTTTAAGATGAGTAATTGCATGTCCTCACTACGAAGAAATAAAACACTGGAGCTTCTTAGAGTTGAGAGTGAGTCACGAAGGGCACGAGTTAATAAATGACCAGGCGTTATTATTACTACAGCAGGGTTACTTTTCTCATTTCTCCCAACTTCACAGGCTCACAAAAAGCGTGCATGAAAGGCCATCTCTCCATCGTATTTCAGAGTTCATTTGTTTTACTGCACATTAAAGCTTGGCTTTCGTTAACCTTGGAGAACGGCCTACGTGACAGTGAGCTTCTTAAGCCTCTTATCACGTAACGGTGCCTCTTTATGCCAGGTGAAGTCGCCCTGTCCTAGGTGATCATTGCAGACTCTTCGGTTTCCTCCCCATCTCTCCGACTCGCTCTCATGTCCCTGGAATCTTGTTTGTTCCGGGGCCAGGACATCTGCCCTGGACCTCTCCATTTGCAACCTTCCAGATGCTTCCTCTTTCCTTCAGACCTTCCTCCTCCCTCTGCCCCGAGCTGTCTTGATGTCACTGGTTTCCTGAGTCGGAAACTCACCACCCCACGCCCTGGACCTCACCCCGTCCCCCACTGGGCAGAATGGAGACAAGTGGTTTCTCGGCTTAAAATCTCAGCTTGGTGCCCCACCAGCTGCAGGCGGATCTGAACCTCGGTGGCATTCTCGCTCCTGGCTGTGCTGGGCTGCCCATCACACTGCTCGAATACCTTTCTTCTCCATTTTGTTTTCCTTCTAAATCTAGCTTATTGTTGGAGGATCTGTTTATGCTCCACCTTTTTTGTGTGTCTGACTGCTCTACACTCCACAGTCATGCTGCTGGCGTTACGCCGACGACACTAGGGGAAGCTATCCGTAAATGCCTGGTGGTTAGTTTTTATACCCGAAGCTCATCGTGATGGGTCTTGCAGAACAGAGAAGCATTAACTTTTGATGTTAAATTAAGGTGCCCAGACGATGCCATCGGATCATGTTAAAGACATTTCTATTATGATTAGAAGTAGTGATGAAATCCTTTTCCCTCATGGAGACCCGATCCTAATTACTTTCTTTATGGTTACAATAAATTTTAACCATTCTTAGGCTCCATTATGGTGTCTTGTTAATTTGAAATGGAACCTTCTCATGGAGGTCCACAGGGGAAAGTGATTTGGCCAATGGTAAATGCAGCCAGGGGCACCCCACACCTGAGGGTCAGACCAGAGGTGTGAGCGAAGTTTTTAACACTGATAAAGAGTTTCGTGGCTACTGATTTTGACTAAGAGCTGATTAGAAGTGGTTCGGTTTTCCATTCATCCTTCAAAAATCAAAGCGGAGGCACTTAGACCTTGTCATTTAACTTCAGAGGCTTCTCTGCTTCCACAACGATACAATGATGAGTACGACTTCTGATGGCCATGATTGACCGAGCCAAGTATGGCAACATCCTCTAAGCTTAGAGTCTCTTATACGAGAGTTCGTTCAAGAGGGCCGAACAAGGCCTCTGTGGAAAAGCCAGCTGCCAGCCATCGGAGTCCACTTCCAAAAGTTTAAGGAGCAGGCAAGTTCCCTCCTGAGTGTCTGAGTCTCTTGCATACTTGTTTTTTGTTTTTTTTTAACTTTATTTCTTATCTTTAACTTTTGTATATTGGAGAGATTCTGCTGCTCTGGTTTTAAGGATAATTTAGAAATCAAAACTTTAACATATGTCTCGTAATAACTTGCCCCAGCATTTTATCATTATGACTCAAATTTGTGTAATGTCCATTTGAATTTTAACTAAGAAAAGCCCTTGGCTGGAAGCCCTTCAAAAGTGTCTAATTAGACTAGAGTTGGGCTTTCTGCAAAATGAAGCAATACAATCCTTTCAACGTTACATAAACAGTTGTTTGAGTCTCCTTCTCAGATTGGCTTTCTGCTCATGCCAAGGGGCGTAATTGTCTTTGTGTAAAAGTGATTTGGGGGATTAATAAGGAACAGAATGGGTACACATGGATTTCTGAGCATTTAAAAATGATTTTTAAACTCTTTGCTTGTGTATACTGAAAACAAAAGATAGCTCACTTGTTCTAGATAGAATGCCTCAGGAAAAAGACGTAAACACTTGAGTCTTTGATTCGGACTTAGGTAAGGTTGACGAGAGATGGTTTTAGGTCTTCCTTGGGACTACAACAAGTCGCTAGTTCTTTATTTCGGGGAAGGGCCTTAGCCTGTGACACTCATTGGCTTCAGTGTCTGCTGACCTCTCTTATTGCAGACCGAGAGCTGTGGGGAGAGCAGGCCTCGCAGGCTGCGAGCTCAGGGTAGACCAGGAAGCGTCCACCTGCCTCCTTGCCCTGTGACTAAGGGTCAGAACCAAGCCTTTGCATCCTTGAGACTGCAGTGTTTGTTCCCTATATTAGAAACATGAGTGTGTGTGTGTGTGCGTATTTCTTTACAGGTACATAATTTATTTTATACTTTTAAAAGATGGCAGGCTCCAGTCACAAAAACCGAAGTCAGGCTAGGTATTTTGAGAAGAAAGGGACTTAATAAAAGGGTTTTTGGGTTGGAGCTGATTTGGAAGGGCTGGAAAAGCAAGAAGGGGAGGAGACAGTTCATGCAGAAGCTCCCGATGTGCTGCACTGCAGTACAGAACCCGTCGGCCCTTGTCTCTTTGCCCCCATGTGGCTGGTACTGGTTATAAGCATTGTCTGGCTTCTGCAGTCACCGACTGCTGTTGTCACTGGCAGCGGATTGGAGCTGGACCTGCTCCCACAGCTAGAAGCAGAATCCCCACTACCTCCTTCCTGCCTTCTGATCTTGTACTAGGCCCCAGTACTTGTGGAACCTAAACAGAATCCTGCTAGCAAAGGATTCTGGGAAATGTAGTTTCCACAGCTCTAGCTCCTGAGATGCAGAACAAAGCACAGAGGGCAGACAATATGTGGCCCTCAGAGTACTTTAGACGGCATCGTAGTACTTTAGAAAATGTTAAGTTATGGCATTTTAATCACTTAGATATTTTATCATTAATTAATTTTATTTTAACATGAAGTATGAAAAGATCCTTGTGACAGTTTCTCTTACGGGACTGAAAACGGTAAATGGTTTTACGTTAAAGAATATTTTGTGGTTTTAGAGAATATTTGGGAGGGCATTTTAACTCACACAATTTAAAAGCAGCTGAACAAATGCATTAAAATGATGGGTCTCGCTAGGCCTTGCGTGTCGTCTGTGACAAGCATGCCCGTGTCCTTAACTAACCCAGTTATCTGAAGTAGAGCTGGAGGGAGCAAATTCTAATCTTTGGGTGTTTATATCTGACCCCGGTTGGTGTTCTTCAGACACAAATGTTTTCTCTGGCAATTAGATCGCCTCTTCGCTTACTGAGATTTTAGGTACTTTTATTCTAGTTGCATTGTTTACATGTTTCATTCCAATGGGAAATTATTTCAGATAAATAATCATCTGCAAATTAACTTAGAATAAAGTTGTGCCTTGAGAAACCAGTAAACTCTTTTAAATTACCACAATCACTACTATTATACATATATGTAAATGTTTGAACCTCTTGAATCTCCATTAATCTTGTCAGAAGCTCTGGAGATGAGCCAGCTACTACTGCTCCCCCTGCCCCCCAATTTCTTTCCCTGGCTTTGTTAGGTGACAGGTCATTCATTAACTGTGGAACCAAGGCAAGAGTTGAGTTCTATAAATAAATATGAGCTTGCTTATGGATATGTATTTATGAGACTACTCACAATTCCTGTTCCGACAACATTCATTTTGTCTTCATGCTACAATCTAACGCAGTAGCCTGCGAGGGTAGGCATGCCATTTGGAGGTATGCAGAGTTGATCACAGGAGATCACAGGGGATTCCTTTAAAGGGAATCCGTTTTCAGAGCCTCAACTCACATATGTTCCCAATGGATCTGCCGGAGAACATATGTATGATGAGGACACATCCTACATTTAGACATTTTATCATTAATTAATTTTATTTTAATATCGACTATTTGCAAAGTGTCCTCTCACTGTGATTAACTGACCTGGGGTTTTATGACCCATGGGAACTAAGCAGTGGGACAATTTGTAATAGTGGTTTTATATTAAGAAAGTAATTAAGAAAATAAATGACCTTAATGACTTGATTAAACAAATTTTTGTAAGTCTGGTTTCCATTTCTTTCCTTACAGCAAGATCGTAGGCAGACTGAAATGGTGTGTTGGTTAACAGAAAAGTAAAAATAATTCTGAGGATAGATTGCTATGTGAATCTGACAAACGAGCGAGAAGGAAGCAGAAGAATCGAGTGACATTGTTGTGACCAAACTCTCTCCATTCCCATTAGTTTTTTATACAGACACATTTTCTTGGCACATAAATTTATAAGAATGAAAAGCAGGAATAGAATTGATGTTGAGCCCTAATTTGCTCTCGTAATAAATCTTCACCCACAAATTACATGAACTATCTAGAAAACACCCACTTTCTTAACATTCTTCTAAAGGTGCATTTCCAAAAATATTTACTCCTGCGTAATAATGCTTTTTCAAAATTCATTGTATCTTATGTTTTTATCAATTTTTGTCTAAAAGTAAGTGTAATTATAACCTGATCAGAAAAAATTCTCATATTTAGAGACTAAATTTTTAAGTAGTTAGGAAAAATTTTAATTAAATGTTAATTTATATACATAATTTATTACACATAAAAGTATGGTGAGGGAAGTAAACATAAGTAATATAAAACACATAAATAAACAATTTAAATAATGTTTATTTACCTCACCATTAACACAATACACATTAACACATAAAATATTAGGACTTAAGTATATAAGAATGAAAATAAGAATTCAAAGGGAAAAAAGATTAATGGCAAATTTTAGAGAATTGACCTTGTTTTTACTGCATGATGGTAGGTGTCAAACGGCTGTGGTATTTAGACTCTATTAGCTATAGCTGAACAAACGATGTTCAACATTATTTGAAAATGTCAGTATTTATAGCATACTCGAAATGGTACCCTTGGCCGTTATTGAAACTTGTGAAGGAAGTATTTATAAATCAATATAAAAATATGCACGTGATAGATTTTAAAAATTTATGTAAAGAGTATATGAGCAACCATATTTAAAGATCAGCGATCTAGACAAAAGCTAAGATCGGAGGTCTTGGGGATGAGCCTTGCCACGTGTCACCTGTGCGTGTCTTTGTTTTCTCAGTTTGACCTCGTGTGTGTCAATGCCTGGATGCTGGACCTCACGCAAGCCATCCTAAACCTAGGCTTCCTGGCTGGAGCGTTCACCTTAGGCTATGCGGCAGACAGGTAAGCACCAATATGACAACCTATAATACAACATGTATGTGTAGAGATGAAAATGTTTTATGTTAACTATTAGAAAAATATTCTTACTACACGCAGAAAACAATGTCAGTTCCTCTACTCGCGACATTCACCGTGGTTAATTGGGTGAATTATTTCCTCCTTAAACTACGTCTCCTTTATCCTCGAACCAGACCAATGGATGGGATGCCCTCGGTGGCCCTAAAAGCATCTGAGTGGAAACCCAGACCAGCAAGGTGGCTTCTTCGTGTGGTAGACAGACGGCTGGCCAGACATTACGGGGTCGATTCTGGGTGCTTCAATAACTCACTGGTTGTGATCTGAATAATTTAGTCATAGGCCAGCCCCTTCCGAATTAGTTCCGTTTAATTTTTTAAAATCCTTGTATTTTATCCTACAGATTGAAAACTCTGTGAAAAAAAGTTTTATCAAAAACCATTAAGAGTTTTATCTATTATTTAGTGTTCATAAATATACTAGTTAGTGGCAGACGCAGCGAATCTGTATATTTAAGATGGTCATGCTTTCTATTCAGTTATTCCTGTTTTAGATATTTTTGATGTTAGTTGTGTTTGTGTTTAACTATTCCTTTGTCCCAATTCTAACGATGAAAATACTGTTGTAAGTTGATAATTCTATACCCCTGAAGACAAAAATAGGGAAACTTTGGCCCTTGGCCACATCTGGCTTAATAATGCTACGATCACTCTAGCCCAGCCTGGGCAGGTCGCTGTGACATGCTCGCAGTGGGCAGTGCTAAGGGTACCTCTTAGAGACCTGCTGACAGCAATTAATGAACTAATTCAAGACAATAAAATGCCTCAAATTCTATAGCCAACTGATAATCTGAGTTTGACTAGACCAGGACTTTAAAATGGGTATTTTTTTTTATCCAATATATCTTTATTTGTAATAGAATATAAGAAAACATTAGGAAGGAAAAACCTCAGAAGCCTTATATTAAGGAAAATAAAGACAGCTATATCAACACAATGGACTATTATAAAAATATTACAAATAATTGTAAAACTTCTGTAAAATCATGGTAAATGGCTGAGTCAAGAGAGGATAGCAACCTATTAATTTATAGACATACATTTAAATTCTGTTATAATAACAATTAAAAATATGTACTTGTAAAAAGAAATGTGGAATTATAAACATTTTGTCATTCTTTCTTTAATCCTGTGATTTTTGTCTTTCCAGTGAACTTTTGAAAATTCCTTGACAAGTTCCTGGGTTTTATTAGAAGTTTTTAGGATTTAATTAGTTATTAATGGACTTCCTACCTTTCAGATACTGGCTCCTCTATTAGTAGGACGATGTCGTGTCAATTAATTAACTTCTCTATACTGAATTTTTTTTTAACCTGCTGATAATAGAGAAAATAACACTTACCTCATAGCGTTGTTTAGGTCAAATGAGATAATGCAAATTAATCCTTAATGCAGTGTTTCCTACCACACAGGTGGTGCTTAAAAAATATACAAACAAACAAAATGAACTCAAATGGATAAGCAAACTCCACTTTGTTGAGTGTTCTGAATTTCAGACTAATATGTGGGATATCACCATTTTAATGGTGAGAGAAAAGAATGTGATATATAGGTCAGAACAAAAATTTTAAACCTCGTCTTGATAAGAAAATAAAAAAAATGCATCATTAACTACTAGATACGAAACAGAACTTCTAACATGGGTAGAACCTTTGCTTCCTTTTCTGCCCCGTCATCCGTCTCATTTTTTCTTGCCGTCCCCTCCCTTCCTCCTCTGCACGTGGCTTTCTCCTTAATCCTTTGTGTCTGATGCTCTTTCTCCCCTTTTCCTCTCTTTTTACCTGCGTCCTTTTCTGTTATTTCTGCTTCTAGCCTTTTCAATTAATCTTTTCTTTCTTAATCTCCCCCACGTAGCCCTTTCTCCCCCAGCTGGCTACGATTTGGAATTGAGTTATAGATTCTCAATATGTATGGCTTTAATTTTGTGGTTACTCTTCCTAATGAAAACATTAGGCTCTGCTTCTTCTGCGTGTTTCCCTTTCACCGTCAATAAACAGGTTTTCAAACTAAAGGAACTCAGCTAAAGGAGGGGCAGTGTGTGGTGTCGGTGTCGAGGGAAGCAGACCCACGGATAATTCTGCTTCACCCGGGGCCAACCATTCAGCACCTTCTCTTCTTTATTCCATTGAAGGAAAGGACAAGAAACAATTTCATAGGCCACATTATCTGTGAGAGGACAGGGAAGGGAGGGCAGAGAGTGGATTTAAAAAACCAGGTAAACCAAGGCTACTTCTATCTCCACTCTGCTGACTGAAGCAAGATGTCATATGTGTGAATTTGGTGAAAATTTCTATGAAAAGTGCCATCAAATCAAATCTCTTAAAAGTCATTGAGGACATGCTTTCGCCAGCCAATAATTTGGCACAACTGTACTGAACCATTTAATATCAGATTCTCGGATGTGTCGCACACAATACCCTGTTCCTTCCTCCCAATCCATTTAATCATATTATGTAAATGGTGAAAATAAAAATACAAAACTTAAGAACAACTCACGTCAGTTGTGAACTTTATGATTTAGAAAGAGCCTTCACATTAGCATCTCATTTGATTCTCTCTGCAACCTCATTGTAGAAAGGTTAAAAAAAAAAAAACCAACGTATAAAAACAAAACACAAGTGAGCAAATAAAACCCAAGTCTTGGCGAACTAAAGAAATTTGCCCAGAGTCATGTGCTTGGTGGATGGTGGAGCCCAGGCTTTCTATCTGTAATGTCCATTGCTGCTTCTTTTTATCCCTTTTTCTTTCTGACTCGACCCACAAAAATGCTAGGAAGTGTCAAAGCTGTACCACCAGGGAGATCATATGTGAAAAAACAGTTGTCATAGAGAGGGTCATCTTTTTGAAAACTGCAACCCCAAAGGATGCATTCTGTGCTTTAAATTTTACGTCATTTCAGAGGCACGTGTTTTTATTTGCTCTGGTTTGATATAAAACAAAACACAGACTTTTTGGCAATCTTTTACATGGTAAAGACGAAGTTACGGAGGACAACATGTCGTACTTACACCACCTTTAATGACACTTACAAATAGTCTTTTCCATTGTATTGAAGAAAATGTTTAAGGTGATCTCTTCTCTTTTTCTTGAAAGGTACGGCAGAATAGTCATTTACTTGATATCCTGTTTCGGTGTCGGCGTCACTGGCGTGGTGGTGGCATTTGCACCAAATTTCCCCGTGTTTGTGGTCTTCCGCTTCTTACAAGGCGTGTTTGGAAAGGGGACATGGATGACTTCTTACGTAATTGGTGAGACATCACTACGCCTCCTTGTCTGTTTGAGAACCGGAGTTAGATGGGTGAGCAGAGCCAGCTAGTTAGCCTTCCCCACGCAAGTATGGTGAGGCTTCTTTGCTACAACAGTAATTATTTCTGCAAATGGGAGGGACAGGGGCAAGATTCTGACTCTTTAGAAATTAAAGTGCCTCCTTTTTTTGGGACCAAATATGGAATGTTACAAAATACTGAGGTGAATCACTTTCTAGCACTGATATACTGTCATCACATTTTTTGATTTGCTTTATTAGAGATTAATTTTTATTAAAATGTCAATAATTCCTTCAAACATTCTAAAAGAATTTTCTGTGTATTTTTGTGATTTAGTTTAAGGTGACAGTCTTATCCTTTTGGATAAGGTGACATTCTTATCCTTTTGGATAAGTGGAAGAACTTTTCACCAAGCAGGGGATGCAACCTGAAAATGAGAAGTTCATTTGTGAATTTTTGCTAGTTTTTTACTAGAAAGTTTGACCTTCTGAGTATAAAAGAAAGAAAACCTTCCCTTTGCTTTTTGCTCGTGTTACTGGGAAAGTCTCGGCTGCTAGTGTTGGCTCTTTTTCCAGTGGTGTTGGGACTGGCCACGTATGTGGCTTCTTGACCACAGAAATTTGAATGCTTCTTTTCTTTGATTACCACTCTAGATCTGTGGGCTTCCACTCTCTTCTGTTCCTGCTCGGCCATCCCTCCCAAGCAGTGTCTTCTTTGGAGACCCTTCGGAGAACTTTTTATGGGTGGGGAAGGAGAGGGAGTGCCGGGGAGGTTGACTATCACTGGCTGGGGCAGATGGGATAACTCTGGAATATGAAGCATTTTTAAGGAGACCCAAATCTAGTGAATTTTCAAAGTCGTGATCTTAGGGCGGCAATAAAGTAGCATATCCTGGGGTGATCAGAGCAGAATTGGTGACAGATAGAAACTGATTAGTGGGGGAGGGAGGCAAAGGAAAGGGTACCAGCAATGAAATTCTGCATGTGATTTTTAAAGAAATATCACATACATGAAAAGTCCAACACTGTGGAGAGAATTAGCATTTGATAGAAGCTATCAATTGCTAATTATTTGTAGAGTCTGATGTTCATAATTAATCTCCTAAAGATTCTATAATATGCAAATCTTTAAAGACAGGTGATAAAACCTCACCAGTTTATCATACTGACGTTTTCATCATTACAATGACCTTTTAAAATAGTCATCATTGAAGCTTTCCTAAAACCAATGCATACGTTCTTTGTGCACCCAGAAGAATGCTGGGCTGGGTAGGTAAGAGGAGCGTGCCAATGCTAGTCGTTAGTCGGCAGAGAAGAGAGCCGAGGAAAGCACATGGTTAAGTCATCTGGGAAGCACATCCCGTCACGTGAGCGTGTGTGGGAAGCCTGGGATAGCGAAGGCTTCTGTAGTATTCCAGTGATGCTGGTGGACGCAGCAGGTGCTACATCTGTTCGCTGAGTTTGGAGCTGATCTCGAGGTTCCTTAACCTTCATGTTTGTTTATCTTCAGTGACAGAGATCGTGGGTTCGAAGCAAAGGAGGATTGTGGGAATTGTGATTCAGATGTTCTTCACCCTTGGAATCATAATTCTCCCTGGAATTGCCTACTTTATCCCCAACTGGCAGGGGATCCAGCTGGCCATAACGCTGCCCAACTTCCTCTTTCTCCTTTATTACTGGTAATGTGGTTTGGGCCATTATCAAATTTATTCTTATTCCACAGAAATCTGGAATCTGTGCTTCTAAACCAACATGAAAATGAAAACAATAAAAGAGATTTTCTAACATCTCCAGAATGACTGTGGGCTTTAAGAATTTCTAAAGAACCTGAAAATAGAGATTATTCATTGATTATGTGACTAATAGTTGTCATTAAAATAAATTAACAAAATACCCAAACGCAAAACTCTAAATGAGTATTAATTATGTTTTTATTTTGTAATATCTTTATGAAAACTACAAGGCAAAAGAAAAAAACCCTATCTGCTAGTGCGTCAACATACAAAATTAATGCAACGAAATGGATTTGCTTCTCTGTATGTTCCATTAAGCGAATTAATATTGCTGAGGAGTTCCCCGAGGAATAAGAAAATGTTAAGAGCATGAGAAAATTAACCTCTCAGAAAGCATTTGACTTTTAATGGAGTGAATATGTTTTAATCATTTGTCTACCTTAATTTTAATATATGGGCAAATCACTACATAAATTGGGTTCTTAATCTTTTCTTGAATGCTAACCAACTCTTGGGTCTTTTCATATGTGTAACTGAGGACACTGTATTCTAGGAGAGCCTGGTCTCACAAGAGCAATGTCATATTAATTATTTTTATTATGAGCTATGATCCTATTATCAAGGGAGCAGTTTTTTCCTTCCAGAATAAACTTGCAAAGATAATCTATGTTTCTGAGAGCTTATTCCAAACTCTCGGATTCTCCTAAACTCTTATTTAATTGCAAGATCCATTTTGATAGAGAAACTCAAGTCGTAAAAGTTTAAGTTTTGAAATTTCTACTCATAGCTCAAAAAATGCTTTCTTCTTGCCAGGGTGGTTCCTGAATCTCCCCGCTGGCTGATTACTCGGAAGGAAGGAGATAAAGCCTTAAAAATTCTGAGGAGCGTTGCCAAATGCAATGGGAAGTATCTCTCACCCAGCTACTCAGAGGTAATTTATGTATCACTAGTTAACAAATGTCATTGAAGTGGGTGAATTGATCTGTCACTTATACACCTATTATCAAACATCTGACTAAAGCATTTTTAGTTTGGCGGAAAAAAAAAATACCTTGGAAAGAATCATAAAGTGTATTAAAGAAGAAATGATTGTGAAGTTGTGATAACATTTTAGTTAAGGTTCGTTGGTCATTTAGTTCATATTTTAATAGTTGTACCAAGTTACTTGAATTATTATACTTTATTTACTATAGGCCCCATAGTATTAATCATTCATTTATCTTAATTGTACAAACTATAAATATGTTCAATTTAGATTAAAGATTTGTCTTTAAATTTAGTCTCAGAAGTACTCTTTAATGCGAACCAGAGCTTGAGCAATAATGTAATATTTCAGCCTTTGGACTTACATATGCTGGCTGGTCTGCCTTCTCTTCCTCCATTTCTCTCTTCCGTCTTTCTTTCCCTCCTTCCTCTAACAAAGGCTTTTTGGGTGCCTCTGTTTCACAGCATGGGGTGATTAAAAGCTCATTTTTTGCCCTTTGTAAGATTCGATATGCATATTTATTTGAAGAACGCTGAATAATTAGAGAAGAGCATATAAAAATTGATGACAAGACTGTAGTTGCAAAGACTTAAGTGAATGCAGAATAACAGAAGGATTATTATAAAAGGAATATTAGAGAAGAATTTTTAGAAAATATGAATCTTTGATGTAAACTTCGAAGGATATTAGGTTGCTGACGTTGTTTTCTTCATAGTATTCAGTTTGTCTCCGTGGAAACGTTCTGACAAAAACGGGTTTTGTTGGTTTTATTATCACCTCCCCAGCTCCCTAGAACTTGGTCCGATATATTTGGATTCCTACCTTCTTTTTTACTATTATATTAAGCGGCGAGTAGCAGCCTCCGTGTATACAAAGGTTCCGAAGACCAGTTGCCCCTGTTGGAAATGGGTTAATGATGTACCGTGAGGCGTGCAGAGCGTAAAATACGTGGTAAAGATTCCACATGATCTGTTTGAACCATTAGGACTGGCTGACCCTCGCCGTCTTTGACCGAGCACGTTTGAGCTGTGCATTCTTTTCAGGGGAAAAAATATCCCACTGCCCTCTCTGCTCATCGGCTATCGGCCTTCATAGCTGGATCCGGTGTTCGATAACTCGTACTCAATTTTAAGAGCCACATGAATATCTCTGCTATTCAATCAGTGGTATCCTGAAGCGATTGCACATGTCATCCCAGAGCTAAGCGTATGTAAGATCCAAATCAAAGTTTTAAGAATATGGAAAAAATAGTGTGTGCTGCTGGCTTATGAGATGAAACAGATTAACCAGGCATGTCCCGTGTTATGAGTACGGCTACGAGGCCAGAGGACAATTCCCAGAACAGTGGCTGATACTCGTCCTGTGTGTGTCCAGCTCAACGCCGTTCCCACGGGCCCTTTGACCCGCTGCTAATCCATCAGCCCCGTAGAGATGCTCCCTGTGGTGGGGAGGTAGGTCAGTGCGCTGCAGGGCTGTGCTTGTAAAAGACCACAAGCTGTGGGTCCAGAGGCTTCCAACACCTTTGAATTCCAGTTTTGAGCAGTTGGACGGTCGGTCCCCATTTGAAAGTCAGGTTTGAATTTAGCATCTGACCACTGTCGGCATTTTGTTACCGAGGCCAAGATTTGGTGTGTTTAGTTTGTCTCCTTTTGTTATTTCAGGGTGTTTTCACATTATTCTTTTTAAAATTTTTTATGATGCGAAATTTCAAACATATTCAAAAGGAGAAAGCGTTTTAATGAATCTCTTCGTGTGCATCACCCAGATCCGACAGTGACTAACTCATGACCAATCTTATGTTTTCTAAACTCCATCTACTGCCCTCACCCACCAGTAAAAAATCTTATCCCAGATAGCATATCATTTCGTCCTGTACTATTTCAGATTGTACCTCTAAAATAGGAACACGTAAATATTTACTGAACTCTGGGGCTACGTGAGCACTGTCTTCAGGATACTGCTGGATAAATGGCAGAGAATATTCATTTGGTTCTTAAAACTGAATGAAAATTATCACGCATCTGTTCCGGCTGTGAGGACTGATAGCCAGTGTGATAAGAGCAAGCTGGGAGGGCTGTGGTATATCACGTAAAATGTAAAAATAATCTTAATATCACTATTTTAGAAAAAAATGATAATAATTTCTTAATATCAAACGTCGAGTCACTGTTTCCAATTTTCTGGTCATCTTGTAATGTTTACAGCTCGTTCATTTGCACGAGGAGCCTAGTGGCATTTATGTATTGTGATTGATTGATGAGTCTCTTTGGTCTTCTCGAATCTCCAGTTCCTACTCTTGCATATTTGGGGGTGAAGAACACTGTTGTGGGGGTCGTTTATTCCTGTAGTCTAAATTTTGTTGCTTACATCGCTGAGGATCCTTGAGGTCTCTTGTGTACCTTGAAATGATAGATCTAGAGCTTATTCAGGTTCAGATTTGATATTCTGGCAAAACTACATAGTAAGTGACTTAATACACTTCTATTAAGAGATACTTAGTGTCCGCCTATCTCTTTTTGTGACATTAGCTGCCATGGATAATCATTGACTAGATTTATTAATTCATCAGAGGTGTCAAAATGGCAATATCTCATTTTAACATGGTTTTTTCATCCGTTGCTGGAATACTTACACAAAGACTAACTTTTCTCATCCGCTGATTGGTGACTGACACACCATTCCTGTAGGAAAGACAGGATACAAGCATAATTCTCTCTTTTCAGGATTATGAGTCGTTCCCTACGTCGTCCCAAAGTGATCAGTGTGGTGTGCGTTGTGGGGTTTTAAGCCTCGTGGCGATCTCGTGAGTTTACACGCGCTGTGTATGTTTCAGTCCGCCACAGTTCCCATTATCCTTACTGATGCTCAGATCGCCCCTCTTTGGGCAGACGAGGCCCACTTTGATGGGTGCTGGGTCCTCTGCCGTGCCTCTGGCAGTTTCCGCGTGCTTCCTGGCACGTTAGCACGACGAGATTGTCCACGCTCGTCTTCTAAGTTGCAGCCTCACACCTGAAATCACCTACTTCTCAAAGCGTGCGTTGATTTTCTTAAACTAATATCTTCGAACTGAACCTATGCATCTCCGACCTCTTAAAAATGTGCAGCATAAACGGAAAAGCAAAGTACTGTCTTCAAAAAGGGAAGGAATTAACATTTCAGTTTGGAATACCTTGCTAATAATAGCTGGACTCAGGCCAAACAGTAGTTTTCGATTTCAGCGATCCCGACGTTCCCACGCGGCGTGATGATGTGCCGAGCGCTGCTTCATGAAACTTAGACACACAGGCCAGTGGTGTGGGCATTTTACTTGAGCTCCAACACCAAAAGCAAAGCAGGTTCTATTATAGTTTTTGTGTAACGATATCAATTACTTATATCGTGGCGACTCAAATAGCCACTGCTCACGTCGGTGTTAGAGTCACCTTGAAACCTGACGTTTACATAGTCACTTCAAACCTTTAGAGAGCTGTCGTTGCCTTGGCTGGTGTCTCCGCTCTCTGGCTGTGACCTCGAGGACCCCCAGACCCCATGCCAATGCCCAGTGCTCTCCCCAAGGACACGCCGTATTACGGAAGGTAACCTCGATTCACTACAAACCAGGATTACGCCAGTCCCCTGGGAAGGAAGATGGGCGAAGTGTCAAAAGCTCAAAAATGGCTGAAATAAAACTGATGAATGACTCAAGTAGTATTTAGTAAAATTTATTGTGCACATGTCAGAAAGATAGTTGCAAACTCAGAGCACTCAAATCAGAACATGGAGTGAGACTCAGGTATGTTGTTATAAAGCCGTTTCTATGGTGGAAAGCAGTGACTGTTCTTTGTATTGATTGATTATGATATTACCATTTTCTTAAAAGATAAAGACTTGTTCAGTAGTTACTGCATCTCAGTCTTGGGAAACAATTCAAGTGTTGCTTATAATTTCCAGAGGCATAAGCAAGAAATGACTCCGGTCCAGTTAGTCTTGCAAAATAAACAAAATCAAACTTTGTATGATTAAACTGGTTTTGTCTGTTCAGAGAATTTTCAAAGCTGGTCTTCATTTGTGTTTTAACAGAAAAAAAATAGGTACAACAGATTTGATTCTAACATTCAGCCAGGTGGATTATTCTGAGAATTGGTTGTCTTATAAATAATCTGTTATATTTTACATGGATATTACTTATTTCACGAATGAGTCACCTCTGGCTTCCTGGCTCACTGGTCCCCAGGTTTTCATTTGCCAGAATTCCTGGTTGGCCTTTGACTCTGTTGAAGAGATAGCCAGAAGGTAGAAATACAGGTATTAAGAACATTGGGCTCTCCAAATATACCAACAGTGTAACTATGATTCACTGAAAAGCCCAAAATCAAAAATGGATGCAAAGGCGGCAAACGGGTTGAGATCATAGGAAGTTATATAGAAACTGGAGAGAATCGAAGGACGGGCGGAAAGTGAAATGCTAGGTAGTTACTCAATGCAGAGGACAGTCAGTCAGTGCAGAGGACAGTCAGTCAATGCAGAGGACAGTCAGTCAGTGCAGAGGACAGTCAGTCAGTGCAGAGGACAGTCAGTCAGTGCAGAGGACAGTCAGTCAGTGCAGAGGACAGTCAGTCAGTGCAGAGGACAGTCAGTCAGTGCAGAGGACAGTCAGTCAGTGCAGAGGACAGTCAGTCAGTGCAGAGGACAGTCAACTTAGGCATCTAAACCTGATTCAACTGCCAGAGCAGGGGTTAGTGATTCCGCCCATTTTTGGTTCTCTGGATGACATCAGATTGTAGTCGATGAGATTATTATTTGAAATAGTCTCGTCTTCCCCTCGTTTCTATCGGATGATGGTGCTTCCTGGCTCCGCTGATGTTGGGCAATGTAATTTGCTTTGTTCTCATGGCGGGTGGAGGGTACGTCTTGCCCTTTGATCCTGGGCTTGGTTGCGTGCATCGCTTTGGTACCGGGCGTGATGTGATAGTCTTGAAATGTGCTCGTGTGGTTGGACTTAGTCTCTGCACTTCGGCCATTGTCACGAGAGTGTTCCCAGGCTCTCCTGCTGGCCCCAGAGGGGACCGAGACATTTGGGGCAGAGCTGCTCTAGCAAAGCTGCCCCAAACCTCGACCCACAGTCTCCCAACCTAACCACAAACACGTGAGCAAAACAAATGCTTATTATTCTATGCCGCTGGGATCGATGGCTGTTACACAGTACTATTTATCAATAGTCAACCAATACACTGGCCAAATAGCCATTTTCACTTACTGGCCTAGATTGTACAATTGCAGGACTAACCGTGGCAGCAGCTGTGGCAGCAGTTTTGGTTTCCTTTCCTTATTTTTTGAAGGATTTTAAAAGCCCTTATGAAAGCTCCCTCTCCTCTCCCTATGCTCTTCCATCTCCTCTCTGTGTAAGGAATATGCTTGTGGAAAACTGTAGTGAAAACTCTAGCTCTCGAAGAACCTCTAATACTACAGAACAGAATATGACCACATTTGTCAGTGATATTGTTATGCTCTGGCGGCCCAATAAACCTATAAACCTTGACTATAATTCTCTTATTTTCATGATATTCCTGTATAGTTCCTCTTCCATAGCTAATCTACAGCTTCTTAACATGTAAGTACAGATGCTCCCCGACTTACGATCAGGTTACACCTTGATAAACCCATTGTAGGTTGAAAATATTGTAAGTCAAAATACGTTTATGAACCTAACCTACCAAACATCATAGCTGGAACCTAGCCTACCTTAAACGTGCTCAGAACGCTTACATTAGCCCGCAGTTGGCCAAAATCATTTAACGATTATTTCTACCTTATGTTCTGTTGATACTTACGTACAAACACGCTCATGGCAGTTCCCATGGTGACATGTTTAGGTGACATTGAGAACTGACATTTGAGCTTTCTGACCCTAAAGGGATCATCATCGACATAAACGAGCCCACTCTTCGCTATATTTTTCCAAAATAGAAAAGATTAAAACCTTATTAGAAAGTGCCAGGAGAATTTTTAAGTTACCATAGTTACCAGAGATTTCCAACTCTTAATAGCCATCTTTTCTGTATTTTAATAAACTCTCACACAAACAGCAATATTGCTGCAGAGAGGGACTTTCCAAGTTTGAGAATGTCTGTTTCTGACATTTCCTTTCAAAAGGGGATTTTAATAAACGTAATTTTGTTTTTCCAGAAGAGGAACCACAGCGTGATCCTGGCTTCATGAGGCTGTGTTGTATTTTAATCCCATTGGGATTAGTCTCTGTTGACTGTTGTGTATAATTATCGTCTCAGATTTGGGACTTGAAAACTGTCTGCATGGAATTTATTTCAAAAGATCCAGAGAAAGTAAATTAGGCCTAAGGAGTGCCTAATGGGGGCTCTTGCTCAGTCCCTGTGTCAGGAGTGGGACAGGTGTTAGTCTAGAAGGTTGTAAAGGATATTGGAAAGAAGGCCATAGGAGACGCGTGCAGTGCTTCCTCTCAACAGAGGTAAATCTTCATTCTCGGAGGTCGCTCAGTGAATGGTGCCAGTTCTGCTGGCAGAGCCTTAAAACGACCCATAAAAACGATTACTATAATATACATGCTACCAAATTAGCTTTTAATTTAGAACATTCTCGAATGCGTAAAAAAGTGTCAGTACACTTCGTCTACCAAACAGAAATGGACCTTTGGAGCCGAGAATTAATTTAAATAGTGCTCTACTTGAAGACATTTTTGGAAATAGCCTAAGTTCTATAAATGGCCGATATTCAAACTGATTATTCTGATAAGTTCCCATGTCTTTATCCATTTGAAAATAAGACAATATCGTAGGAAAGGGGAACATTTTTTATGCTACAATAAAAAAGTCATAAAAATAGTACTCATGGACGGTTGAATCCAGAGGGCATTTCTTTTCCAGCCTCGGCAATTAAATAGTAAGTTCTTTCCACTAAAGAAAATTCAGCCTAACATCTCCAGGTCAGTGGACTTACCTTTAACCCATACAAATAGTAAGGGAGAACGTTCCAGAACATCATATGGCTTTAAATGAACCAGAAATCCAAGCGACATATCCCTTAAAGAATGAGACTGCAGCCTCGGATGAGCCAGGCACGGTTTTGGACGCCTCTCCCACGAGCCGCATTTAGAGCGAGGGGCCCTGGGGAGAAAGACCTCCCCACCCTCACACCCACCTTCCAGAGGCCTCTTGAAAAAGCTGGGCTCTTCCTTTGTCAAGACCTTAACCGTTTCACTTAAATACAAGTTAAAGCTTGAAAAGTATTCATCAGAACTGTGAAAAAAACAAAAACAAAAAAACACTCAGCATGGCTGTCGTATAAACTCTGCGTGTTCAGTCCTGGTGTCTGATGACATGTCACTAACAAGTAATTGAATCTACAGAGCCCAGGGCAACCGATGGACTCAGATGACCAGTCCATCTAGTAGAGTGACCAGTTGTCCTTACTGGCCCAGGACTGGAGGAATTCCTGGGATGTGGGAGCTTCAGAGCTAAACCCAAGAGTGTGGGATGAGTCGGTCACCCCGTGACTAGGTCAGTCCTCGCCTTCCTGCCTGTGCTCAAAGGACAGTACCAGTGATTTACACTTGCTGGCTTCGCAGGCCCCTGCCAGCCCGCCACGGGCCTTGGCACCTGTGAGCAGATGGTGGGATGCCTGGCCTGACTATATGCAGGGCCAAGAACCTCCCAAGTACGAGCTGCTGAGCTCCCAGACGCCTTCCAAGCTTCCTATTTCTTCCTCAATCCCTCGTTTCTTTCTTTCTTTCTTTCTTTTTAAAACTTTTATAGCCTTCATTTGAAGTTTCAACATGAAGTGATATATATATTTTTAAGCCGCTTCATTGACATATGATTGACTCGCAGAAAGCTGTCTGTAATTAATGTATATGGCTTGCTCAAGTCCCAGTTCCTACTGCAGTTCTCAGTCCGGCCCTGACCCCCAGCCTATCTGACCGTGGCCCTGGCCCCCTCCTCCTTTCTGCTTGTCCTGTTTCCTAAAGGCAGGCGGCGAGCTCCAGGCTGTGTCCTCTCAGTGATGGTACCTCCACCTTCTAGAGCCTCCTGCTGCTGAGACCTCATTCTCCAGAGGGGTCCCAGACCACAGACAGCAGTGCCGGCCCAGAGAAGACCTGCTGCCCGCACGACTGGCCTCTCCGCCCAGAGGACCAAGTCCATTCTTGCCGGCACAGAGCCGAAGCCCCTCCCCGCTGCTGAGACTCCAGCTAACCTCACAGCAGGGCCGTGGATTATGATGCAGGTGGAGCGCTCCAAGCTCTCCATGGTGACATTTAGGGTCATTTCATCCAGTCATTCATTAGTTATATAATCTGGGAATCGTGAGCTCCTCCCACTTTCCCTCTTAAAGGCTGACCTTTGCCCTCTCAGCCTCCACACCCCCATGGTTGGTAGAGAAGCATTTGCATTTTTCTGTTCTAGCCCAAGTCCTGGTGGCATTACAAATAAAATTTGATAAAATATAAAACGAAACGAATGGGCCATACGGACTTCTGCTCTTCCGTTAATGTTGGTTGCTCTCTTTTGTGGAAATTGTGAAAACGCTTAATTCAATTATTTTTATTCTGGGTCTCTGTCTAACAGAACAGAGGAGTGAGCTTGCTTTCCCTTTTTTCTTTTTCGAGCATTTGCCAAGAGAATGGCCCTCGAAAGCCTTCTTTGAAATCGTCACAGTCTGTCTGTGTGAGAAAGGAAGGTGGTCAGCTTTTTCAAGTGTTTTGTTTCCTGTGTCGTTTGGCCCATTCTCACATTTTTGGCAAAACCAGTTTCTGCAGTCCAAATTACTGTACTTCCCTGCTGTAAACGACTGAGAAGCTACTAGCTCCTTGTGGGAGCGCTCCCTGCTGTGGGGCCGTGATGCGGCACCTTCCAGACCCCTGCGCGTCCAGGTCCCTGGCCGGGATTCCCAGCCATGGTCCCTGAGCACTGTCGTTACCATGACAGTGCCGCTTGCTGGATCTTCTGCCTACCAGGAACACTGCCTTTCTTCGTGAAATAACCTTTCGAAAAGAGCAGGTGACGTCATTTAGATTCTCCAGGGCTAGGTAGAGTTGGGTGTAGGTACACAGATGTGATCCTTTGACGTAGATAAAAACGGGAGGAAATTGTGCTAAATAGTAAGAGAGAAAACACGCCGAGACTCGTTTGTTTCAATTCCTTGAGGTCCCATCCAGGAAGATGGCATAAAAGGTATCAGATGCTAGATTTTCATGGGCCGAACCCTCCCTTCCTTAGAAAAAATTAAAAATAAGATGCATTTAACGGATGGCTGGATGAAGAACATCCAGGTTGTCCTTCCTGTGTGCACATACAAACAGGAGCAAGCCCACGACATCCGGAGATGGCTAGATTACTTGGTTTGGAACAAATAATCTGAACCTGTGCTGTTTTCTCTTTTTTTTTGAATCTGGCGCCACTGGAAGGCAGGAAGTATAATTTAATGTACAGAAAGGGGACCTGACTGAGAAGAAGCCTTCCTTCTCCAAATAGTGACTGTACCTTTCTTAAGGTGCTGAATGAAGGTGGCCTTAAAGAGAACTTACGGAATGTTGAGGAAAATGGCCTGAACCAAGGTCAGTTTTGCTGCCAAAGGAACATTTCATATAAAAAGCAAAATTTGGTCACCGTTCCTAGTTATGGGCATGGAGGGTGACCAGAAAAGAAACCCTCATGAGCTGTCACTCCTGTCACCCAACGGCTGTAACCTCAGTCCCAGAGGTGATGGAACAATCACGTGTCAGTCTGTCCCAGTGGGTCACAGATCCTTGAGGACCATGGAGTTGTTGTAAAAGTATATAAACCATATGCATCCAAGCCTGTCTATAGAACAAATTAACACCTCTTGAATAAATCTTTTTTCAGAGGACGGTAGATGCAATTATGATTAATAATTACTACTGCATTGAAAGGTGTTATTAAGTTCCTAGTAAATTTGTGTCATTGTGTGGTCTCGCTGAACAGAAATTAAAAGCACAATTCCTGTCGTGTGGGCAGCCATTAAGTTCTTTGCCATGAACCAGCCGCCCTCGTACTCAAAAAAGATGAGCGTCACCGATCCGTGAGCACGAGTAAGATCAGTCTGCATCCGCTCAACAACTGTTGCCTGAGCTCTCGGTGAAAGTTTTATGTGATATCCTCAGGAAAAGCTGTAGGACACCAGAGAGTCTGACACACACAGAATTCTTGACAAACACCTTTCAAGATTCCTTCATTTTTTTTTTTTTTGGAGGTGGGGGATTCAATAGAATACACTCAAGTTCATTATATTCTGCTCTTTCTCTGTCCTCAAGGACCAGTTCTACGTGGTAAGTAGGACGAGGCGGGCCACGTGGTGTCTGATCGCCTTTCTCTCTCTCGAAGGTGAACCCTTGTTTTCTTTCTCGAGTGCATCTCAGAGCCAACACACCACTAAGGGTTTAGACCCTGAGGAAGATGGAAGAAGGTTTATTGAGTGAACACGCAGCACAATAATTTTTATGACACAGAATGCAAGACAGTTTAAGCACTTACCCCCCGTTTCGATCAGCACGTGTGGGCATCCAGGCTTACACACCTGAGTTAGACTGACTAGCTGTACTGAAGACCATTCAGGTATTCACTCTGCAACTCATAACACTTTACACGCTGTGCGTAGACGGGCTGCTTTAGGACGAGCTTTCTATCCACACCCCTGAATGTCCTACGCACACGTTTGGTATTTTCCAACCTTCTAATTTTGACCGTTCTCCCGAGTGTTTTCGGGCGCCCCTCCCTGGTTACTAGTGAGATCAGCACATCTTCGCGCATGTTACTTTGCTGTTTGGGTTTCTTCTCACGGGCTGCCCCCCGTGTCCTTGCACCGCATATCAGGTTTTCTGGGCTTGTTGATTTATTAGACTGGCTTTGTCCTCTTCAATTTGTAGGATCTTTTTATATTCTAACTACGATCCCCCTGTTGGTTTTAGATATTGTAAGTCTCTTCCCTTCAACGTTTTAGCTACCCATTAACTTTTCCTGATTTTTTTTCTTCATTGATCAAAAATTCTTAAATCCTCGAATGAATCTGATAAAGTTGAATCAGTGTATATTTTTGTCTTTTGATTTTTTTAGTGAGTTTTGTTTAAGAAATATTCATCTGCACCCAAAGACCACAAAGATATTCTCCTATTAAGCTTATGGCTTTAACTGTCACATTTGGGCCTTGTTTAAGTGGCTTATCTTTCTTTGAGTGCGAGTGACATTCACGGATTCCTCTGGCATCTGCCATGATTTTGAGAGTGAGGTAAAGATCCACCTTTACACGTGTCGATACTGAGCCAGTTTTCTGAGCATCGGCTGATAAGCAGACTCATCCTTTATCGAGTTCCTGTTTCTGAGTCTGAATTCGTTCACAACCTAAAACCTGTCTACCATTTTTAAGGAACCCAGTAATTAGTAACTGAAGTGTGTACTTCTGTGCTGCAGGCTGTATCTAGGTTGGACAGCTTGCCGGCGTTCTCGGTGGAGGGAGCAGACTCGTGTAACTCCAGATGGCTGCAGGAATCGTGCTGTTCAGAGCAGTCAGTCAGCTCAGATTCCAAGTGGTTGTCTTCACACTCTTGGCCTTGAAAGATGAATCTTTTTTTTGTTGTTAGTAAGTCCCCTAAATATTTGTCATCTTCTAAAGCATACTTTCTGATTCTGAACTTTGTTCTCTAAGCAGAAGTGCCATTCACAGCCTAAACAAGCAAGGACAGAAGGGATGTGACTGTTCCCCCAAGATACTCCAGCATTTCTTTAAAAGATGGGACTTGCTCTCAGACACTAATGCCTGCCTTCCATACTCTAGAAGGAGGTGACGTGGATGGGGACGCTTCGTAAATGTAACAAGAGACCATGATTTTGAGACCCAACGATCTCACCTTCATTAGATCTCCTTGGGGGCTGAAATCCGATCTGTTAGCTTCTTCCTGGCCTCAGGCATAAGTTCTTAGCTAAAAGCGGTCGCAGATGGCAGTTCTGCTCCAGGATCTCTCTGATTCATTGTTCCACGTCCATGGTTTATTTCTGTGGTAAACTCTTTCGTGCCTATTCATTCACAATGCATTAGAAATAGTATTCATTTCTTTTTAGGAGTTTTCATGGTGTGATTTTTATCCAAAAGACTGATTAATTATAAGAAACAGACAAAATCGTAAAAAATGCAATTTTCCCAAATTTAAACAGAACAGTCTTAGTTCAATTACTCAAAATTACCATAATAAATTCCTATCAAAAAGATGATGTAGACCAGAGGATTTTTTAAAAAGTAAACTCGAGACTCCACAGTCTTTATTGCTTGGGATAAGCTGGGGCACGTGTGTAACAAACAGTACCAAAATCTTGGGGCCCCAAAACAACCGAGGATGAACTCTCATCTGTTCCACGGGTTCATGGCAGGGGTGGGGGTCCTCTCCTGTCACAAGGTCCCCCCTAGAATCTGAGCTGTCCCAGCAATCACGGCCTGGGCCACTGTGGAACAGGGAGTGTTCAGAGGGTCTCCCTTCAGGAATGAAATGCTCACGGCTTCTTGGCAGACTTGGGTAGGTGGTCTCACCCCATCCTGAGGGGGTCCAGCAGTGCAATCCCATCATGCCCCTGTAGAGGGGCGGGAGAGAGGTGATGAACCAAAAATATTTGGCAAACAGGGCTAATGAGTCCCACCACCGAGCTCTTTTAGGAAATATAAAAATTGTTAAGAACACAGGATTCAGTGTAAGAAGCACCGCTTAGGAAGAGCAATGCTTTTCGATTTATTCAATTATCGCAAAGGAGGAGTTTTGCCTTTATGACTGGTAAAAAAAATTAATGCTTTGCTCAAAGTTCAAGTTCTTACGGAAAAATAAATGAAGACCTGTTTCCCCGTCGGAGAACCAGGGCTCCAGGGCAGACTGGGAGCAGAAGGAAGGCTGGGCTCAGGGGACCGCCCTCCTGCGGGGCTCCTGGGAGATGGAGGAGCGGGAGGGCAGCCTGGCCTCCCCACGGGCACGCGGCTCAGCGCAGGGGTTTGAGTAAAACACCCTGAAGCGATAGGTGCCCGCGGAGCAAGCCAATGCGGAGTGCCGGGGACTGGCTCCGCAGGGACCCACTGCCAGGGGCCAAGAGTCTGGTGAGAGCTGCGTGGAGAGGGCGAGGAGACAGACCAGCTTCCTGAGAAAAAGGCCAGAGAAAAAGGCCAGCAGGAGCACAGGAGGCAGCCGGCCCCAACCTGCGGGCTCCAGAGGATGCCATCCCGGCACTTGTGTGATAGGGTCCCCGGAAGAAGACACCTGCCAGAAACCTAACCGGGCGAAGTCACAGTGTCCCTGGAATCCTGCAGACACCTCGATCCCTGGAAAAGACAGAGCTGGGAGGGGCAGGAGCTAACTGAACCTCGTGGAAAATATCCCCGCAGCTTGTGAGGACGAGGACCATCTCGTGAGTTTTCGTTCTATTGTCACCATGTTAAAGACCGTGTTCTTAGTGCAGTCACTTCTGAAGCACTCAGAAGACCAAAAAGAAATGATGAGAATCTCGATGGGCGTGCAGGCTCTCCTCGCTCTCCGGAGGCAGCGCGGTCCTGTGAAACCTTTGGGAAGCCGAAGTAGCAATCACCTGAGGACACATCTTGCTAAAGCATGAATAAAATAGGTGGAGACAGAACACAGATGCTCACGGACAGAGTTCAAAGCCCGGCCAGATGCTGAGATGCTGAGATGCTGAGATGCTGAGATGCTGAGCGCGGCTCCCGGGAGAGCCGGGCCCGGCCGCTCTTGCTGTGGGGTGGACGCTGCCTCTGCGACTCGCTGTGGAATACATTCTTTCGTAAAAGTAAAAATCCTCTTTGGATTTCTTTCAGTGAGCGACAAAAGGTACTGAGGTCGGTCTTTCCGAAAAGTGAAGTGGCTTAACGTGAACTTTCAAAAGGTGGAAGGTATCTGTCCGTGGTTTTGGTTTTGATCTGTGATGTATCAGGCAATATGCTTTGGTTCGCTTGCACTAGCTTTTTCTCCCTCTTCAGAAAAATCTTTATCTAACTAGTGACTTATACTCCATTTGACTATTCATCAAACTAAAAGTTCTGTGTGACAGAACATACCGCTGCGGTGTAGGATGCCGCGAATTCTCCGAAATTTGAGAACTCTGTTTCAGTAATGATCGTCGACGTTTATCGGTGCCATTGGAGAGTTCAATGACATGTTTAATCCAATCCATTCACATCAAATTTCAGTGATTCTCCCCCAGGTTCCGAGTATTTAGGGTGAGTGTTTTAGAGTTGAGCATACATTCGCTCCTCCCTCTTTCCCCGATTTTAACACCTCTCCCACCCACCCCCGCCAAACCCGCTCAGATTTGTTTTTAAGAAATGAAGAAATGTTCCAACACATGACCCACAGCTGCAACCCGTTAACCTTTGGGAATATTGAGGCTGCACTTTGGCTCTCTCCCGGGACCTCCAGATAGAGGCACTTTTGCTGTTCTAGGCCGTGTGCCCAGTCCTGGAGGGGCGGGGAGGCACTCTCCCAGGCCAGGCTCAGACGAACGGAATAAATATCTTCTCTACAGAGTATCCGAACCAAAGAGCTGGCCGGGCCCAAGGTTGTTGGGATCCTCTCTGTCCCGTATAGCAGCCTCGTGTGACACCGGAGCCTTGAAACGAGGCTCGTCAGAATCGCGATGCGTCGTGGGAATAAACTGCACAGTGGGTTTCAAAGATTTAGTGTGACATAAGTCTTTGTCACAAACTGTCTTATTAGTCATTTCGTATGGATTATGTGTTGACGTAATATTTTGGGTAGACTGGATTAAGTGGAACGGATTAGATTTAATTTTGCCTGTTCTTTTTACCTTTCTTTAATGTGGCTTCTAGAAAATTGAAACCGACATATTTGACTCAATTATATTTTTATCGGACAGCACTAATCTAGGTGGTAGGACTTGTTTTTAACTACTTTAATAAGCAACAAATGCTCATGATAATTTTCATACGGCTAGTTCTTTCCCATACGAGTTCTTATATGGTAAATATTTTATCTGTTCTTGCTTTGAAGTTTAAGGAGGTTTTTAAAAATTCCCAAAGCACTATGGGTAATTTGGCAGTGTCTTTTACGGATGACAGATAGCATTATTGTCACCTAGAAGCCGGCCAAAGCTCTGTGGTGCTAAATACTTACTCCTGGGCCTGCTAGTGCTGGCTCCTGTCTGACGAATGAGGAAGTGGGTTGGGGACATTGATATACCACAGCGGTCACTGTGTACTCCTGTCCTCCGGCTCCCTGTGCTTGTGTGAAAGACCTACGGGTAGTCCTTCTTTGGGGCTGGATCCTGGTCCTCCAAGTCAGTGAGACCCAAATCCTCAAGTAATATGTGATTCCCACAGAATTCTTCGAGATTAAAAATTTTTAGAGAACAGAGCATGTAGGGAACTCGTAGTGACACCTCCACTGACTAAATCACAGGGCTGGACTAAAGAACAGACCGCCTCCCCTTCTCATTCATATCTCCGCCTTTCCTTGTGAAATATGGCACAGATGAAAAAGATCTGCCTATTGATGAAACTGCAAGCTGCACATGCAGCCACCTGATACTGTCCCCTTCCCTCCCCGTGGCGGACCCTGCTGGTCGGCGGCCTTCTTTCTTCTTCTAGAAGGGTTACCTAATTGAATCTTCCAAATGATAAGAGAGAAGCGTTACTACCTCCTACTGATGAGAGAACCTAGGCTCACAGAGTTTAAATAATGCACTGATAATAACATGGTCTGAGTGAAATATCGTGTTTCTGGCCTGACTCTGTTGGGTTGTCTTTCTTGTCCCTGTCGGGGGAGCTCTGAATACCACGTTTACAACAGATCATTATTTGTAATATCTTCCTCTTCCTTGGCAATGTAAACGAAAATGTCAGCTCGAAGAAATGTTTCGGAAAGGCACCAGGAAGAACTGTGAACAGAGCTAGATTAATCAAAGAAAGAAGAATAAAGTCATTTTTTAATAGCGTACATCATTGTAAAACACGTCTTGGCGGAATTAAGAACAGTAAGAGACAGCCAGAGCAAATAGCAAGCAGCTCCGTCAATAAGTCAAAGCAAAGCAGCATGTGAAGTTTAGCCCTGAGCAGTACTTGTTCCTGTGAGTGACGGTACTAGGCAACAGGCCCGCAAACAGACAAACGTCCCATCTTCCTTCGCTCCAAATTAAAGTGGGCTCGTACCACTTAGACAGCATCAACATGTGACAAAATACGATGCCAAGCTAGGATCAGAAGACAGCATACTGTATGGTTCCATTTCTATGGAATTCTAGAAAAGCAAAGCTGTAATGACAGACAGCAGATGAGGGGTGGCCAGGGGCGAAGGCCCCATGTGGGGTGAGTATCGACTGTAAAGAGACAGGAGGAAACTTTTTAGGGTTAAAGAAATGTTCCATGCCACGATGCTGGTGGCGGTTACGTAATGCTAGACATTTGCCAAACTCACGGAAGTGTGTGCTTAACATGGCTGAATTCTAGTGTATGGAAATTACATCTCGATAAGGCAAATTTAAATATATACATATATATAACTTGATATGGCATGTCTATTCTTTTGTATCTGACTCAGCTGAAACAGAATTCGGTAACCCTTTGGTGAAAGAAAAGAAGCCTGGCTTAATTTCAAAATGCAGAGCTAGAGGTTGGGAGAGATTAGTAGCTGAAACAGTCACTGCGCACAGCTGCCAAAACTTCTCTGGATGAATTCCATCCAAGAGACAGCTTTTAGCCTCTCCAGGTCTTTGGACAACCAGAAAGTGGGTCATCTTTCAGAATATCTGCGTCATTGTGGAGAACATGTTAGTAAATCAAAGACCAGCTGGATCTGTGCTCGAGTTGGCGAAATAGTTACTTACTTGGGAGTACTATTAATCCTGTTTCACTCACTGGGCAGGCAAGTGGGGTGTTGTGGTCTCGATCACCTTCGCTCGTTATCAGCCCTTCATATTCTTTTGGTCGAGGATATACACAAGGCATTAAACTGGTACTTTGGAAATGCAGAGATCGTGTGACTGCTTGATTTTAAATCTTACAAGTTTAAAATTAAGACGACTACCGAATATTTTTACAGAGTGAACCGGAATACTGAAGCAACTGTTTGATCCCATACAAAATGATTTTGCCTCAAATATTCAGTCGTTAAAGCATTATTCTGGACTATCTTTTCCAGATAGTTCTGCTTTTAGCAACAACTATCAGAAAACCAACTTAAACAGGTTTAGACAATACACGCATTTCCTGGCTCATGTATTTGGAATTTGGAGTTGGCCAGACTCGGGTCTCAACAATCTCAAGCCATGTTTCTCTCTCTCTCTGTCTCTCTCTCTCTCTCTCTCTCTCTCTCTCTCTCTCTCTCTCTCTCTCTCTCTCTCTCTCTCTCTCTCTCTCTCTCTCTCTCTCTCTCTCTCTCTCTCTCTCTCTCTCTCTCGACGCTGTGCTGGCAGGGTGGCTTCGTCTGTATGCTGGTCCTCTTCTGGGTGTGGGATGCTACTCGGGTCTGGTCGAGCCCACCATCCCCTCATCAATTCCCTGAGGGAAGAGAGAGAGAGCTTCCTTCAGGAGCTTCTGACAGAAGAGCAGTGAAGGACTTTCCCAGAAACCCTTTTCTCATTCAAATTAGGTCACATGTCCATTTCTCGCTGGTTCAAATAGACATGAGTCACATGTCTATTCCTCATTAGCTCAGAATGAGTCACATACCCAGTTACTGGCATGGCAGATGGAATTATCCTTAGGTAATTAAGCCTCCCCTACAACTGGAAATAGTTAGCTTCTCTGAAAACATGCATTGATGAATTGTGTGTGGGGCGTGTGTGTATGTGTGTATGTGTGTGTGTATGGTGGGCGGAGTGGAGGTTCTATTCAAAATGAGAAAGGGAGAATGATACTATATCAACAGCAAAAATATACACCGGTATCTAATTTAAATCCATTGCTTTAATAATGAGCTTTTTATTTCTTATTACAAAGTATTATAGATTTAAATTTTAACTTTAAAAGCATATTAAAAGAATTTTAAAAGGATAGCCAAAAAGAAGAAAGTAAAACCTACCGTAACCCCACTACCCTGTGAGAACCATTCACGAAATGATACGAGCATACTTTTAAACAATGAAATAAACAGTATACTCTGCATGCTGCAGACACAGTGTAGCGTAATGGTTAGCAATGCAGACTTAGGTGTCAGCTTCATGGAAATGTCCTGACTGTCTGCAGGTCCTCACTGGGTAAGCTACTTTGCTTCTCTGTGCCTCAACTTCTTCCTCTGTAGCAGAAGTAAGAGTGATACCTGTATAGGTTCCTTTCTTCCAGCAAAAAAAAACAGGCGGCCATGTGCGGCTTGCAAGCCAGACTTGGTCTGCTGCCTGTGCTTGTCAGTAAAGTTTTATTGGACCCCGCTCACAGTCATCCATTTGCATATCTATCTGTGGTTGTTTTCACGCTACACATGGCAAAGTCAAGTAGTTGCGACAGAGATGGTACAGCCCACAAAACCAAAGTACTTAATATCTAGCTCTTTACAGAAAAAGTTTGCTGACCTCAGGCTTAGACCTCTATCGTCTTGTCGAAATCTAGCAGGTCATAATTCTGTGGCCATGTAGTGACTTAACCAGCCTGGAGATCTGATCGGGAAAAGGTGACATCTGCAGACTGACATGAAGGCGAGAAATGCTCAATTATTTTATCACTTAGAAACAGTTAAAAACCAGAAGTAATCAGAAAATGTGCAAAGGTGTTGAAATATCAAATTACCCAAATTGATGAGAGATCTTGAAATATGTGACATATGATTTGCCTTGAGCTCTGAGATGTTGACATTTGGGCCTGAATGAAAGTGAAGTTGTTCCGAGTTTTATGTAGTAGATAGAAGTAAGTCATAGCTATAGGCAGAAACTAAGAAGATTGAAGAGAAATAAAATAAAGCCTATAATAAATTGTGGCAGAAAATAAAATTGAAGAGAAATAAAATAAAGCCTATAATAAATTGTAGTAAATGTTGCTTTTGAAAGCAACATCGGCCATGCGCTCAGGGTGAGCGGTGGTGCAGGTGTGCAGATGAGCTGAGCTTCCAGAAAATCATCTGGGGTGACCACGACCGGGCAGACCCAAGTCTGAGTTGTGGAGAAGCCCAGAGTGAAGAGAAAATAATCGCTGGAAGGAGTGATACGCCCATGGAGGGAATCTGCCCTCCTGTGACAGGTGGTTTTAACCTTGAACTTCCAAGTCCTCGAAACCTAAATTATCTTAGCCAGATCTAATCTATCCAAATTATTTCAGTCAAATCTAACTTTTCCATAAAACAGTGTTTTAACTGAAGATGAGATTTTTGGTCAAGAGCATAATGTCTTTCTTTAAAAATCTCTAGAAGTGAGCATCAACTACAGAGATGTTTCTAGAATACACAGCTGTCTGTCCAGCAGCCCGGTGTGGGGTTAAGAACAGAGTGTCTCTGTCAACTGGCTGATTTCAAATCCTGACTCTGATATCTTCCTGCTATTGAATAGTTAATGTCCTAAGCCTTATTTTTTATTTATAAAATGGGATTAAGAAAAGTACAGCAGTTCCCCTTTATCCATTCCAAGACCTGCAGTGGATGCCTGAAACCACGGATAACACAGAACCCTATCTATATTATGTGTTTTTCCTCTACATGCATACCTATGATAAAGATTAATTTATAAATTAGGTGCAATAAGAGATTAACAACAATAACTAATAATAAAGTAGAACAATTATAATAATATGCTGTACTGAAGTTTATGTAAATGTGCTCTTGCTCGCTCACTCTCTCTCTCTCTGATTTATGTAAATGTGCTCTCGCTCTCTCTCTCTTTCTCTCTCTCAAAATAGCTTCTTCTACTGCATTCATGTTTTCACTTAAAGGAAATGCTTTATGGCTTGTCTGTGGTATATCCAAAGTGCCAGCATCACCGCTGTTGTTTGGGCCATTATTAAGTAAAATAAGGGTGACTTGAACACAAACGCTGCGATGTGTGACAGTCGATCTGATCACTGAGCCAGCTGCTTAGTGATTAACTTGTGGACGTTGTCTGCAGCTTGGGGACACTGGGAAATGGATGGTTCGTGTCCTGAATGGGACAGAGCTGGGCGGCAGAGACTTCATCACACCGCTCAGAGTGGCACACGGTCTAAACTTACGAATTGTTTATTTTGGAATTTTCCTTTTAGTACTTTTGAAATGTGGTCAACCACAGGTAACAAACTGTAGAAAGTGGAACAGCAGATAGAAGGGGACTATTATACTAACTTTACAGAGTTTTGATGAAAATTTAATAAAATAATTCATGTAAAGTGCTGAGCCCAGAATCTAACAGATATTATACACTCCATAGAAGTCTGTCATTTTATTTTTATTTTTTTAATTTATTTAAATTAGTTTCAAGTATACAGTACATTGGTTAGACATCTATATAGTTCCTAAAACGATCCCCCCAATTGCCCCTCCCTGCCCTGGCCCTCCACCTAGCCATCTTATTAATGCTGACTGCATTCCTAGCCATCATATTAATAACCTAGCCATCATATTAATAACCTAGCCATCATATTAATGCTGACTGCATTCCCTGTGCCATTCTCCCCACCCCCGTGACCAACAAGTTTGTCATTTTAATATGGGCAGTATCTAAAAACTAGCTGTGGGAAACATCTTGACAATCACCCCCATAATAATATATTGTTGTAACAGAGTAAGTTCTCCTCTTCCACTTTTGGTGTTCCTGTCTTATTTTTGGAACAGCAAAAGTGAAGTTTAAATAACAAAAAGTCCTTCATTGGGGTCTTAAAATTTAAAAGATTAGCTCAGGGAACATCTTAATAGGCATCGTATTAGGGTACAGGTCAACTTGCTGCTGAAACAGAGACCCCAAAAATATAGTGACGAAAAAAGGGAAGAGTGTCTTTCTCTCTAACATGCCTGCCCAGAGGCTAGTGGCCCAGCCCCGGAGTGGGGCTCTGCTCTGGGAGGCCTTCCAGGACCCGAGTTCTCTTTGTCTTCTCTGTCCACTGTCACCTGTGATAGGTCGTATGGTTGAAGCTGGTTCACCAGCATCTTCTTCTTCCGTCCTCAGGGAGGGAAAGACAGCAAATGAAGAGCAAGTCATTTCCTTTTAAAGGATGGGACCCAGAACATATATACTGCTGCCTCATTGCTGAGATCTTAGTAACAGGGCCACCCATAGAGGAAAGAGAGGCTGGAAAATGGGAGTTTAGCTAAACAGCCATGTGCCCAATTAAAATTCTGTTATCAAAAGGAAGAAGCAAAGAATGGTTGGTGGACTCAGTTAGCAGTCTTTCACGAGCATCGTCATGGAAGATACTGTTGACTCTAAGACACTATTGTTTTTAAGGCGCGTTATCATTTTATGTATCATAAGTAAGAAAATCCATATTATTTAAACTATGACATGTCGCTTTCTTATCAGCTCGGTTGTAGGAGACATCCCAAAATTAAGAGAAATTAAAATGTGAAAAATATGTGTTTTGGTTTAGAAGAAATACAGTATTGACAAGATTTAAGGAAAAAAAATAATCTAAAGACATCCATTTTGTGGTCTTCTCTGTGTGTGTGTGTGTGTGTGTGTGTGGTGTGTGTGTGTGTGTGTGTGTGGTGTGTGTGTATGTGTGTGTGGGGTGTGTGTGTGTGTGACTTTCTCTGGAGTAAGCATAGGCAGGAGGTATCAAGCTTTGGTTGACCCATTGCGTATAATGTTTAGAATAGATGACTGACGAGTAACTCTCAGTGCGAATTCATCCAAAGTCGAATTCCTGTGATAACTGGCAGAGATTGGCTCAATGGCTTAGGGAAAATTTGCCCAGATTTGCACTCAATCTGGGCCAGATCTGAAACAGTGAGGTCCTGGCTTTAGTAGGCAGGGTTTTCACTTAAAAGAAGGACAAAGGCTGAGGGCAGCCCTCTATGGGAATGGACATGGCCAGGGCACTTGTCTCTTGTTTCAACATTCAACCATCACCCAAACATTGGTTGAACACAAGGCTCTTGCTTGGTGCTACAATACGGCCCCCGCCCTCCAAGAGCTCCCGCAGGGTGTATGGCAGTGTAGGTGCAAAGTTAGAGGTCTGGTGAGTAGAGGCACAGATTGGAGTTATCAGTCCTACCCGAGGTTGGGACGGACCTCCCAGCGGAGGTGGGTTTGGGAGTGGGGAGGTCCAAGGGCCCTCTGAACAGAGGTTACAGAACGTGCTGCACGTGGCGATGTAAAATGGTTGTCACTCAGGGAATCAGGTTATGATTCCTCTGGAAGCAGCTGTGGTTAAGGAGGGTTTGTTGTTCAGTAGTATTTCCTTTATCTTGACTTACGTGAAGGAGACAAACAGCAATCTTGGTTTAATTGAATTAAGGAAAAGACCAACTTCTCGGATGGCCAGAGATTGATGAGCTGAATTTTCCTGGATCAAAATGATGCCAGACGGACAGAAGCAAAATGATACCTTTGGGGCCATGCTTGCCCTCGAACTTAACATCACTCTAGCTTATTTGTCAACATAAGGTTTGAGGATTTAATAGATTAAGAAGCACTTGCTTGGATCCCACCTGCTTTTGCCACTTTTACGCTAATTTTCTCCAACTGGATAAATGCACAAATGTATCTGAATTTAGAACACACCGTGTTTCCCTGTTTACTCAGAACGGTTTAGCACACGGCACTGCCGACATTAGCTTAAGACGAGATTCTCAGCGCTGCAATCACATCTTTGTGAATCTGATTTAGGAAAGAGGCTTTTCATTCTCGGGTTTGAAGATGTAATCGCGGAAGACCTGGGTCAGTTCATCCGGGTCATTTGATTCGGTGGCTTCGAATCTAGTCAATGACAAGTCTATAATATGCAGGTGTTTCTTGCTGTATATTGCTACTGAAATCTGCTTCTCTTGTATAGATCACTGTTACAGATGAGGAAGTTAGTAATCCATCCTTTTTAGATCTGGTGAGAACTCCCCAAATGAGGAAGTGCACGCTTATACTTATGTTTGCTTGGTAAGTTTGACTTGCGACGGATTCAAAAGCTTGTGTCAAATTTACGCGGCACCCCTTCCTTCCAATGAGGTTGAAGTTATCTCTGACTTGCTCTCCGTCGTCTTTCAATGTCGCTCCAGGTTCACGAGTGCGGTGGTCTATCAAGGACTCGTCATGCGCCTGGGGATTGTAGGAGGCAACCTCTATATCGACTTCTTCATCTCGGGGGTCGTGGAACTGCCCGGGGCTCTCTTGATCTTACTGACCATCGATCGTTTTGGACGACGCCTTCCCTTCGCAGCAAGCAATGTCGTGGCAGGGGTGGCGTGCCTCGTCACGGCGTTCTTACCGGAAGGTAATTGTCTTCCAAGTCTGCTTGGCTGCTGAGAATTTGAAAACAAAACCTTAAATCAAAATAATCAAGACTAGGGAAACTCTCGTCCTTCGAAAATGTAGCATCGCATCAAAATCTTGGCGCCGGGCACGCTGTAGTGATGTTATTCCATATTCTGTTGAATCGGTGTAAAGACTTTGAGGGTAAGAGATGGGTTCTATAGACTTTTCTCTTTCCTCCATTTTCGGGTTCATTTGTGGATGAAATATGTGTTGAGCAAAACCTAGCTCATAAAGTTATAGTTTACTTTTAATCACCTTTATCTGACTTACAGTGTGATGGCATCGACAGTGCTTAAAATATTTCCTGGGCATTGGCCATATCTCCAGCCCCATGAGAAACGTGGAGGTGGCAAAGGAAGAAAGATACGGTTCTTGACTTCAGAAGCTTCGCGACCTAGTGAGGGAGAAAGATATTTTACTACTCCACAACTCACCGTGATGAACGAAATAATAGAATGACTCACGAGATTTAGAACAAGCAAAAAACCAAAAATAAATAGGTGTGAGGAGTGGTCGCTCCCTGGGGATGTGTAAGAAAAGCTTCACAGAGTGAGAACGAGGCATGTATGAGAAAGGAAAAGAAATGCGCCAGGCAGAAGGGAGGGTGGCAGCGAGTTTTCCGATGCAGAGTGTCATTCCCAGGAGTGGGAACCACCTCCGAGGCGTCAGGAACCACATGTCCTTTGTTATCACTGGAATATCCAGCTGAGGAGACTGGGGGATCGTCTGTCACCAGCGGTGACGGGTCCCACGGGCCACGCCAGGAGCTTGCTTATGGTCCTGTGAACTTTGGGGGGCGGGGTTGACCTCTTCAAGGCTGCAGCAGTTTGGACAAGGACGATGGGGAAGAAATGCTGAGGGCGTGAAGGAAGGTAGTGGCAGTCAGGCCGGGATGGCAGAAGCTGATTTCAGAGACGTTTCAGAGTTAAGTTTTTGGGGAGTTGATGCCTGATACATGGACGGAAGTTGTCTGTGGCTCCAAACGCACCGTGAACACAGCCCAGGTTATCTCTAGAACACAGCAGGCACTGGATGGAGAGAGCCTTTCACACTCCCAGCGAATGAAAGTGTGAATTAGAGCAAGTTCATTATTTCTGTGTTTCAGAGGGCGTGGGGAGGGGGGTTATGGGGACAGCTGGATTCTCTGGTGGTTGTTTGTGTCAGCATAAGACAGCTTGTCCTTTTTTTTTGAGACTCCTCTGAGGACCAAGAAAGAAGTGATAATATTGT
Organism: Pteropus alecto; assembly: GCF_000325575.1. NCBI lineage: Eukaryota > Metazoa > Chordata > Mammalia > Chiroptera > Pteropodidae > Pteropus > Pteropus alecto. The sequence goes on from NW_006438073.1 coordinate 5,338,693, forward strand.
GGAAGTCAAACAGTCAGACATTTGCAGATGAGTTTATTCACTATATGAAGGTTTACGAAGTCCCAACACATCAGATAGATCCTATTTCAATAAAATTACAGAAATGCCTATCTTCAGAACAGAGGGGAAAATAAACCAACGTCGAGTCCTCTGGAACTGATCAACAGAACTGACTAGTCACATTTATCTCATTTTCCTTGGGCGTATTAGTTCCCTAGGGTGGTGGTAACAAACTGGGTGGCTTGGAATAACAGACATTTATTCTCACACAGTCCCCGAGGCTGGAGACCAAGGCGTCGCAGGGCCAGGCTGCCTCTGAAGGCGTGAGGGGAGGATCCCACCCAGTCTCTTCCAGCTTCCACTGTTTGCTGGCAGGGATGGTTCCTTCCAGAGATTCTGGGGGAGGGTCTGCCCCACACCTCTCTCCTAGCTCCTGGGGGTCGCGGGTTGCCAGCAATCCTCAGCATCGCTCCAATCTCCGCCTCCATCATCACATGATCTTCTCTCGGTGTCTCTGTCTTAACCATCACATCTGCAAGGACCCTGTTTTCAAATAAGGTCGCATTCGGAGGTTCTGGTTGGATATGAATCTGGGGGACACTATTCAATCAGCTGCATTGAGTTGATACGTTCTAAGAGTTGGAGAATCTGTATAATAGATATTGGTCAACACATGTCTATTTAGTATCTATGAATTGTCTCCGCTAAACCAGGAGTGGGGATAGAGCCATGAACATAATTCCTGTCGTCGGGCATTATATACAGTCTGAGTGGAAGGGTGACAGATCGGGAACACTGGACACTTCGCTGCTCTTTCATTTTGCTTTGGCACCGCCTGGTTTGGGGTTTGATTTAAAAACGGAGTTCTCTAAGATGAGGTCTTCTGTTCCCATCGCCTGTGGAATAAGGATTGAGTATTCATTGCACAGGAAATTAGGAAAATGGGAGAAAGATTGAAGACTAGTGCAGCCCGTGATTTCATGACGTACCCTTTACCCCGGGAGAGTTTCTCTGGCCCGAGAATGCGTGGGATGATTTGAACGTGTGCTGCGTTCAGCATGACCCAGAGAGCACGCAGGGCTGTTTGTCCAACCAATGTGGACGTAGCGAGGTGGGTCGAACCAAGCCAACCGATGTGGACGTAGCGAGGTGGGTCGAACCAAGCTCTTGTGCAGAGGACACTTTCATATATGGGAAAATATAGGCAACAAATAGACTTCTCTGTTTGGTCTGATCAGTTTTGTTTCGTAGATGTGACCTCCATTTTTAAGCGTTGGAGTTGTTCTCAGCAATGTGGAAAACTAATTGCTCTTATTTTGGACACATTTTATGTATATATTCCACGGATTTGGCTGCTTTTGTAGTCACGTGTCAGTCGTGATTGACAAGAATAGGTTTCAAATTCCTAACGCACCTTTCACGTACCAAATACAGGCAGAGATTTCTCGCTGGAGTTGAGGGTCCTTTGGTCCATTTTTGGGCTTGGTGGCGGGGGCTGTTCCATTAACACTAGGACGACTCTGCCCCTCCTTCATTTCGTCATCATCAAAGGCTGACGGCTCCTGTGGAGAATGCTCATTAGCCTTTTAGAGGAATCGGCTCATAGAAAACAGTTTAACCAGCTTTCCCTCCACTACACACAAGTTTTCATGGTCTAGAGAATGAAATTCTGGAAAAAGAAACAATGTTTTAGGCAGTACGTGTCCTCACCTAAGACTCACTGCTTTTGACTCAAATTTTTGAACTCTAATCGAAGTCTGAAAAATTAAGAGCTTTCTTTATCCACCTCATCCGCCATCGGTAGTTTGAGTTTATGGCTACAAACCCAGTAGTCTGGTTACGTCTTCTTTCTGAAATGAAAAAACTATTTTTTACTTTTATTTCTCTTTATGTGAAAAGTAAGTCCCTGTATCTTAATTTACATATCTTTGTTAGGAATTTTCACTAAGTTTTATTTCAGAACTCAGAACAGACGGGTCCATTCAGAGGAGATACAAAATTGCATGTATTTAAAATTTTGCATCTTTTCTACAAAAATCGAGGTGTTACTCCCACTAATCCCTAGAAGCTTGACAAAATCCCCATTCAGAGGGGACAGACACACTTTTTCTGTTGTCATGACTCTGAAGAAGACCATTTCAGCTTCAGTTCTCATTTTTAAATTGTCTTGTGGTTTTTCTGGTCATTGCTACCAAACAATGCCACTTCACAGGGAACTTAGCACACGACAGGGGCGATCAAGAGTTTCTGCGTGCACTTGTCATCTTCGCACACCGTTTACACTCTCTGATAAATTGCTTTCATTTTATTCTTAGTCGATAAACTGTGCAGTGCCTTTGGGACTTCTGTTACACAGAATCTGTTTCAACAGAATCTCTGTCCTGGTGGCGGTGTAAATACTGGAAGGAGATGAGGGTCTTTGAGGTTAGGGTCAGCATGTAAGACCGACTGTGTCTCCTCAGGGCTGTCAACTTGACAGTGTTTTCTGAACGTTTTTCTGAATGGACTAGTTATTTATCTGTATTCACCGAGTTAACCACAAATGTTGTTCATGGTGTGTGTGTAGGTGTGTGTTTTAGTCTGGTTTTTGTTTAGTTCCTTCCAGCAAACTGTCCTAGCCTCAGCTGTAAGTTAAATTGTCATCGAAGTTGTCAGTGGGACTCACTTATAGAGCAGTGTTGATTCAGTAGAAGAAGCTTATAAGCTAAGTACCGAACCTGGATAATCCAGTTATTTCCACATTAGCAGGCGGAGAGCATGGTGAGGGTGGGAGAGTTGCCCATTTGGGCTGGGACCCAGGGGAACTGGGCAACGGCTCCCACATTCCGTCCCCCAGATCCCCCAGGTGCTGTGCCGCCTGCTTGCCGAAGGCAGGGGTGGAGCACGCTTCCCGGTCTCCCTCCGTGGCCTTAATGAGAACAGAAAACCTAAATAAAACACATGTTCATGACCGTCCTGTGCCGGAGCAGATGGCAGCGCCTCGCATCTGTACGACTCCGATCACCTCGCTCCTGATGTAACCGCTGTTTGTGGGGGAGCTACAGGTGTTCTCGTTCGGGAGAAACACCTCGGCCGGTTTGCAACGCAATGAGCTGGGGCCTCTCAGCGATGATCTGGATTCTTGAACCATCTTTTTCTCTGCTCGCCTCCTAAATTGTTTTATTTAGTGGGTTTTACCTTTTTTTGCTTGTTCAATATTCTTTATAAATATTCTTCAGCAAGAACACGCACAGATCTACTGAGCTTGAGTCTCTTCTCTCGTCCTCCTCATTCATGCCTACTTTTCTGCTACGAAATTACATATTCAGGAACGTGCAATAACTCTAGAAGACAAAGGGACCACTTAGTGCTGCGTGAGCGCAAGTAAGTATGGTCGTGAGAGGGAAAGGTTTCATTTTCAGAGATGGAAGTCGGCTGTTGCCCAACGCCCTTGGCTCTCTTAGGAGGGTAGGTCTGCTCGCGTTCGTGTGGTCACATGTTCTTGCATCAAGTCCTCCAGGAAAGGCTGGCATGAGCGGCACAATTCGAGAAATTTGGAGCACTGACATTGTTGAGCAGAAACGGTCTGCTCCTTCCCTTAAAAGGCAAAAGGAAAATACTTAACAAAGAACATTCTGCGTTTCCTGGTCTGCTCCTTCCCTTAAAAGGCAAAAGAAGGAAAATACTTAACAAAGAACATTCTGCGTTTCCTCATACGAGCCGAACATCCCTGAACGGTTTCGTTTTAAATCAATGAACCAGCTAGTATTTAAGCCTCGGGCTCCTCCAGATAACTTCCGGGGGAAAGCAGCAAGAGGGGGGCTGAGGAAGACGACGGTGGCATAGGCCTCGGCGATGACGACGGCCTGGACACCCCCTTCCGGAGGCCCCAGGCCATGAAACCTTGCTGCTCTCTAGAAACCAAAGGCGCTTCGTGTCTGGACCACTCCGGGTCTGCTGGGAACAGCTCTTCTGTGTGTGATCTCAAACGGTATAAGCAGAGACGACAAAGGGACACTAGACACTGGCGATGGTTTTCAAGTGCACAAGCCAGGCTACCTTCCAGAAAAAAGGCCAGTGTACTCAGGCCCGACATATTTTCAGTATAGCGGCTGCCCAGCGAATGGTTTTCGAACGTATGTCTGCAATCGAACCCTGCTCAGAGAAGCAGCTGGCACACTGAGATGTTGGCTATCGTACTGGCGGGGTGGTCGCTATTGAAATTTGGCTATGATGTTAGAAGATATGGCTCATTCGTGCTTAAAATTTGCAAAGACTGAGGGTTGGGAGGACAAAGCAAATGCCCTTCATTGTTTTGTAAAATTTTATTGACCCCCTAACCTTTGCCTTCCAAACTTTCTGTGCTTGCAGGAATACCATGGTTGAGGACCACGGTCGCCACTCTGGGAAGGCTGGGGATAACCATGGCCTTCGAAATTGTTTATTTGGTAAATTCAGAATTGTACCCAACAACATTACGGTAATTCCAACATCTATGTCATGGTTTCTCCTAAGTAACTCCACAGCTAAGTGTGTTGAATTCATTTAAAAACGGTGCAATAGTTTCCTTAGCTCAGTGACATAGTAGCCCAGGCTGGATTCAGCCAGTAAAGATGATGTGGTTTGCGTTGTAGCTGCTTTCTGCATTGCTATCCTCCATGTTGTGTGATAGAAATACTTCTCATACCGATACGTTTGCACACAGCTGTGGTTCTGTGGGAAGGCATTGGACTCGGAATCAGAACACCTGGTCAGTGCACCGACTTAGATGTGCGTTCAGTCTGTCTTCATCAGCATCGCCCTGTTTGGAGGCCACGGCCGGTCCTGGCTATGCCCTGCACCTGGTAGCCGTGAGCGGGACAGAGCGGAACTAGTGTACATTGGTCTCCTTTCCTAGAAATATTCATGGCACGGCTGCCCGTCCAGCTAGGGTGCCCAGGTGGCACGTAAGTGTCACAGAGCTGGCTGGCTAGTGAGCTGCCACTGGAAAAATGTCACTGTGCAGCTCCTCGCTAGCCTCGCTGGGACTCAGCGCCCACGCGGATGTGGAAAGGTGCCAGACGGAAGTGGTTTGCTCAGAGTGTGACAGAGTAGTCGTTTTCAAAGTTAAAAACCGTAGAAATGGAAAAATACTGTTACAATTTCTTTGTTACTTCTATATCTGAATGTCTTGCTTATCTTGAATTTATTTAAATATTTCCCATTTAAGACTTTTTTTTTTTAATTTACAGAAACTTTGGAGTTTCGCTCTGTTCGGGTTTATGTGATTTTGGGGGGATCATCGCCCCGTTTCTGCTCTTCCGGCTAGCGGCGGTTTGGCTGGAACTACCTCTCATCATCTTTGGTACGAGCTCATCTGATGTATTATTCTTCCATGTGTTCACCCACATTCCTTGCATTATTAGGTTTCGTATTAAGGATATGCACTTACTATGTTTACAACACCTGGTTCCATTTCGAAGAGCCAGTCTGATTACGATGAAATGCGTTATCCTCAATGATTTAAATTTACTGTGTATTAAAGGGTCGCGATGAACAGCATTCCATTTAGCTTTCTTTGTTGAGGTTCTGAGTTAAAATCAACGACTACAAAACTCTTTTGGGATATTCGAGGGTCATTAAAAGCCCGTAATTTTCAGGGGATCGAATTGGACCTTCGGTCTGTTTAAAAAAAGCCTAAAAACCAACCGTATTATTAAATATTCTATACCTATCAATATCATATCTTCATTTGCTTTGACACTAAACATGCGATGCTGAAAGGACAGAGGACACAGATCCTCGTACATGTCACACGACCCCTGTGAGGCCCCTCAGGTTCAGAATCTCCCTCCTACCCCCGATCTTCGCAGAACTCACTCAAGGACAGAATCACAGCTGGGAGGGACCCTAAGGTCACTCAGCTCGGTGCGTCTCCAGGGCTGTTCCCACCTTCGTGCCTGGACCTCACGCCCTCTCCCCTCCTCAGCA
>NW_006438073.1:5344655-5348011 GCF_000325575.1 Pteropus alecto
ACAGGTGGGTCGACCTCACCTGACTTTCCTCCATCTCCACTTCCTTTTTCATTCATCGCTCAGCAGTTTAAATTACCATGAAAATACTGAGTCCATGAGGACATACGTGCTGAGTCATGCGAAAATCCTCACAGTGCTAGGGACAGTAAAGTCAGCTTCTAATCAGTCGACACCAGTGGAATCGATAAAAGATCATTTCAAATTATTTCATGTGATCTGACCATCAAGCTCAGCATTGATTCTGGAGCCAGCATGAAAAGGGGCAAAGAGAGGGCCGTAGCTCCACCACGATGAGTGGTCCAGGAGTGTCGTTCAGGGTTGGGGTCTGGCCTTCACCGCGTGCCAGGTCAGCCGGGCACCGCTGATGTAGTGCCAGCCCTTCCTTCACAGAGAGAGCCAGCTTTCCAAAGCACCAGTCACATAAAAGTGTGGCAAACGCTGAAAGTAAAGGGTGCCGTGTGAGCATGTCACTGGGACAGCCGACGTGCTGAGTCGAAGAGGGAAAGTCAGGGAGGGAGGGAGAGAGCGGCATCTGGGCTGAGATCTGAAGCTGAGTGGAAATTATCCGCGTGAGAGGGGCGGGCTGGTACCCCAGGGTGTGGAGAGGCCTAGAACAAGAGGAGCAGCCGTTACCTGGCAGCCAGGTAGCCGAAGGATGGAGCGTGGTGTGTGAGGTGGGGCCCGGAGAGATGAAGCTGGGAGGTGGGCTGGAGCCAGATCGTGAGGGGCCTCATGGGATGTGACTGCCGAGTTTGCAGGTGGGGTTGACAGTGTATGATCTGCATTTTAAAAAGATGACTCTGATGACAGATATGCAAATAAATTGGAGGGGCGACGAGGCTAGTGGTGAAATAATTAAAAGAATGTTGTCTAGTCAGGTCAGAGATCATAAAGCCTGGGTTTAAGGTGATGACAGTGGGGATTTTGAGGAGAAGATAGATTTAAGAAATATATCAGAAGGAAAATTCATGAGATGGGATGATTGATGGGCGAGAGCCAGAGGGAGCAGGAGGTGGGAGCCCAGGCTCCTGGCTGGGAAAACTGAAGGTGACAGCACAGGCACTAGTTTAGTGACCCCCAGAGGAGCAGGTCTGCAAGAGGACACAGGGCTGTCTGTAGTACGAAGCGCCTCTAAGAAATTGTGAGAAGCCAGCATGCTTGGACGGAGCTGAGCTCAGGAGAGAAGTGTGGCCTAGCAATAGAGATTTGGAGGCCATGTGAATGTAGATAACCACAGAAGCTCTGGGAGTGACCAAGACCACCCAGAATACAGAACAGAGTGAGAGGAAAGAGGAGGCGCGGGACAGAGCCCTGAAGAGTGACCAGGTGTCAGGACAAGCAAAGAGAGAGGAGTGGGCCACGGGGATGAGAAGGGATGCGGGACGGGTAGGAGGAAAACCAGAAACTAGGGGGTGGGGACACCAGGGGACAGCAGGTGCGTTCACCAGCTGCCAGTGCTGGGCTAGGAGCAAGGACTGAGACGCCGTGCCATGGGATCTGGCGCTAGGCAGCTAGTAGTGATCCAGCTCGAGCAGGGTGGCGGGAGGAGACTGGGGAGAACCCAGATCAGATCGGGTGGAGGTGGGAGAGGACCCGCAGCGGTGTCGGACCCGGCTTGCACAGCCCACCCGGGCCAATTGTTAAATTTTCGAGAATTTTTTTCTTTGAAAAAAACAATTTTATTTCATTCTTAAACGATCATAAGAGTTTTCAAGAATTTTTGAGGCAGTTGTTAAACAGCCATTATTAAAAAATAAAAAAATATAAAAGATGCTAAAAACAGATAACGTACTCAAGACTCAGCCGTTCCTAAATTTACGTTCACTGTTATCTGTGTTCTCGAGGCTTTTGGTGTGTCTGTACCTTTGCGGTGGAAACCCTGAGGCACTGCACGTCTCTTCCCAGTCAGTGATGTCTCAGCGGTAGTTTGAAACGTCCGTGGTAGGAGTATTTACACCATGGAAATGGGCAGACGCTACAAATCGGGGCTTTATTTTTGGGAAAAATTCCCCAGCATGCCGCTAGGATAAGAAGATGTGTAAAAACTAGGAGAGGACAATGTTTCAAGAATTTCAACTCCGAAGAACAGAAAACAGGAGGATGGTAACTGGTGGATAAAGTGAGGTCGGTAGAAGTTTCTACCGACGAAAGACGGGCTAACGGTAGCCGAGAGACAATCGCCATGGCAAGGAGCCCAAAAAGGACTCTAAGAGACGGCCCTTGGGCAGAATAGGGACAAGCCTTACCATGTAACATGGCGGAAGGAATGTAGAGACGGGGAGGATGCAGGGACCTTCTAGTGCTGGCAAAAGGAAGCTGAGGGAACTCCTTTCTGGTGGCCTGGATTGTCCCCGTGAAGTGGGAGATGAGGTCTTCTCTGAGTGCATAGCACATACTAGACACTCGATAAATAACTGTTTGATGAGCGACTGAGCGAATGAGCGAATGTATGCCAAGAGTACAGGGGCGAAGGGACTGCACGGAATTTGAGGAAGGTACAGAAATCATGGCAAAAGGAAACCGGAGAGCTAGTTGGTGTCACCAGAGGGTTGCTGCTGTCGAGGGCTAGTTAAGGTTGGTGAGCACGGCTGCTTCCAGAATGAGCCGGAGCGGGGAGCGGCCAGCTGCGTGTTCCTCACGGGTGATGCTCTCCTTGTTCTGCAGGTGTCCTGGCATCTGTCTGTGGAGGACTCGTGATGCTTTTGCCTGAGACCAAGGGCATCACCTTGCCGGAGACAGTGGATGATGTAGAAAAGCTTGGCAGGTAGCGTATGAAATTCAGCACATCCTAAATAAAAGTAGCATTGAGAAAACTGGATACCCATGGGAAAAAATGATATTAAATCCCCATCTCACGTCCTCAGCAAAAAATTCAAAGTAGATGTAGGTTAATATTAAAGAGCTTCATATTAAAAAAACCATCAAAGGACATGGTTTATTTTTACAATGTGGTTATGAAAAGGGAAACGTTTCTAAGTAAGGTGTTGAAATTCAGAAGCAATCTAAAGAAAACGGGTTGATGAATTGACAAACTAGAAATAACTTAAATGTACATCAATAGGCAACTGATTGTGAAAATGATAATATATTCATACTATGGATTTACTGCACAGAGGTTAAAAGAATTAAGGTATATCTACATGGAGTGACATGAGAAGATTTTCAAGATTGATTACAAAGTAAAAAGTCATTGAACAATATGTTATAGTATTTATTAAAAAATAAAAACAATTGAAATTCCTCTATGTAGCTAGATGGCAAGATAGATGATAGATAGATGATGGGTTGGTAGGTAGGTAGATAGATAGATAGATAGATAGATAGATAGATAGATAGATAGATAGACAGATAGATAG
>NW_006438073.1:5348099-5357972 GCF_000325575.1 Pteropus alecto
GATAGATAGATAGATAGATAGATGATAGATAGATAGATAGATAGATAGATAGATAGATAGATAGACAGACAGACAGACAGACAGACAGTAGTCAAATGATAGATATAGGCAAACAGATAAATAGAAAGTAAAGGAAGGAGAGAGAAAGAGATTGAATTTTGGAGAAAGGTATCTAAATGATGGGCAGGGAAAGTTAATATCCAACCAATAAATAAATAGGAAATATATTTTTGTTATAGCAACAGAAATTCACAATATACAAATTCTAATTTTCTCTATTTGAAATATTCCACAATAAAAAGCTAGAGAGAGAATGCGAATAGGAGCATTTACAGGAAACTATGTAAAATAATAACGTACACTCTCTGGAGGTAGAATCGGGCTGGGAAGAGGGGCAGAAAGGGAATACACCACTTTCATATCTACAGACTTCTGATTGCTTTGATCTTTTAAAAAATATTACAACACATGTTCTTTTATTATTTGTGTAATTAAAAAAATAACAGCTAATTTTAAAAATAAAAATCGACCTTCTTTTAAATAATGACCTGGAAATAAAAATAAAAATCAATCTTCTTTTAACTAATGACCTGGAAATTAAGGGTGTGGATCTCTAAATTTAAAAAAAAAAAGTATCCAAAATATTTATAAAAAGACCGAAATATTAGTAACCTCCTGGCAGTTTTTCTTCACTCGTAGGCTGGGAAGAGAGTAGAAACTAACATTTTTGAGGTACCTGTGTGGTCGATGGTTTCGCATATGTCATTTCATTTAATACTCAAACGACGTGCAATTCATGTTCTCATCCTCACTTTTTCCTATGCTAGGACATCTATGCTCAGAAAGTTTTCACGACTCCCATGGACTAGGACAGAGGTTGCGACTGTCCAGTGCTCAGGCGCGACTCCCTTGTTTTGTGCGGTTTTATTATTTTATGCCGTATCCTACTTGATTATGAATTGATTTAGTAGCGAGTATCTCCCCCGGGGTAGGATTGGAAATTCCTCTCTTCACATCCTCTTTAAACGAGGTACCACCCTCCTCCCCAGGGTTAGGCAGCCGTTGCTAAGCGTCTCATGACTATTTTACCAGATCTTTAAAATTTACACAGTGATTTCACTGCCCTGTTTCTCGATGCTATTCTGAAAAATAAGTTCGATTAATTATCCCGGGACTTCCCTCAGAAAGTTCTATTGGTGTACTCAAACCCAGACCAGCAGCTCCTATCCCAGTGGCCGACTTCTGACAGGACTGGCCCATCAGAGGACAGGTGGACGTTTGTCTCGTGAAGTAAACCCAACAGATGCTTTTGCTTGTTTGGAAGTGAACTGATGGGCACTGGCTTCCTACTCACCTAAATCTACCCTCGCATCTCACGCTGGGACGATGCCACCTGAAATTTAGGGGGCGATGGGAGATTCTCCTTATGCACTGTCATTTTGTAAGCTAAAATTAAGTCAAGAAAAGAAATTTATAAAAGCCATCAAAACTGTGTGAAGCCCTCACGAGCATTACACCAGGGCAACGCCTCGTTTCATCTAGAAAGGGGAGACGTTTGGCTGACTGTGTCAGCACAGACAATTTCTTGGTTTGTATCAGGGTACGGGGGCCTGGTCAGGGGCAAGATGTCCAATCCTGTCACCCCAAGGAGAATATTCCAGAAGTTTAAACGCAGCAAGGGGAAGTGCTGAGAAAGGAAGTAGGGTGATCTTTAAAAAGACGTCCCGGCTTTCAGCGAGCCGCACGCCAAAGGAGCCGGTTCCAGTCTGGGATGCCCTGGGGCTGTCCCGGCCAGGAGGATGGACGGAAGAAGGAGTTGAGCCTTTCCGTCGGCGGCATAGGGCTGTAGCTATGTCGTGGGAACTCGGAGCCCTCCACCCGGGGTGCGGATTCTCTCCTATCACATTTGCCGCCCTCGCTTAGGAAGCGCCCCCACGCCAACATGTCAACAAGAGGACTTGATTCTTCTTCCCGATTCTACTCCGCTCACCGCCGTTTGATTAAAGCGTGAGAATGATTCACTCCTTCTCCATCCCTAAACCACTCGGGGCAAAAAAGGGGGAAGAGGGAGTGATTCGAGATCAGGACTCTTTCCGCCGATTCAGTCACATTAAAATTAAAGTTAAACAACAGAGTCTCATGGACATGGACTATAGACTAGTGGTTACCGGAGTGAGGGAGAGGGGAGGAGGGAGGTAGATGGAGTAAAGGGGGTCAAATGTGTGGTGACAGAAAGAAATCTAACTATGGGAGGTGAGCACGTTATGCAATATATGCAATATATATATTGCATAATGTGTTCACCTCCCATAGTTAGTAGTATTTGGTACTTGTGATGTCAATAAGATTCAAATCTATCACGTGGATGATAGATCTGAGTGGACAGTGGATAGTGAGTAATGAGACCACATCCTTATCACCTCAAGGAGCCTTTATCTCAGGCTCCATGGACGCCTGTCACAAATCATGGATTGGAAGCATTAGAAGAGGCTACTGTTGGTATGATGGAGTGGATGCCAGTCTGTTCATGAGTTGATCATATCATTTATTTTTGTGGTATGCCCCTGAGAGACTTCTGAAGTGAAAACATTTTCACAGCTATTTCACAGTAATTTTTCAGGCTTCTTGATATATATATATGTAGTTATATGTCGTTATATATAACTATATATAACTATATATAACTATATATACTGTTAAATCATACACCTGAAACTTACTGGATTTCGTTAACCAATGTCATCATAAGAAAAAATAATAATAAATAAATTACACACAATCGAGTTAAACAATTGGGAGGGATAGAATTTTGGAGGGGGAGGAGCAGACGAATGGTGTGCAGGGAAAATTAATATCCAACCAATATATTAACAGGAAGAATGACACCAACAAAAATTCAAGTTACACAAATCGTGATTTTTTTCTCTGTTTGTAACTATTCATAAGAAAAAAATGGGTAAGTTAATTGATTATGCCTAGTCCCTACTCTTGGAGAAAATCTAGTAAAAGTGTGATTTACAGTTTTATAAGTTAAGCACATTAATTAGATTCCATAGTTATTTACTCTGAAAAAAATAAAAAAATCTACTTTGCTCCAAATTGTTGAAACCTGGTAGCGTTTTCCCTTCTAAAACGGCACTTAATCATTATATCATTTCTGCTATTTCTTTGTTCACATTACCAGCTCATTCTCAAACCATCTGTTACTCAGTAGAATGTCATAAAGAACTTATACGCTGTAATGCTAATCAACCCTGCTAGGGTCTGGCAGCAGGTAGAGAAATGAGCCTAGAGACAGTTATTTTTGTTACCTCCGAGTGGGTTTTTATTTGACATCACGCGTGAGTGTGTTTGATCAAAACCAACTGTGATATTGAGTAGTGACAAGAATTCCTTCTAACTGGTGGTAGAATCTTTCGTAAGGATTTTCTCTTTTCTCCTTTGTTTTGTTCATCCACATTCCTATATACGTGGCAGGAAAAAGAAAACCCCAGCGTCCAGCTCTCACCTTTGAGGCCCCCGCCGAAGACGAAAGGAAGGAGCTCTTTGGGCGACCCCAAGGAGCCAAAGTGCCTTGCAGAGACACGTGCGTGTCTGTTTCAGCCGCATCTCCGTGCAGCAACAAGTGTTTTTTAATACTTCACAAAGACATTCAAACTCTCCAGAGTTATTTTCGTATACTGTCAGATAAGAGGTCTTTTCTGATATTGGAACCATGTCCCTGAGCCATCGGCTCCACAGACACCAGAGAAGCTCCCGCGCAATTCTCATGACGGCTCCGTCCAGAAAGCAGGGTGAGCAAACCCAGGATCTGGGGAAAGTGTACAGACGTGGCGTCATCAAATCCGATCAGGGAACCAAGGCTCTGGACTGAGCGTTCTAAAGATTCGCGGGAGGATAAAGATTGGGGAATGCCGTTACTGCAGGGACCGGGGCGCACGGTACCGAGCTTCCCTTCTCTGCTCACCTTGAGCTCCGCGAGCCCCTGTAGCATCTTGGGCGACAGCGTGTTTGGGCCTCGTTCCATAAATAAGAACAAATCTGTTATACGATGGGACGGTTTGATTCCGTTGTTTATAAAATCAGGTTTGGTCCTGAGATGACTCGGGACAGTTTTGACCCTCTGTTAGTCAACACCTTGAGCCACATATTCAGTTCTTTACTGAAGAAAACCCATGGACTATGGTTTCATGGGTCTTAAGATTTTAACCACAAAGGTATATTTATCTTATATTTGTGAGTTCAGTTCTATGTCGGTGCCCACAGTCAAAAGTGAAAAACAGGCACAGCCTCATTCAGTCTTGATACTTTTCACTTGTTTGGGGAAGTAGCTTACATTTTAATTTACAAGAAAGGTCAATTATATTCACACCTAAAAGAATTAGCAGAAACTTTGTAAGTGACTTTATAAATACTAGTAAGGGATTCGATCTTTCTTTTTTTTATCGCTGAGACTTTTGAAATATGGAGCTTAACTATAAACATGCTATCTTTTTCTGACGTTCTGCTGTATACGGTACATTTGTTATATTTTCAGACTCAGTTTATATCTTACGCAGAATTTTTTACTGAGTTATTTTGTGTGGCCAGGCAAAATGGACACCAAGGGGAAATCTTGTCGAGGAGGAAGAAAATTTTCGTGTACGACGTGTGTGCTAATTGTAAAATAAGCTCTTTGATCCTCGAAATACATCCGGATGGAATGAGAATGTTTTAATTTTCAACAAAACAAACACGGCTCTTGGAGGACACAGCGCTACATTTCCCCTTTATTCACGCACACTTGCTTCGGGCTCTCCTCGCATTTCTCTTTGATGTAGGATGCCTGATGCTCTTCAGTACCTACCACCTTTGAATTGTATTTCGAGTTGATATTTTGGGCCTGATAACAATAAAAAATGGAAATTGTCCAGAAAAATCAGTATCGATCTTCTCTCTTCCTTTGAACACGGGTCCATAAAACACTATCCCCAAGTGACAGTGTCTGCTGCATACCTGGGCAGCCAATTAGTAATGGAGATGAGGTGGTTCATTGTTCCTTTACAGGCCATTGGCGCCACTCCTAGACCATAGGTGACCCAGAATAACATTCAGACTCTTGGCTGGTCTCGTGTTACACTTCCATTGCCCGATGTACCTCGTGATACACAACCCCGCCCAGTGTCCCCTGTACTGGGCTAACGTCAAGTTGTCCATAACAGATTTCACTCCCAGGAATAAAATTTGTTCTCATGACTCCCCATGCACATTACAGCTTTCAACCCGTGCATCTCAGTGCCAGGAATAAAGACATTAAAGATATGTGTCAAGCTGTCTTTCGCCACCAAGGTAGACATATGGGTGACTTATGAGGACTTCTCTATGATTTCACAGGCTTAGTCTCATACTATTCCTTGTGAGAAAGAGTGAAATCCCTAAAGGCTGTTGAGTTACACTACTTAAAACTGATAGGGTGGACGAAGAACATGAAAACAATGAAAATCGAAATGATTAAATCAAAGTAAATACAGAGTTTATTTTCAACAAATGTCATAGCTATGTGGCTTTATTATTATAGAATCTGGCAGTCCATGGGCAGGAAAAATTTATCCACGATAATACTAAAAAATGTTGAGGTTTGGCAGTCGATGGTAGCTAAGTACAGCGTCTTAGTTTGATTACTGTCAATTATTTCCGAGCATGCTCAGTTCCCTGCCCACGGTCCAGCATCCAGAGATGTTGACGCTTCATTCCATCTCCCATCCAGTTAATTATTTCTCATTATTCCTTCGATCCAAGTAACAAACCATGAAACACGGACATAGACACCAGGCTTATTGGGGCGTGCACAGCCAAGACCCCAAGAAGTGACTCCTTGTAAAATGTATTTGTCCTTCTCGAAGCAAACCAGAGGCCCTCCACTGTCACCCTGCGCAGAGGGAGGGAAAAAAATGTGAGGATTAAAGCGCCACGCTGTTATTATGGGGTGGCCATCCTCCCGTTTCCCAAGCGTAAATCTTCCCAGTATTTAAACATTTCCAATAAAAAGGAATTTATTAACATATTATTTGAACTTCTTCTGTGTTTCAGTACTTAGCAGGATATATTCCACAAAACGACACCATTGAATGTTTGCCGGGGAAAAAAAAAATCCCCTGTGCATAGCGTACTCATCCCTTCCCGCCTCGAGGTTTGTCAGGCAGAGGAACCCCAAGAACAGTCGTACAGGACAAAGCTGGCCTTTGTCCTACACGCTCTCCATTTCCTCCTGGGAAGGCCACCCTCCCAGTCCCATCCACCGGCACGCCCCCGGAAGGCGTGCGCTGTGGCAGCGATGGGTCTTGCCTGGTCCCTAAGGCCCTTCTGGAGCTCAGGCCTTAGACAGTCTGAGTCAGTCCTCGGGAGCAGACCCAAGGCCCTTGCGGGCGACATTCAGACTGTGGCCTCTAGTCAACAAATTCTTCTCGAATCTGAAGCTTTGGGGCTCAAACGTCTGAGGCGCCAAGGCCGGCCAGCACGAGACTGCCTTGGACCTCTTCATTCTCTCTGTACCTGGCAACTGTCGGTGCCTCCGGACAAATGCCCGGCACAGAGCTCAGTCGACTTGACTCTCCCTTTCAGGATGTCATTGCGATTGCACACTTTGTTCTCAATCACGGGCAGCTGGGCTTCCTTGAGCACGCCAGCGCCAAAGGTGCCTGTGTTTCAAAAGAGTGAAGAAATGGTTACTGGACCCAAACCATGCTCGCAAGGAAAGTTCCAGAAGGACAGAGCCGCAGGGACAGTTCTCTTGTTTGTCCGTGAGATGGCAGAAAACAAGCAGTCAGTTCCCAATACCACTCAAACTTTTTTTTTTTTTAACCTTGAGAACATAAACCTTACATAACATTTCACGTTTCTAAGACCTGGATTTAAAACTCTGGGCTCCTTTATCGGGTATCGGGGTTTGTTTATATTGTTATTTGAGTTTCTTTTTTCTTTTTTTTTTTTAACATTAAGAAATAATTTTTTATTTTGTAAAGAGAGGTTGAGAAATACAACTGCTATTATTTTTATATATATTTTCTCTCAGGCTTTTTAAAAATGTTTCTTCTACTACTTATAATGCATAATTTTATACCCGGATTTTTTCACACAGTGTATCATCAGGACTGTTTTACAATGTTGCCATCGTCATAATTATTATTTTAATGGGAAGTGACAACTTAATGGATACGGAGTTTCCCTTCGGGGTGAGAAAAGTGGTCTAGAAATAGTGGTGATGGTTGCACAACATGATAAACGTACTAAATGACACTCACTTGGACTCTTCAAAATAGTTAAAATAGTAAACATTTTACTACAATATTTAAAAAAAATAGCTATTATTCGCAGGCAGTTAAACTTTTCGGGCATAAGCTCCTCACGCAGTGTGTGTCATTTAATCCTTACCGTGGTCCTGAGAAATGGGCATGTTCGTCACTCCTGCCACACAGGCAACGAACTGAGGCTTAGAGAGGGCGCGTGGTTTGCCCGAGGTCCCCCAGAGAGTGAGCACTGGACCTGGGATTGGAACCCACCATGCTTGCCGGCTCCCCCGGCTGCTTCCAGCATTCTAAGTCTTTGTTCATACAGTTTGTTCCTATTCCTCAATATTTTCTTAAGTCTAATTTCTCAGAAGTTATATAGAAGTTAGATATGGCTCCCCCCGCCTCACCAAATTATTTTCTAAAAGGGTATGTCATTATAAAATGTCACCAGAAAACAAACGAACAAAAAACCATTTCACCACATCCTTACTAGACATATAATAAGTTAAATATTTTTATAAGACATCTAATAATTTAAATATTTGTAAAATATTTGCTAATATCATGGGTGGAACTTGTCTCAATTCATTTTCAAATTTATATTTCTATTGCAATTAGGGAGAGTAAACATTCTCCTATGTGCCTGTTTCACTCATTTTTTGGTTTTTGTGTTTTTTTTGCAAAAAACTTCTTTTTAAAATTTTGTTTTGTTTTACTTTGGCAAATTGAAATAGAACACTTACAAAATCACCAGAGTAAATGCTGTTTTTCCAGATGGACACACCCAATCTTCCAATTTTGCAAGCCCAGTTTTCACCAGAATTTTGCAAAAAATTTGGCATTGCTGACATATGTCAGCCAAGAGATGAGGTCCTATCTCTTCTCCAAAGACTCTGAATAACTTGGATAACCGTCTTGAGTCTAGAGAACTGATACTCGATCTGGAGCTGACAGGGGCACGTAAGATGACTGCCATTTAGAAAGCAGAGGTTTGTCCCGGCCCTGGCTGGGCAGAGCCGCCCCGTGGAGGGAGGGCCTGATCACGGGAGCAGTGGGTGGGGGTGCATCTCTTGAATTGAGTAGATGTGTGGAGGGAGCAGCCTTCTCAAAAATTAATTTATTCAGGTGTCCTGTTCTTGCGTCTGCTTTTTAAGCAAGACAGACACGCTAATGCTAGTGACAAATCCACCCAAGTTGATGGGAAGTTGGTGTGGTCTGTGTGGAGGTGCTGCCATCCTGTGGCCACAGTGGAAATGGCATTTCCGAGGGTGGGGAAGCTGGGAATGACTAGGTGTCCTCTGGGGCCTTGGAGATCCCTGAAAACACCCGATGATTGCTGATGAGGGGCTGACCGGAATGGGGTCTCCACACCCCAACAGCCTCAACACAGGTTTACCTCGTTTTGGAATATCGAAGTCAGGGCAAGTCGAGATTGAAGGGGAGGGTGGGAAAATTTTGACCTCACACCAAGAAGCTGTGAACGGCGATTGATCTGATGTCATTATGGACATATAGAAAATCGGTAAACAGCCTGACTCATGTTTTGTGACTCCTCCTTGTCCAATGCATATACTAAAATTCATTTTAGTATATTCTCAGCGGACGTGGCTGAGGCCAGGAGACACAGGGGAGGGAGCCCAGCGCAGAAGAGTGTGGATGGCGGAGAGGAGGCAGAAGCAGCAGCAGATAGGCTCGAAGGCCAGGCAGGTATGAGCTCCGTCTGGGCTCAGCCACACACAGGCGATGTGATGTGACGTTCACGGGTGATGGTGACGGTGGGGAAGGTGATGGTGACGGTGGTGATGCTGGTGGTGAGGATGATGGTGGTGGTGGTCGTGGTCATATTACAAGCACAGGAGCTGCTGACATGCCATCTCTAAAGCACTGAGTACTTCATACGCATTACTCACAGGGACCTTATTAGGTGGTACAGATGAGGACACCGAGGCTTACAGAGATTCCCTTCCTAACGTCACATGGAAGATGGTAGAATCAGAACTTCCATTCCAGTCCATGTCATTTTAAATCCATACTTTCATCAGCCAGCAGATTTTGCAGCTCACTAAAAATGTCCCTTTTTTGGCTTAATCCAGTTCGCATTGGATTGTCTGCCACTTGCAAAAGAGGGTCATATGGGATCGACTATGTTCCCTGTCATTCACAAGACTTAGCGGTGCCCGGTGCTTTGTCCGCACTTTCTCATTGTTTCCCCACGGTGGCCCTGCAGCCCATTTTCCAGATGGGAAAACAAGTTCAGAAAGAGTTCGTGACTTTTCTAAGTACCTGCAGCTGATAAGTGGGAGTCAGAGTCCTGATGTGGTTGGCTGTCTCCTCGACCACCCACCCGGACCACCCGCCGGGCATGCAGTTCTCACCACAGCCCTGAACCTTCTCGGAGCCTCAGATCCCTCATTTGCAATATGGGAACAACAATGTCGAACTCACAGGGGTTTGTGGCGTTTAAATTTTTTTAAATGAAAGGAGCGGACCAGCCTGGCACATCCATAGTGTTGCTTCATTTGCCAAGTTTCCCTTTATTTCTTCTTAATCCTCACAGGTTCCGAAAAGCAGAAAGAGGGGATTTGGGAATCCAGGAGGTGAGGTT
>NW_006438073.1:5358017-5366220 GCF_000325575.1 Pteropus alecto
GATCTAGACCAGTAGTTTTTAACCTTTTTTTAAGCCACAAAAGCTGTCTTTCTTCAAATGAGAGTTTATGGACCACCCAAGTGTAGCACAGGTGCTGATATGATCCTGCATAAATGCTTCCTCTCCCACCCTCATCAACCAACACCAAATACCTACTAGAACTGGGACCTTTCCTTCCCCCAGCTGCCCGTCTGTCCCATCCCGACAGCCTCAGACACGTGAGTATTTGTGGAGACTAAATTGACTATAATTTTGTTGCTGTTTTATGTCACATATGGGAGCTCAGTATGATTAGCTTCACATGAAAATTATCTAACATCTTGTGTCAAAACCCTGCTTACCTGGAGACACTATATTAATATTGAATTTACGGGCTAAGAGACTCAGAGAAACACTGCCCCTCCCCTCACCCAGGTCCATGGACCACGGAGACATGGGCAGGTGCCCAGACAAGTCAGGACACGGGTAGACCTCATTCACTGATAAGAATTTGTACAAATGCTCATTTTCTCATGTAGGCTACCGGTCCAGACCAATTCATTATATGAGTCATGGAATTTATCTCACCTTGGGTTTCTCCCCAGCCAGTGATGTAACATTCCGTCCGGTCAGCGACCACATAATTTGCGGATGGCAGACAAGCCGGGATTATCTTTTCAGTGATGGTGGCAGGCCTGAAAGGAAGACATCAAACGTGACATCTGACCGCCCTGCTAGAAGACGTCTATGTATGACATGTCTGCCATACATCTGTTGGTCACCTACAACACCACGCCACCTGCCCCGAAAACCCAGAACCTCTTGAGCTGGCATTTCCTCGATCCACTGACGCGATGTCATGTAGAACACAACTTTTCAGCCTCACAATTGCTTACAATACCTTATGAGCTAGGCAAATAGGGTATTTTGTTTAAAAGACGTAAGTCGTAGACAAGAAAGTAGAGGTGGGAGATACCTTTTCATGTCTAAAGATTCACTTTTCAGGTCTATTCTGTGCGCTATTGGAACTTTATGCCAAGTGCCTGCTCTTAGCATTTTTAAAGGGCTTTGATCAGAAGATGGACCATATATCTGAAATACTATCTGTCACAGGCTTTAATAATGGCAAACGTATCATCATGAGCAAGTCACTCCATCTTTTGTGTCTCCAGTATCCTCAGCTATAAATGTTACAACACCGCAGTGGTAAGAATCCAACAAAATGCTGGATCCCAGATGAAAGAGGATTGGAAATCGGCAACTTTGCGTAAGCAAAATGGCATTGTCTTCAAAGAACCCTCTCGTGCCAGGAGTTCCAGAGAATCCTAAACATTAGATTCAGTTTCAGCAAGTTCAAGAGGAAAACAGGTCAGAGATACGAAATGCCCTAATCTAAGAGCCGTCGCTGCCCCCACTTTGAAGCAGACACACCTCAGAGTCACCGGCATAGACCCGGCCTCTCACGTGGCGTGACCCCACATAGAACACCAATTAACACCTTGGACTCTGGGCGGTGGGAGGCGCGGGGTGGGTCTTCTGAAGCTCCAGTGTATCAGTCTGTCGGAGAACACTTCTAAACCCCTAAATCTGCTAAATTATTTCTTCAGGCTATCAGATGCCCCATGGGAAAGGAGGGGAAGCAAAGCAGCTGCTTTTTCTAGGCTAAGCCAAGAAGGCCCTTCCTTTCCTTTCTAGAGAGTCCAAACACCCCAGGAAGCCAGTTCTCAGTTTACTGACCCTGAAAACTTGTGAGGAGTGTCTGACCGGACCCCGCAGAGCAGCGCTCAGTTCCTGCCCCGTCCTCATCACCATCGGCGTTGTCCCACCTGGAACCCATCCCACACGGCTAATGTGCCCTGTGTGCCCTGTTGACTGTCTCGAACGTGCCTATTCTCAAAATCACTGTCTGTTTACTTAGCTGTCTCCATTGGGACCCGTTTCCAAATACTGCTAACGTTAAGCGACATAAGCAAGTCTATCATTTTGTCTGGCTTCGCATAAAAACACCATGTAGACAGGAAAAGTAAAACCGAACATGAGAAGTATCTGCATTTGCGAATTGTGTGTGTGTGTGTGTGTTTACACTGTGGTTTTTTAAGTGCTTTGAAATACATAATCTGATCTGATTCCCCCAAATATATTATAATGTCGAGAGGAGAATCGTCAGCCTGGAATAAGGGAATAATTCTCTGATTGCGAATGCGTATTCGCTGACTGGTGAGCATCAAGCGACAGAGTTTAGGAGTCACTGTGTATCTCGTGTTTCAACCCACTCTTTTCCCGCCTGAGGAGACGGATTCCAGTGCCTTCTGCCAGACCGAAGCCCTTGTGCCTTTCATGTCTGTGACAGTGGCCCCCGCCCACGCCCCGCTGGCCATGCTCGCTCATCTTGGGATAGAAACTGCGGGACGCGGGTACCTGCTCAGCTTCAGCAGGGCGATGTCGGCCCGTGTGGGCTCCAGGAACAGCTTTGCCACCTCTATCTCCTGAACGTCCGCTTCAAGATTTAACTCTTTGTGGGCACCCAGGATGACCTTGTATGACGAAGGCCTCGAGGACCTAAAAAAGACGATGACATTAGCTGCAAAATCGGGCGCCCTTCTGAGCCACGGACATCGAGTCCTCCCCAGACACTCGGCTCTCCACGGTTAGTTTCCTCTGAGTGGCGAGAATGTGGGCATTAAAGGAGGTTCTCAGGGATGCTTTTGGCCCATGAAGCCAACACTGAGGTCAGCACAGGGACAGACATCCATGTCGGGGGAGCCTCAGGGGGACCAGTGCCTGTCACGGTGAACGGCTCTGACCTGCCATTTATCCAGGTCTACAAACCCACGTGCGCTGGGTCTTTCTTCTTTGTTTCTGGAAATACTCTCATCCTCTCTCATTCAATGGCCCTGGCGATTCTGTCTCTGGCTTCTCCACCTCCCCTCCCTGGTCCCTAGTGTCACGCCATAAATGGAAGGAAAGGAGGGGACAGGAAGGGACAGAGGCAGGAAGCCCTTAGGACAAGTCCTCATGGCATTCGCCCCCTAAACATACCTCTCCAAGCAGTGGGCAGCCGTCAACACCCACTCCCGGTCTATCAAAGTGCCTCCACAGAAGTGCTTTCCAAATCTAGGAGAGAAACGTGTCGAGATTTTAGTTAATTCCGATGATTCATCCTACAGAGAGCCAGAAAGAAGCGTTCACTCCATTTCGATAATGTTGATGTTATCCCAAATATCCCAAAGGCAAGGCTATCAGCCCATGGGCAGGACGGCGTGTTGTCCTTCGATACTGAACTTTCTAGAAGGTCCCCTCCACATCACTCCTTAAAGCAACTGGGGGAGGCCCAGGCACAGCCCGTCCACAAGAAAGCAAAGCCATGTGGCTCCGACAGAGAGCCTGCATCCTCGGCTGTGACCGGTCGGTCAGTCCTGACCTTTAACAGAAGTGACCAGGCACAGAAGTGACCGCGAGGTCCCTTTCAGTTTTTTTTTCCTGACAAGATCTCTGCAAGACCTGATGAGTCATATTCAGGAAGCCAAGTGTGATCCTGAAAGGCTGTGACTCACGGGAGAAAATTCCTCCCCCTTTTTGAGGAGTGGGGGGTGGGTGGCTCCTAAATGATTTGCTTTATACGACTCTTTAGACACATGGTAGCTCATAAAAAATGACGCGAGGGCTCCGAAGTAAATTGTGATAAACGGGACACAAATACTGGGCGTCAGCCAGGAAGGGACCCCAGCACAGTGTAGGAAACAAGGAATTTGAAATGTGTGAAAGGTGAAGACTCTGAATAGCAAAATGTTAGTCAGTGATAAAGCAAAGAAAGAAAAGCCAACTCGACGATAGAATGAGGCGGACGGGAATCGAGTTTATCCGCGGCAGGTCGCGAGCGTGCGGCAGGGAAGGCTCGCCAGCGGAACCTGACGCCTGAGCACCTGTGCCCAGGTGCAGAAACGAGACCGGGGAGCCAGGCACGCAGCCTGCGTCACGCGTGTGCTTGACGCGAGACACCGGGGAGAACGGCTCGTTACAGGTGGGGGCCACTGAGATGATCCCCCAAAGCGCCCCGGTTCCCAGGCTCAGCACCGATCACGCCTACCCTCGGCGATCACGAGCCACCCCACACTGAGGAAGGGTAGAGAATGGGTCCGCACCCTCCGAATTAAACCCAAGAATTCACAGACGTGTAAAAAAGAAAAAAGGAAAAGAATCTGCATCTGTGAAAGATAATGTTGTCCTTGCTCCTCCCAAGTGTCACGTTTCTAAAAATGTCCCCTCCTCCTCATTTTTCAAGGAGACAGTGGGTGTCTGCGTAAACCTTCCAGGCATAGTTGATACTTGCCCGGCCGTAATGGAACTTGCTATAAATTGGGGCATCTACAGATTTTGACGATAGCTGCCCAGATCAAGAACAAAGGTTCCAACTTTGGCTATTGTCGAAAGTAAAGAATCTAAAAAAACAGAATTCCATTTTTTTATATATAGTCTCCTTGCTCCCGAGGAGGATGCAGAGGCAGGCACCGATACCAGAGCTCTGTAGGCAGGTAGTGCAGGGCTCGGGGAGGATATTTCTGGAACTGTTACCTTGTCCGAAGGCTGATTTGCCAGGGCCAGGAATGTGGGTTTGCCACACAGCCACCTACGACCCTCCCGGGACATTTCTTCGGCTCCACCTTGGGCTTTCCACAGTCGAATGAAGAGGACACTGGGGCACAAAGTGGGAAAAGAACCGTATCTGAAGATGGGAAAGCTGGCATTTCCATCACATAAGTCAAGATAAATTAATGGCTCACGGCCCCAAGCACGGAATTGTTGACCTCTCAAAGCCCGGATGAGTCATGAGATCATAAGCATCTTCTGAGATCTTTTTTCCCTATGTTCCAAAAGTAGTAGTAGACAACATAGAACTTGCTTATTTCAAAAAAAAATAGAAGTACTTTTTTTAAAATGATTTTTTGGGGGGTGGGGGGTGATTAAGTAAATTAGTAGACTTGGGCATTAGAACGAGAGCTTTCCTGAGAGCACCTTGACTGACACAAATTGTTCTTCTGACCTGATCTAATACATCTAGAGCAGCATATCATTATTCCCATCATTGTCATCATCGTCATCGCCACCAAGCTACATAGTTTCCTGAAAACCGTCGTCCACTTCCCCGTTGAAAGATGCCAAGGGCGTTGTTTAACGGAACTCTCCACCTGTGCATGTATGCACACAGGCATGCGTATGTGGTCGTATGTAAGATAACGATCCTAAGTTGGAATATCACCTCCTCTCAGCCGGCTTCGGGACACCTCTTCCAGGGAGCCTCCCAAGACTCACCCCACGCCCTGGGTGTAACTTACATTCATTCACCTGCCTGTCCTCTCTCTTTACCTCCCACCTGCATCCCCTCTTCACCCAGCCTGCAGGGGACCCGGAGGGCAGGGGTAGAGTCCACCTATGGTAGCACCCACTAATGCCTGGAACAGTTCAGGGGCCACCAAGGGTGTTCGTAAAATGCTTCTCTGTGGCCTGGAGCTCTTTAAGGACTTCAGAAATATAAGTGTTACTAATACTACCACAAGGGGGAATTTCCTTCATTCCTAACCAACTAGAGATTCTACCCTCTAGTGAATCTGGAACCTGCATTTTCCAAATAACTCTCCACTTGTTGTGGCCTGTTCTGAGAATCTCTACATAGTAGTCTTTTGAACAAGGAAGAACGCAATGTAATGAAATCCTGCTTTCTAATACTGAGCCTAATTTCTGCTCCTGTGCCTTCCATAGAGTAGACCTGCATAAAAATACTAAGAAAAGAATAAATACAGAGGTTATGGTACTCTGCTCCTTTTTACTTATCATCTGTACTGAATGGGTTGGTAGTATTGGAATGAGTTATTTAAATTATTCAACAAAGAAAAATGCAATGTGAGATAAGTGAATATAAGTAAATAAAAATTACGTTTAA
Organism: Pteropus alecto; assembly: GCF_000325575.1. Taxonomy (NCBI): domain Eukaryota; kingdom Metazoa; phylum Chordata; class Mammalia; order Chiroptera; family Pteropodidae; genus Pteropus; species Pteropus alecto. The sequence goes on from NW_006438073.1 coordinate 5,363,935, forward strand.
GTTGGGCATCCTTCAACTTTTAAAGTTAATATTAAAGAGAAAAATCATAGGATGCTTTGGTGAAATAGAGAGACAGAGTACTGGGCTGAATAGAATATAATTCTGATTTTAGATTGTTTTATTGACGCTATGACCTCTATGCAATTGGCATAGTGCTGTTTGTTTAATAACGCCCTATATTTTACACAAATTTTTCAAGTATGTTGCTTCAAAAAGTTTATGTGTAGCCAAAAAAGTTAATCAACAGTACATTTTAATCTTAAAGATGAGTTTTCCCAGCAAATTAGAAAGAACGTAAAGTTTGAAAATTTTAAGGAAAACGATCGTAAGGAAAATGATCGTTAGGAGATTCCCCCCTTAAATAAAGAAAATTCAAAATTTCTCAGGGAAGGAGCAATACAATTTTTAAAGAAAAAAGAGAAAAAAAATGCAAATTAAATAGACAAAATCATACCTCAGAGAGATTTATCATTCTGAAAAATCCAATTAAAAATCACAAAGACACACAAGCGCACGCGCACACACACACACACACACACACACACACACACAATCCTTTAAGATAGGACTGCCACCCTTTTAAGCGCCGATGTGTCATTCTGGAGGAACTGTGGGTCACGATTTAATTAATTCATTCATTCTTTCATCATAGATGCATTAAAGACACATAGTGCCTACTACATGCCACGCGTTGCTCTGGAAAGAACAAAATAGCTCAGATCCTTTACTCTGTTTTCAATCTTCACATTCTAACGGGTCAGTGTGTAAGACAAACCTCCACAGGCTGATTTCAAAGGAGATGGCCTTTCCTACAAGTCTGGTATCCTCACCCAAATGAAGGATGCAAAAGAATCAGGTTCTTAGAAATCGGAGAAAGAAGAAAGAATGGGAGGAAGATTATTCCAGCAGGCTGTGAGGTCCCCCGCCTCGCCATGATGTGAGCGTGTGAGGTCAACCCAAAACTGGTGAGAAGGGTTCAAGCCAGACCATTCCGTCTGCCCTTGAGACCTGTTTCCTGCAGAAGCGGGGTGCCCAGGCCTGACGCATGCTTGAGAAGGCCGGACGCCTGGCGGTGGCCGGGGGCTGTGCTTGGAAAGTCTCTGTACTTCCCTTGTGGGGGAGCTGCCCGAATCCCAGACTCTGCTGTGGATCCCGTGGCAGGAATGGCAGGCTGATATGACACCTTAAAGTCAGTCCTGCCCAGTAGGCAGCCTGACCAGCATGGAGAGCTCGGGTAGGAGGGAACAGTGGGGTGAACCGCGAGGATTGGGAGTGAGCAGCTGGAGGGGGGCACCACGCCCACCCAGGGAACACAGCAGCGGCAGCCACACAGAATCTCTCCTGATCCTGACTCTCCTTCCTCTCCCTGCCCAGAAGCAAACCCGGCTCCTGTGCCCTAATCCCTGCCCCAAACCGCCTCCCCAACCATCTCCAGAGGCTGAGCCTCGGTGGCTTTGCAGCCAGAGCTTCTCCCCCCAGCTTTAGTTCCTCCGAATGGCAGACACAGGCACCTGCAAACGATGCAATGGGGAGGTCCAGGCTGCTTTCTGGATGGGTCCTGTTTGCAAGGACGGGTCCAGATCCAAGTGGCTTACGTTGTTCTCCAGACCTACCCATGGATTCGTTATCCCAAACTTTTCAGAACCAGTGGCAACCCCGTCTTCCTGATCCAAGCCTCTCGCTGCTTGGGAAAGTCTCAGAGAAACGAGGAAGGAGCCCAGACAAGCCTCCTCTAAGTCATGTGAGTTTGTATGGCTAATGATTAGCCCTTAGGATGCACACTGCTTTTCTCTGAATTCCTAGGATGACAGTTTATAGGCTTACAATGTACATTCCATGCTTAGCTGTTTCCTGCTCTTTGCATTTTCTTTCTTACCTCTCAGCTGCTGAAAGGGAAAATGTCCCATCTGGGTGACTTTAAACTCGTCTTTCCTGCATCCCAAGCTTGACCTTGGAGAACTCAGTAGAACATCGCAAGGCTGATTCGATCGTGGTAAGCTTGCTTTTTGGGGGAATTTGTATTTCCTTTATTTGAGGTGTGGGGAGAAGGAGGTCCCTAACAAATGGGGCCACCAAGGGGACAGATTCAAGAGGCCCGAGGTGAAGAGAGGGCTCAGGGGGAGAGGGCACCCCCACTGCAGCACTTGGCTCGAAAGCCCTTCTACTTCAGATCCGTTTCTAGGAGGCGATGCTGCATTTATCTGAGAAGTCCGTTCCTTTCAAAACAGAAAACTCACCACACTGAGGCACATCGCAGTAGTCAAAAAGTTTTCTGGGGTTCGTCGT
>NW_006438073.1:5366245-5376978 GCF_000325575.1 Pteropus alecto
GTGTAGCACCAGGGGCCGTTGACGTCGTCATCGGGGTTCCGGCAATACTGAAAGAGAGGGTGAGTGGATGCGGAACAGCCGCCCCGGGCCGGGGGAGGGCAGAGAAGGTCCTGGGGCAGGGACATGGCATGCCATCCTTGGAAGACGAAAGGCAAGTGTTCCTTTTTTGGGGGTTGGGAGGAGGGCATTAAACTTTAGGATGCTTTATAAAAGCTTCTGGCTCATTGCATTTCACGGGGCATGTCTCCTTTTTCAGAAGCCCCCCTACCCCGCCGCCGCCGCCATGAGACCTCAGCCCTATAGGGTGGGTGGAGACTCCCGGGGTCCTGCAGTAGAGGCTCTTTGAGGGGCCTCCTGGGTCAGCAGAGACCTTAGCAGCAGCGGCCCTGGGGACGTGAGCGACGGTCTCATGCCTGGTTCATTTCATCAGCCTTCTACCCGACAAAGCATGTCTGCTGTTGGTTCAGAAAAGCTTTTTCCCAAGGACCGTGCACCCTCCAGGGGTCAAGCCGTACAGAGGCTCTGTCTCCCTAGTCCTTCCCTACGCCCACTCCCAAAGCAAAGCATCCCAGAGAATGTGAGAGCGTGGGCAAAATCCTACTGTGTGAAAAAAGCCCTAATGGCCTGCTCAAATTTTTTTCAAGAAAAATTTGAAAAAAATCTGACTCACAGGTCATGAAGGTTATCTTTGATCACTAGAACCTAGAGGACAAACCCTGGAAACTGGAAACAGCACCCGATAATAACAGGCAAGAAATGTCACGGTCGGGGATGGGAGGCCCGGGGTGGTGACAGGTGAGAGGGCTGGCTCGCCCGCGCTGAGTGTCCTGATGTCAACGACAGGGCCGGCTTTGGCCTCGAAGCCACTCGTATTTTCTACCCCCCTCCCCACTCCCCCTGCCCAAATATCAGTCCCGGCTGACTTTCTGTAACGTGGGACTTTCTATGACAGAACCAATTGGTCAGCAGAAGGCAAAACAGAGTCCGAATCAAAGCGGCTTACGTTTTCCTCCAGGCCTGCCCGCGGGTTCGTCTCGGGAGTGAAGATGCTGTGTCTGTGGGGCTCCTGGGCAGCCCAGCCCTGGCACGGAGTGCCTGTGACCGTGGTCGCCTTCTTGCCCCGGTATGTCCTCCCGCTCCCAAATATGCAGTCTGCGGGGAAGGAAGACGGTGGTGTGTGCGCCCACGTAGGCCCGGGACGCGCGGGAGCGGGCGGCAGGCTCGGCTTCTCTAATGACAGGCACTGTGGTCCCGTCCTCAGAGCCTCGGACGCCAAAGCTCGCAGCACACGCTGCCTGTCTAACAGCTTACGAGAAACGCCTGTTGGCGTGGAGCTCGTCGTAGTCTGGCGGGGTGTCAGAGTGGGAATTTTGGCCGGGGCACTGGGATCATCGATTTTCTACAAGCAGAGCGGTAAGACAGAGCACCCGGCGGGTGCGCGTGAAGCGGAGGCTGCTGCGGACCGTTGGGTGACTCTCGCACACCTCATGGTCACCAAGGGCGGAAAAGAGGAGTCAGGGTCGGGAGGGTTTTACTGAAATCGTATGTGGCTAGCGCAGCGCCTGAGTCCCCACACTGTGGGCGAAGAGGGTAACAAAGAGATGACTAGGCCCTTCCCCAAGCGTGTCCGTCATCTCAAGCCTGGGGAATGGCAGCTCCTGTACGACCCCTCAGAGAGTCTGATGTGTGTCCCGTATGGGGGTTGAGGGACCCAGGGCACAGATATTCTGATGGCCATTTGGAAAGTCTGAAAAGCAAGGGCTGGGCCAGCTAGCTTCTCTGCCACGGAGGGCGCCGTGCTGGGCAGCCTGTATGTAGCCCGGCGTTCGCAGGTTTGGGGTGTGTGTTCTCCACCATCGTGGGGCGCATACATGGGCGAAGTACACGAGGTCATCTCACGTCTTATCCAGGGGGCACAGAGCCCAGCGTCCTGCCAAGACCTAGCAGGGAGAGGTGGCCACCCTCTGTTCCAGGAACAGCAGGTGAGGTCCATCCCTGAGGAGGAGCAGAGCGCACCTGAGGGAGGGGGAGGCTCTCAACCTCAAGCCACGTTCCCATGCTAATGATTACTGTCCGGAGGATTTGGAATGACCTGTAAGTGCTCAGACAAGTCGCGTGACCCCTGGGTTTTCACGCTGGGCTGGGGGAGAGTCCCTCTGCGCTTTCTTACCTGCCAACCACAGGACCAGGTGCTCAGCAGTTCGAGCTACAGCCCGAGGGCCAGGGAGGAGAGGGCACTACCATGTGGCTCCCACTTCAAGTGACAACCTCCTTGTGATGTCAGCCCCAGCAACCCTTACAGCCACATACCCGCGTTGCGAGCCTCACGTGACGCGCACTCCTCATTCAGCGCACTCAGAGCCAAAAGAACCCTTTCTCTTCCTCCACGGAGGAGGCAGGGACTTGCTTTTCCCGAACGTCCCATTTCAGCTAATGCTGCCATTATCACCCTCTCAGTCCGCCCAGGCTCAGCATGCATGCCTCGCTCACAATCGATTCGTTTTCAAGTCCTCAAGAAATCGCCCGCCCACGTTACACCACCCACAGCAGGTGACACGCAGATGACCCGCATGGCAGACCCTCCGCCAACACTCAAGCTCTCTGGAGCACTGAAGCATTCTGCATTGGTGAGCTTTTCCACCTCTTTCCAGCCCGACGTCCGAGCACGTCGGTGTCTGGCCACGGGCCACTAACCTGGTTTTGAAGGCTGCTCTACGCTTGGAACCTGGGCTTCGGTCTGAGCGTTGGTGACACTCTCTTCTGTTTCCGAGCATTTTTTCAGGTTGCAGAACTCCCACCTGACTCTTGGGTCAGTGGTATAGCACCAGGGCCCTTTGTCAGCATCTGGATTCCTGCAGTAGTTCATCGTCAGGTTGCTGTGAAAGCCACAACACCAGGCGTGAGCGGTAGGAGGAACCTCGGCGGCACCCCAGCCCCCCGCCCTCCCCAGAATTCTGTTTTAACCAAGTCGTAACTGGTGACTTTGAAATAGTTCCATTAAAGATACCAAAGGTGCTAATGGTTGTTATAGTGCCATAAGCACAGAAGACCCCCGACTTCTAAAGAACTTTATAAGTTTAAAAAATAGATCATCGTTTTTACTCTAAAACTCAAAAGTAATATATGCTTCATATAGAAACCGAGATAACATATAAATGTGTCAAAGAAAGCATCAGAACGTCTCCCTTTCCTGGGAATATTAAATACATTCCCCAGAGATAGCCAATATGGATTTCGAGGTGTATATTTTAGATTTTTTTTCTACATACAAATATTTCTATATCTGTCTATCGCTCTGCAGACGACTCCATTGGGCCATGTAAGCCGGAAACAAAATGTATTTCCCCAAGGAAGGAATGAAATACAAGATGATGACAATCCCAGACCAGCCCTTGCCGTTTGTTCACTCATAACGCGGTTAAAATGTTGTACATTTATAATTAAAAGGAGGAAAATAATATAGCTGTGAATAGCGTATCAGGTAGATCAAGCGAGTTCAGGGTTAGAAAGATTTGTGGAGCCCGCCTGGAAAACTAGCTCCCAGGCGGGCGGTCATTTCCACAGGGTGCATTCTGGGAAAATGGGGAGGAAGGCGGCACTGTCCTCGCCCTCCCCTCACCCCACCTCGTCTCACCGCCCTTGCTGCAGGGACTGAGGGAGCAGGGACGAGACCAAAGAGCAGCGGAACGGAAGGGATGGGAGGAGACGCCCGGGTTGACCGGAGGGGTCTGAAGGCGCTGAGGGGTCACAGAGAAGTGAGAAGAGACTGGGCAAGGGACTGGGTGGCAGGCGAGGACCCTGCGGACTCTGGGCGACTCAGGCCCTTGGGGTCTCCCCAGAACAGTGCCGAATTCTCAGCCTTGGAATTCCCTTGACAATTGAGACTCGTGACCTGTGACTGTCTGAGAAAATTCAAAACGTATTATGTGTATGGGAATCCGACACTGTATCTGTAGGTACTACAGACAAGTGACAGTCTCGGGCCCGGGCCCGCAATTCGAGGAAGCCAATCAGCGGGTCTCTGAGCAACCGGATGGTTAAAAGCTTGATCCATGTACAGCCAAAAGACTAGTTCGGTCAGACATGGTCATTTGTCCTCCTTCCTGCCCACTTTGCCCGTCAGCATCTGCGTACTCCCTGACTCTCATCTGCCTTCCTGCTTTCCCTGGTCACGTCCTGGCGACTCATATCCCTTCAGACCACGAGTGCTCAGTGTCTGGACGGGTCAGGTTATAGATACCGTGACCCAGGGACAAACACGAACTTCACTCCGGGACTGGGCGTTGCAATGACAAAATTCAAAATTCCATAGCGGAAAGACTGTACTTCAGCAAGTGTCGTGGGCTGGGATGATTTCTAATTGTTTGGTCATTTGTCTTTATAAGACTTCTACTACCGTGACCTTGACACCTCCATATACCCTGACCCCCTTGCTTCCACAACGCTGCTCAGGAAAGACAGCCAGTCTCTAACTGTTCTCCTTCCAGAGATTTTGCTCAAAAACGAGGTGCCTGAGACATTTTGCTTGACGTTCTGGAGCCCAGAGAACTTTGGTCCTAAGAAGTTAGCTGAAAGCGTGGCCTTTCTAAAAGAAATTTAAGTTGGCCGTCGTCCCTCTTCTGGTTAAGAATCAGAGACGTACGCGTTCGGGTATTTGTCTGGGGTCTTCTGGTGCCAGTGTGGTGTCATGGATGACCAGCGCTGACACTTCCTTCCCGTGACGGTGGTGGACGACGTGCCTCGATAATTCTGTCCATTGCCCTGGTAGCACTCCTCGACCACAGGGGTCTGTTCCGGTGGCACTGAAATCAAAATAGAAGAAATCGGTGAACAATGACTCAAACGGAGAAATCTGTGGAGCGACACGGGACACAAGCAGAACGGTAGTCTCGGAATTCACACTGTTCCGTATCGGCGGACGGGCGGACATGCAAAGAGAGAGGTAGGTCCCTAATGTTCTAGGACCTTAACGACCCGACTTCTAAAAATATATATTTAATTTAAAACTCAGGGAAAAACATAATCAGGTCCGAGTGTTTATAGCTGGAAATCGAACTCGTGCTCAGGCTCTTTTTTATGGCTCTCCGCTGGGCGTTTCTGCAGCTGGACGGGAGGGAGGAGGGAGACACACTCAGTGGTACAGGCTGTGGGGGACGAGGGAGGGGCTGGACACGAATCCCCAGACTCCTCGCTTGTACAAAGCCAAAGCCTTGAGCTGCTGAGGTATGGGGCAGGCGATGACCCCGCATCCAGGCGTGCAGAGAAAGATCCACTGCCTCTTAAGGAAAGGTGGAGGCAAAAATCTCATCCGCCTCGAGGGGCAGGAAATCCCTTTGGGCTCAGGAGCCTTCACCGACACGGAGCAAGAGTCTGCCACTCCTCCACTTGAGACCCACCACAGGGCCGAGTTAGGGTTTAGCTCCACGGGAGGAAGGGGCAAGAACCCTGAGAAATAGGACCTTCAAAGCCCAGGTCCACAGAGCTCATCTGAGACTGAGCATAGCACAGGAAGGCAGAGGATGTCTACCTCCGCCCAAAGCTTAGTATTCTGCAAGTAGAGACGGCAGTGCAATCCTGGGGTCGGTTAAGAGCACGGGGCGGCCCTCGCTGCGGTGCAGGCATGCGGTGACTGCTAAAAGCTGAGAGTGGATGAAGAAGCCCGAGAAGACTCTCCAGACTCTACAAGGCAGCGGCCCCTAACCAGAGGGATGCGAAGCCTGCGGTCCACATTAGGCGAAAGCAGCAACAAAAAAATCCCAATTCAGTTCATCCGCTGACTCTACTAATGCAATTACCCACACAGCATCGTGACAGAATAAAAAAGAGTTCCCATGTCAAAGCATAACTATTTACTTCAGTCTCTGCTGACCTTCTATACATAACGTCCAGCGTTTGACAAAACAAAATCACAAAACACACCAAAAAAGCCACCATTGAGTGATAAAGCCGTCAACAAAGCCAGACTCAGGGACAACGCGTGGCCAGATAAACAGGGATGTGGACACTGTCAGGCTAAGATTGTCAGATGACCGTTATTGATCTGTCGAAGGATCTTGTAGCAGAGGTGAACAATACGTGTGGGTAGAAGAATTTCAGCAGACGTGAAAACTATAAAAAAGAAGAAAATGCAAATTCTAGAAATAAAAACCATATATCAGAGATGACATCAGATATTCCTTCAATGGGCTGATCAGCAGACTAGACACAACCAAGGAGTCAGTGAACTTTAAAATAGGTTAACAGGCATTGTCCAAACTGACACAAACCGAGGGAAAAAGAGTGGAGTAAAAAACAGAACAAGATACAGGAAGTATGGGACAATAGGAAATGGTCTGACATTGGGGGACTTGGAGTCTAAAAAAAGAGAGAGAGAGAGAACAGATAAAAAGAAATATTTGAGCAGCAATAGTTGAGAAGTTTACAAAAGTAATGAAATCAACAACCCACAAATACAAGAAGCTCAGAAAACGTGAAGCAAGATAAATACCAAAAATAAATCAGCATGCCTAGACACACCACAATCAAACTGCTGAAAACCAAAGACGAGAGAAAGTCTTACACGCAGCCAGAGAAAAAAGAATATTAAATACGGATGAACGGATATAAGATTTCCAATCAGAAACTATTCAAAACAGAACATAATAGAGTCACGTCTTTAAAGCAGTGAAAACTGAAAAGAAAAAAAATTGTCCACCTGGATTTCTATATCTAATAAAGTTATTTTTTAAAACTGGAGGCAATATAAAGACGTTTTCAGACACAACGAACCTGGAAGACCTCATTAGCAGCTGACCTATACTGTAAGAAATGTTAAAGGTTAAGTGTTTTATAGAAGAAATATGATATAAGTGGAACTTGGAATCTACAAAAAGAAATAAAAAGCACCAGAAATGGTAAAAATAAATAAATAAATACATAAATAAATAAAGATAAATATAAAAGATAAGTTTTATTTATATACTTTAAAACATCACTATTTAGGGCAAAAATAATTTTGATGTATTGTGATATTTACACCATAACAGAAATAAGCTCTTTGAGAACAAAAGCAAAATTATTTTGAGAGGTACAATGTTGTAAGTATCTTACCTTATACATCTGGTATCATAATATTATTTGAAGATGCAACGTGAGAAGTTAAAGATGTATATTGTAAACATTAGAAAAAATACTAACAACATTCCAAACTGATTCAACTAATTAGCAAATTGTGGTGACAAAGACAATCAAAAATACTCAGTTAATGCCAACGAAGGCAGAAAAAGATGAAAAAAGGACCAAAATTCAAATAGGACGAGCAGAAATAACTAATTGGATGGTAGATTTAAATCCAACCATATATAACAATTACATTCAATGCAAATGGTCCAAGCATCTCAATTAAAAGGCTGAGAAAAAAGGTATATCATACAAACAGTATTGAAAATGGAGCCGCGATGGTTGTCTTCCTATCAGCATGAGCAGACTGTGGAACAAGGAATCGTTCCAGGGATAAGGAGAGACATTACATAAGGATAAAGAGGTCGTTTCTTCAAGAAAACACAGTTCAAAGTGCATCTGTCTGACAAAGAGCTCCAGATACACAAAGCAAACAGAAAACCAAAGAGAAATAGAGGAACACACAGCTAAAGCTGAAGACATCACCTCTCCTCTCTCAATAACCGAAAGAACAGTAACCGAAGTAGATTAGTAAGGGTTCAGAGGAGCTAAATAAAGCACAATAACCATCTCAACCTAGTCGGCCTTTCCAGAGCCCAACAACAGCAGAAGCGACATTCTTTCCAAGAGCACGTGACCCATTCACCAAGATGACCATATTCTGAACCATAAAACAGAGCTCCACAAACTTAAAAATAATTGAAACCATAGAACATGTGTTCCGACTGGAACAGCATTAAACGATACACGAAGCTGCTGCCTATGCCACCCCGCCGAAGCGGCCCGGGGGGCCGTCCGTAAGCTCGCGGTCCTCGTTCTTACCTGGGGCATCCGATAATTGTGTGGACAATGTAGAGGACTCACAGGATGGTATCTTGCAGTATTCCCACCTCACTTCGGGGTTGGTTGTAAAGCACCACGGAGCCGTTTCTCCGTCAGGGTTACGACAGTAGTTTTCATCCAAATTTCTGAAAAAGAGCGATTGTGAATTCAGCTTTCCAAAAAGGCTAAACAAGTAAATAACAAGGTGCACACATGCTTATTAACGGGGGCATTAGACACATATCCCGCTAATTCTCTAGAATTACACAAACCGAAACACAGGCAGAGCCATAAGCAGAGCTGGATTCCGTAGGATTCCGTGGAATCATGGCACAGATGCTTCTCTGGGGTAAATGATTAAAATATATTCCTTGGCTGTGTATAGCCAAGCAAAATAGCCCTTCTGCTGTGTGTCGGACACTGTGCTATACGCTAAAACACAGGGGGTGTTTCCCATACTGTTATGGCCTCAGAAAGTAGATCCAGAATTTGAGTGTGACAGCCCCGGGATTTCAGTAGGGTGACAACTTAGTAGGGTGCTTGTCAAAACGTAGTGCTGGGAACCACTCCTTTGAGTTTCTGATTTAGTAGATCTGGGGTGAGGCCTCCCAAATTTATATTTCTAACAAAACCCCCATGCTCCCGGATGCTGCTGCTCGGGGGAGCCACACTTTGAGGACCAGTGTTTTAAAAACAGTCAGTGCCGAGTTCCACCTGCCCTGCGTGTGACTCAGCCAGTCTCCTTTCAAGAACACTTCACCCCTGGGGCCCGACATAGCTCACACCGAGGCAGCATCAGTGGGATCCCGCCGTTCACTCAGCCAACGGGGCTCGACCCCCGTGGGGGACTTACTTGCAGGGAAAGTTTTCTGGGGTTTTGTTGTGCTTGTGAGGGGTCTGCTCGCTCCAGCGCTGGCACGTGAGTCCGGAGACGGTGACGGCCACATTTCCTCGGTAGTCCTCGCCCTTCCCCTTCAGACACTGATACGTGGGGCCAGAAGGTGGCGGGGGTGTGGCTTGAAGGGGGGTAACAAATTACAATGGCTATTTTTAAACTAGAGGATGCGCAGGAGGATGATATGCTTGGAGAGGGTGCGGGGGGTCTGTCTTCTTTCCTGCTCATCCTCTCTTGGAATCTGGCACTTGAAAATCGTTTACCATTTTTAAAAGAAGTTGACTTAGTAGAATCTGTGTCTGTGAGAGCATCTCGAGACCCCTGGAGTACATGCTTCTTATACTCTCTTTGCTCAGTTTGTCATACATGGTAAGGACCAACCTGTGTCACCCCCACCCCGGATCCTCACATATCCCAGTGATCCAACTTCCTTTGTGAGGCATTCACTGAGTAAATGCAACTAAATGACATCCAAGAGCCCAGAAAGCCAGCAGAGAGGAAGGACATAGGAAGAAGGCAAAAAAAAAAAAAGTCTCCAAGGAAAAGTCTGAGCATCTAGAAATCATGAAATTCTCAAGAAAACAAAAAAGATGGCAAAAAGAGAAACCGATGTCCAGAAAGGAGAGGTCAGTGTCCCAAAGGGTGATTGTCAGGCTGCAGACAAAGCCAGCCCTTGGGGACTGCTGAGTCCTTTTCAACTTTCAATAACTGTCCTCATCTAAATCTTTAGTCCCCGGCTTCAAATTCTCATAGCAGGTGATATTACAAACTTGTTTCTTTCCAGCTGCTCTTGCTAAGCCTGCCATTTCTTCTACTCCGCTAGAATTTTCTCCTCCTACTGCTTCCTCACGACATGGACATAATGAAAAGTGGACACCCGGAGACGCCTTTTGTTTACAAAGCAACAATCAGAAAGAAGTCTGGTGGACACTGAAATCCACGTCCAAGACACATGCGTCTGATTTCCCTTTAGCACTAGAAAAAAGTAGGCCATCAGAGCTACTTTCGAGAGCCCACATTCAACGGCCTCTGATCGGAAAACAAATCACCATCAACGGGTGCGCTGACAATCACCTACAGCAACCGATAGATTGTTTTAAAGGAGCAATCGCATCCCACAGCATTCGTAAGGCACTTCTCAGGCCCAGCACTCAGGCACAGATGTACGTTTTTTCCTTGACTCCAAGAGCAGAACGGGTGGGGACCCCTGAGGACCGGGCGGCAGCCGTACTTACTACAGCGCGGGATGTCACAGAATTCCCAGCGTTTATTGGGATCCATGGTGAAGCACCAAGGGCGAGGCTCGCCGTCAGGGTTCCGACAGTAGTTCATGGTCAGGTCCTTGTTTGGAAATCTGAATGGGCAGAAAGGATTTTAATAGAATTGCATATTTACGTTCACGGATGAGAATCATTTCAAATGAGCAAATCTTGAGCACCTGCTGCTGTGTGCTAGGCAGAGTCAAGCACCCCAGGAGGTGACTAGGTGAAGGCTGTTCTCGAGAAGATGACCATCTCATAAGAAAGATTAGCTCGGTATTCTAAGGATTGTTTTCCTAACAGTTTACACGTGCAAATTTCACAGGACATGATTAGTAACTTTATCATTCACCCATCTGGAAAACTGTTCTATGCTAAGTCCAGTTACTCAGCTGCAAATAACAGCAATTTTTAAAACACGAGGTACTCGCTGACCAGAGGTGGTCATCTTTTACGCAGTACAGCCCAGAGCTTGCCATCCTCAGAGCTTAAAGGAATGATCCTTCTGGTCCACTGGATTCTGGTCCTGTTGCCTTTAGGGTCACAGAAACTGAAAGGGACAAGCTGCGTTCCTGGGAGCAGCTGGCTCAGTGAAAACC
>NW_006438073.1:5376991-5377975 GCF_000325575.1 Pteropus alecto
GAGACTGTGATAGCTGCGTGCCATGCCTCGTGACCAGCCCTCCGCGTGAATTTCATGTCCCTCTCTGAGACTGTAAATGCTTAGCCAGGATGGACAAGGGAACAGCAGTGGCTTAAGCAATTATTTTCTTCTATTTCCTGGAAGTGAATTTTTACCCATTTGTGGGTCTTGAGCCTTTCCTGTATTTCTTCTTTAATGAAAGATGGCAACAGCTGTGTTTTAAGTTAACGATTCGGAATGTGAGGTACAGAAATTTCGTGGAGCTGTTTTTCACAGGGAAATCTGTGGCTTAGTCTCATTTCTTAGACGTTTTTATGAGTGCCGTTCCGGTCCTACGGCAGCCATAAATTGAAGAGAAAGATCAGAAGCAGCTGCAGAGAGAGAGTTTTCCTGCAGGATCGAGTGAAACAGAGTAAGGTTTTCTAGATCGGGGGGACTCGTTCCTATTACAAATGCATGCCCCTCTTTGAGGAGTTTGTGAAAGTTAGGAATCCTGACCCACAAAGATGCACACAAAACATTAAGGGATTCACCAAACCCCAGATTGTAGGTTAAGAAGCCTCAAATCTCACTAGAATGAAAGGGAAAAAAATAAAAAAGCAGAGGGAAATATTTAAAAAATACACAAGTGAGATGTATCCGTGTCTCGGTTTTTAATGTTCACACGAACCAGCCAGGACTCCGGTTATAATGCAGATTCGGTTTCAGAGGGCCTGAGATTCTGCACTTCTGAGCGACTCTCAGGGGTGGTCACTCTCCCGTGGACCTCAGTTTGAGCAGAGGAGTGCCTACTTCCCTTGCAGTCACATGGGAAAATGCAAACTTCGAAAGTCAGAGACATCAGATACGTTCACGTCTCGAGGAATGCGAAAATGTCTAAATCACATGAAAAGCCCCATGGAGCGGCAGAGTTGTAACCATCGAATCGCTTCCCCAGGGTGACTTACTTGGAAGGAATGTAGCCGTGAGCATGCGGTGTCTGAG
>NW_006438073.1:5378084-5384246 GCF_000325575.1 Pteropus alecto
AGCGAAAAGCAAAAAACAAAAAAAACAAAAAAAAAAAAAAAAAAAAAAAACTCGAATCCCACTAGAAATGTCTCATTTGCCACTTGCCACTTGCTCATATGTACTTCCAATCACTTGGCAGTAAACTTGGAAATAAGCACTCAAGTTTCTAATACGAGCTACAATGTCATCTTCTCCTTCGGATGCTAAAATTAGCATATTTGGGTCAATATCCCCTCAACTATTATAGTCATGACCAAATCCAGGAATTTCATAATCAAACTGGGATGCACTGGCCCTAGGTAAGCGGGATGGGTGGGGAAGGGTGTACATATTCTCAGAAGTCTGTAAATTCTCTACTAGGATTCCTCTACTAGGATTTCTAAATAGTTGGTGTCTTTGTTTCAATAATGATCTTTAAGATTTTCTCTGAAATTATTCTGATCGTACAGATGACTGACAAACAAGCTGGCACCCCTCCAGGACTTTGGTGCTGGCGTTTGATTTGGGCTTCAGATGTCCCTGTGGAACAGTACTCACCCCGAGTGACAACACTTCTCTTTTTCTATGACTGAAAAGCGCAGCTGGCTGTTCTTTGCTTTCTTGCATTATTTAAAAACGGAAACTCTGATTTGGAGTTATTGAAATAACATGGTACAACAAGGTAATGTATGACTTTAAGTTTTATGGAGTAATAATGGAAAAAAAGAGGCAGACCTGATACAAAAATGGTGCATTCACGTCATTTAAGGGCCAAATGACCTCATGGCATAATATGTAAATAAGAGGTCTTATGCTTGAAGTAGATAAAGCCATAGGGGAACAAAGCTGTCACACTGTGCCTCTGTGCATACACTATCCGCATCGCTGCACGAATCCCACCATCATCCCCTCCCCCCGTGTACCAGCAAATGGAGCAGGAAATATGAAATGAAGACCATATTTTCAACAGGATGTTTTTAATTTGTAGCACCGACTCTTGAGATGTGCTGTTGGTTGGTTCATTGAAATAACAGATCACCGATTTAAAAGCTGGTTCATTGCTGGGCTTCAATGAAACAACCAAGTCTATCACATTAAGTGAATGTCGTTTATTTGAGTTGTATTGATTTCGTGGTTCTCTTTCAGCTATTTAATTGCAAATCTGTTTTTGTCTTTATACCGCGTCAAGCTTTAAGCAGAGGAAGTTTGTATCTAGAGTGCACACGTAGTTAAAGTAACGTTTTAATAAAAATAATTGGGTCAATAATGGGGGTCTGAGCAAGTGTGGATCCTTTCCAAGAGGCGCACACATCACTCGATGTTGTCAAACACGGCACTGATCGATGATTCGTAATACTCCTGTAGGAAAGGGCTGCACAGCAAATTCCCGGGCGGGCGGGCGCGAACAGTCTCTAGAGCCGCCGCCTACCTTCACATTCGGGAACGCTGCAGTAGTCGAATCTGACGTTCGGGTCTGTGGTGTAGCACCAGGGCCCCTTCTCGTCATTGTCTGGGTTCCTGCAGTAGTTCTCCTCAAGCCCCTCCAAAGGATGCGTCTCAGGGGAATATCTGCGGAGGACGGGAAAGAATCACTTGGACTATATCTTTTAAATCGACGTGTTATCAGCAACGCGGAATAAGATGTTCTCTGTTTCCCATCTGAAGTGTAAGGTTCCGCCGCCCAAATGCATTTTGGCTACTTGCTATATCTGCGTTGTCCGATTTTTCAATTTCTCTGTTGATGGGCTGTTTCAATATAGTAGCTAATATTGCCATTATTACTGTCTTGACAGACAAGTCTTAGAAGCAGAGCCAAAGTGTTTTCATGCGCAGTCAGTGGAAATAGAAAGGCCTCGAAAGACTGCCAAATTCTCGATTCATTCCAAACACCTGCTTTTACCAGTTGTCCCTCTCCCTGTAAAAATAACATTCGCTAGCACCGTTTTGCCCGTGTGAACTATGCGCCGGGCTTACATCGAAATCCTGCTACACATTCTCACACGTCGTCTTAAGAAAAACTTCCATAGGGAATGTGCTATTACCCCTCTTTCTACAGGTGAGAAAACTAAGACGCAGCAATGTAAAACGAAACACGTCTTGCCTACATCTGGACGAGTAACAAATAGCATCTCAGGAATTTTAGTTGGATCCCTCTGGTTCCAAACCTGGGTTCGTTCTGAAATGAAGTCAGATTTAATGGGGGCTTGGCTGGCGGAGTGAAGCTCATTTTCAGATCTAGAGGTGAGTTGCTGTGTAGAAATAACAAAAGCCCAAGACTTGGAGTCTAAAAAGGCAAGTTTTGTTTCTGATTTTTTTATATACCTGTTTTTGGTAAATAGAACCTCGGTTTCTCATCTCCCAGGTACAGATGGCTTAGGTTAACTCTAAGACCCCTGAATGTCTATAATTTGGCCATTCGGTTTCATTATTTCTGCTCTTATAAGCCTTAATGTTATGGGAATGTTAGATCTGCCCATCCCATGGGGATGCGGTTGGGGGAAGGGGTAGGTAATGGCACTAAATTCTACTTGAGAAGTATTTTTACTGCGAACGTAACGCCAGATTGGGAAGAGTACAAAAAGAATGATGCTAAAATAAATCACAGACGAGTCGTGAGAGAATCCGTTTTTCATTTGTATATTTATTTTATTTACTCTTTCGCTCCACAATGTTGAGGTCAACACGCAATGCAAGTTCTAATTTGGTATGTTCGATTTAGGCGAATCTAGTCCTAGACATTATTATCGTTGGTCTTTTCTCAGACTCAGCCTAGAACTCACAGTTTTACTATTTTTTTTTTTATACTAGGCATCTTTCTGTGTTCTATGTCTCCCAGAAAAGTCTATACTCAAAAGTGAATGGAAAGCAACCACTTTCTGCTTTTTTGCCATCAATAACTGAGGCACTCTACATCAGCGTGGATAAATTTCTCTCTGTGCTGGTGTATTCACGTATTCCGTTTTGATTGAGAAGGAATAGAATCATTCCGAGTATCATAGGTGAACACGGAGTTAGAAGAAAACGTCTTACCTGGGTTTGTGTGGAGAACTGTCGCTCCATTTTTGACAGGCAACCCCGTTTTTCGTCTTGGACACTGTCCCCCTGTAGTTCTTCCCGTTTCCAGTCTTGCACTCTGAAAGATACACTGAAAAAAGTCCGCACTGTAGTCAACTTCTTTGTGACAAGAAACATCACAGAGAAGCCCCTCACGGCTCAGTCACCTCGACAGAAAGGGCTTGTGCAAAAGACGGTGCCATTTTCCTACTATCTAAGAAGATCGTCTTTTGTATTTATGCAAGAGTTGTAGCCATTCGGTGCCTTGATACGTTTATTCAAGAGCCTTTCTGTGTATCAGCTGGGGACGCACGGGGTACGTACGAGACAGAGAAAAGCCCTACCCACCTGAGACTTACGTCCCAGTGGAGTCTGGGGGCCCAGTTATGGAAAGTCGTCAAGGACACAATTACAAAAGAGCTCGCCTTATGGTGGCATGTATGACAGAGAAAATAAATAGCATCACGAGAGAGAAAAGGGAATGGGGAGAAAGGCTTTTGGACAGGGTGGGTGGCAGAGGCCTAAAGAGATTCGAGCCACTTCATTTTTTGAGGATCCCAGTATTTTAAATATGAACAAGTGCCAAACAGGATTATAAAACTGTGGTCTACTTGAAATGTTTACAGTAGACGCTCTCGACCAGCCAGCACTTAACCAAGTGGCAGGTTAGCTGGTGGGCTCCATCCTGTCTTTAAAATACACTGCCAGGTGCCCACCTGTGTCCCACCTGTTCCAGGGTGGGCACCTGTGGCTTGCAGGCCACTCTCCAGTGAGCCCGCCTACTTCTGTTCTCATCGGTTGAGTCCTGTGCTTACTAAGAGTTCGTTGTTTTTATTGACAAACTTTTTATACAGCTCTGTTTGACTAAAGATGCTCTAAACTGACCTGGCACCATACATAGTTATTACAATATCAAAAACTGAGAAATGAACGTGAAAAAAAAAAAAAGCTTTTTTAACCAAGTCGAATGCTGCGAAGGCCTTGAAGAGTCGAATAGTTTAAACGACTGCTATCCAATCCACTTGTAAGTCGACTCTATGAATTTGGAGGGGATCATAAAAATGTAAAGGCATTTTACAGTCAGGTTAGTTAATAGACGTCTTCAGACCTCGTTCCACTTCAAAGAGAAGGAAACTGACTGTGGCAGACAATTCTCTTCAAGCATAGTTCATGCAAGGAACTATGGTGGCCTGATACTTAAAGAGAAGTATCTTTAAGTATCAGGCGAACTCCCGTGGCCTGATACTTAAAGAGAAGCCTCCACTCGACATCAAAAGGTACCAACGTAAACTTGCGTTTTCAATGAAAATATAAAATATTTAAGATATAGTTGTGTCATCTTTCATGATGCCCTAATCAATTTTTTAATTAACTGATCAATTATCTGGGGAAAATCTTTCTAACGCACCCCTAGCAAAGCAGTGCTATTGAGCCAAGCGTATATATGAAGGTTGCAAGTATATCTTACAGTGAGATACATTCTTACAGTACACATATGACACTTACTGAAAGTGTAAACTCAAGGCACTCTGGAGGCCCAGGGGTTGGGGGAGACTTTGGAAAGGAGGCAAGGCTTGTGTTGAGACTGGGGAGTTGAGAAGAACAGAAGAAGGTCCCAGGTGGGGAGCAGGGGTACCTGGCATGTCGGAGGAGCAGGTGCCAGTCCAGTGAAGGACAGTTTAGTGAGCAAGCAAGCGGGGTGGGCTCAAATGACGCTGGGCCCTGCAGCATTTGGTAAGCATCTGGATTTTATTCTAAGGGTTGGAAGCAGGGACGTTACAGACCCACCGCTGCCGTGGTCCCACCAGTGATGGCGGCTTAGACCCAGGTGATGGAAATGGCCAAGACAGCAAGAGGCAGGCAGATACTGTAATCGACACTGACTGTTCCCAGAAAAATGCTGGCCGGTAATTTAGCAGCAGGTCGATATTTCACAGTAAAGAAACAAGCTCCTCCAAATGACTGACTTTTGACTTTTTACCTCTCTTTTGTTTGTACATACCTTCCAGAGTTTATATAACCTTTCCATCACTTGGAAAATGGGCACCTACTCAATGATTCAAACTAAGCCTAGCGGTCGCCCCTGTGTCCCTCTGGTTAACAATTTACAAATGACATATTTAAAGGGTAGCATTTTGCAGGGAAAAG
This sequence comes from Pteropus alecto, assembly GCF_000325575.1. NCBI lineage: Eukaryota > Metazoa > Chordata > Mammalia > Chiroptera > Pteropodidae > Pteropus > Pteropus alecto. The sequence goes on from NW_006438073.1 coordinate 5,383,248, forward strand.
CCCACCAGGCCTTCTCTTTTAAATCGGACGGATAGTAGGTAATCCCGTATCTCTCCTCTTTTACTCACAATTTGTAAGAGCTGATAACTTTAGCAGGAAAATTTGAGATTCAATCTGCACTTTAATCTCAAGAATTAAAGATAAAACGCAATAATGAAGAAAGGACAGCAGACACACAGCTAATTAAACCTAAGAAGAGGAACCAATGCGTAGAAATACCCCTGACCTAAAGAATACTTTTTAAAATCTCATTTAGAGTTTTGTAGTGAGGCGAGGGAGAGAGAGAGTGTTGCACGTCGTGGTCAAGAATACACGAAATAGGATGCTTCTTGTCATGAACGCCTGCGATACAGAATATTCGGCGAGCTAAGTTATTATGAAAGGTCTCACTATCTAGCCAGTGATGGATTTTAGGTGACAGTTTTAGAAGGATCATACGTTCACATAAATCTTCATACATACTAAAGGAACTTTTTCAGATCTAAAAAGACAAGCAGTTTCCATAAGAATCCAGGCCACCTGTTATCCAAACAGTGCGACAGCTCATCTGGAATTTTCAAGGAAATTACAGAAAAAGGAACTGCGACCCTCGCCCATTTTCAAAAGGCAACATTTCAGAGTCTGAGGGAAATACAGATCTTGATTCCCCCACCCCCCAAAAGAGGGGAAATTTTAAGAATAAAAATAAAAATTTTGTCTCTGCGCAAATGCTACCGAGGATTTAAACACCTCAGTTTTTTTTATGTCTCCAGGCGTCGGTCTAAAAGCTGTGGCCCCTGCAAAAGCAAGTCGAGGTCATGGGAACCGTCCAGACGCCCCCTACCTCCCTGAAAATAAAATAGAATTTGGAATACTTTGTAAATCCAATCCCTTCATTTTTTTTTTTTTTAAATCAAGAACAGCAAAATGTAAAAGGTAAAATAACATCCTCGAGTTGATACAGTGGGTTAGTGGCCAAATCTTGTCCCGACTCTCGATTCAACTTTATTCTACTATGTT
>NW_006438073.1:5384337-5410240 GCF_000325575.1 Pteropus alecto
GCGGGGGCGGGAGGAGGAAAAAGAAAACGTCGTACGTACTTTTCTTTTCAAATAAAATGACGTCTCTCATCCTAAGCACTGAGGAGGATTTGCTGGTTTCAGTCATTAACAGACATCGTTGCTCTTTGCTGTGATATTGGAATGACCTGCAGGAAAGAATCAGGAAACACAACAGAAGTTCTCCTTTATTTGAGGAAAGCAAACTTTTACTGATTAGCAGGAGACTCCAAAGGGAATTGCATCTCTCGATGGGTCAGGGAGTCAGAATGGCTACGTTCGCTCCTGTGTGGCCCAGGGTCACTGAGGTGCTGCACAGCCATAGGTCGGCATGCTGGTCACCCCTCTTCTACCTTGACCCCTTCCCTTCTGGCCCTCCAAATTCCCTTTCTGCTTCAGCTGCTCTTTCTTCACTCATATCTTAATCGAGTTCCAGAATATTTGATCTCGTGTTGGAAACAGGCAACTCTGATTGCTTCAACTCATTCCACAAACGGCCTGTATGGCTTCTGGACTCCTGTCGTTTCCCCTTGACCTCCGCCTCTATGTTCTGCCCCTCCCTTCACCTCACCCCTCCTCACCCTGCCCCCACCTGGTCCTGTGTAGAGGATCAGTCTGGCAACCAAAGCCGTCCAAGCCACCTTTACAGCCCCGTCTCCCCACTGAGCCCTTTGCTTTGGCACCTCGGACCTCCTCCCCCGCCCCGGCCGTCCCCGCCTTCAGTGCCACCAGCCTCACCCGGTGTCCCCAAGCTCTCACTCACCCTTCAAAGCCCAGCTCAGTTCCCACCTCCTTCCTGGGGCCTTCCTAGCTGTATCAACCCTTAGGAATCCTTCTTTCCCCTGAATCTGTATAGAGCACGTATTGATTATGTCACTTATTGATCCCTCACGTCGGCTGTATTTTAGAAAATTTTTACATTCTATCCAATTTCTGTGGCTACACCGTAAATCTGTACCTTGTATCTATACAAAGGTCTATCACCTATACTGCTATACATCATATGTAGCGGATAACTAAATCTACGATTCTTTGCCCCTTAGAGGCACTTTCCGTCACATGATCCTCAATAAATATTTAGTGATAAAGATGTTAAAAATTAGGATTCAGAATAATAGCTGCTCGTGTCATATGTAAAAATAAATAAGTTCCTTTCGGGGCATTTTTCTAAAGGGAATGCTAATAAACGTTAACAAGAAACCGTCTGGTTTCAGATAACAGGGAGCAAGTAGGGATTTGAAACTGCAACCCCATAAACCTCCCTTTTCCTCTTAAATCCTGTTTTTGTTAATAAGTTTATGAGTAAATTTCTTGATACAGAAATAATAACGTCTCGAACCGCAACATTTTCGCGTTAGAGCAACGGCAGCGAAAATACCTGCAAACGAATTCCGTTTCTTCCTCGCATTTCGAGGCGCATTCGTTTATGCTGCCGGCTTCCAGCTGCTTCTTCTTGACAGTAAGCAGTGACGCCCCCTGTGTGTTCACATAGCTGTCCAGGGGGTCTCCGTGACCTGCAGATGGAAGATGAAACTGAATCGACACCCTTGTTTAATTACGGCGACTTCGCAATCTATTTGCTTTGCATCGACCAAGTAAAACTTGCCGCTTTGTTGGAAGCAGAACGGGTGGCCACGAATAAAAATGTTTAGCCAGGAAAACGGTTCCTTTAATGGACTGCAATATACTGACAGATCAACTGGATTGGTAGATGCATAGCTTACCACTGTTTAATAACTTCTATGTTGCTGCGTTAATGGGCGTGGAGCCTGAAATAAGAATAAATTTGATCTGAGTGCTGCGTTATCAAAGAACACGGAGAGACCACCAGTGGCACTTGTTACTGACATTGAGGTTGATTGGTTCATCCCTAGGTATAAAAAGAAACCAGAGGCCATCACTCGATCTCCAACAGTATAAACTTCTGCTGTGTCACTTAAACTGCTGTTATAAGCATTCGCTGAATGGTTCCACCTCGAGATACAAAAATTCGGATGTGTTGAGAATAAATAGGACCCGAACGAAATCTGAACCACAATCTGAGGTCCTTTTTATGCTGGGCTCTGTACAAAGACACCACGCTGTTAATTAAAGAGAAATAACCTTTTCCATGACGATGATAGGTATCTGACATTTCAGAGGAAATTGTAAGAAAGAAGCATCTAGGACGAATACTAGTTTTCTCCTATTTTTATCTCCTATGAGATAAAAATCTGAGGCAAAGGATCTGCCTGAAGGTTGCTCTGCCCGTTGCTACTGCAGAGACTGGCCGAGGTGCCCTTAGCCACGACTCCACTGCGAGCCTACAGAGCGTCTCCTGTTCCAGGCCCCCCGAGGCAGCTCCACTCCAAGCCTGGAGCTGTCGGCTTCCACTTCCTCGGTATGGAACGCTAGTGAGTTTCACAGGGCGAGAGGCCAAAGAGGTTAATAAAATAAAGATACAAAGTTTCCTAAAGTTTGCTTAAATGGGATTAGGCAACATGGTGACCTTGACCATGTTGAGGAGAGAGGTGGAGACCGAGAGCCGGTGGAGGGGATGGAAGAGTGACCAGGAGAGGCAGCGGGGGCAGCATGAGAAGACAGGTCACATCGGAAGCCTGGCTGTGAACGGAGCATCTCCTAGAGGGCGTGGGCAGTCACACAAGTTTTCCAAACATGAGACATTCTAGAGCGTTAAGAGTCAGATTCCCGTTCTCAGAAAGACCATCCCTGACCGCCTGAGGCACACACAGGGCACAGGGCGAGGCACTCTGGTGGGCAGTGACAAAGCCACCCTCCCTTTCTCGTCTCTGTGTCCTTCCTCTGTTTCGGATACCTACACTGCAAGGGTAGACACTGAACAGAAAGTTGGCTGGCGAGATTTCAATGTAATACCTCCAAAGCACTTGAGAAATGTATCAGAAAACTGTGGAAAAAAAGACGTTTTAGACCAGCATCCGTGTCTTTATCCTGCATTTTATCCCATGTTGAGCTCTCATTTCCAAGGAGAGTTGTCCTTTGGTAAATTCTATAGATCAGGATGTGATTTAAAAAGCAAAGATGATAACTCTATAAAACATATCCTACGAAGAGTTAAACTAAACTTTTTGAAGAGTTCTTAGAGAATGGATAGGCCAGAGTATAAATGACGTCAAAACAAGAAAATTTCCATTTCTGTCACCCTTCAATTATGTTATGTTATTGTTTCATGGCCGCTGAGACCTGCCTTAGGAGCCAAAATAACCCAAAGAAATATACCCAAAGAGATGTTTTGTTTTGTTTTTTTTTCATTTTGTTTGAGAAAAATTTTCCAAATATTTTCTGTTATTCAACTCCGGGGATGATATGGCAATGGAGTACAATGCAGTTGATTTGCTGAGCAAGAAACATTAAACACATCTTTTTAGTAAGAAAGGTTACTTTTATATTCTAGGCCAGTGAGGATGTATCTGACTACTAAAGCAAGAGTTCTACTGATAATGTGGATTCATTTGCTTTTTGATCACCGAGGTACGGAAGTGGGCACCAGAGCTTCTGTCTCCGGAGGACAAGGCCCAGTGCTTTGTGAAATGCAAACTGCTTATGCACCTCTTACTGAGAACAGCTGTACAAGGGTCCGTGTCCTGTCCGCGGTGGTTTCAGAATACTGGCACATTGAAGCCCTTTCTCAGAAAGGGAGCGAATGCCTTCCTTTCACAAAGAGCTCCCCCCGCCCCCGCCCCAGCTTGGTGAGGACAGATGTTAATCCTACTGCAGAGAAGTTCCTTCTAATATTTGGGTGTGAACTGCTTGAATCAGGGGCACCGTGTTCCCGGTCCTGCCGTCCGTGGACTGGACCAGACCCGCGTGCCACGCACAAACATCTCCCCCCAAAACCTCTTTGTTCTGTCCGTCCTCTGCTCTGCATTTCCCAGGCGACGTCTTCAAACGGTTCCACTAAATTCAAATGTATTTGACTCTAGTTTAAAGGACGACTTGCGAATTTTTATCTGGCAATTATCAATGGAATTTCAAGTATCTAGGCACTGTTTACATGAAGAAGTACTACAGGATATATCATCCCATTTCAGTGAAATGTCCAAAATAGGTAAATCGGAGACAGAAAGCAGATTGGTGACTGCCAGGGGCAGGGGGAGTGTGGAGCTGCGGGAGGGGGGAGGGGTGACAACTAATCTACGTAGGGTTTTGAGGAGATGTGATGATAAGCTTCTAGAATGGACTGTGGCGATGGCTGCACTACTCTGAATATGGTGAAACCATTGGATTGCATACTTCACATGGGCGAATTAGTGTAGCAGGTGTATTATATCGCGATAAAGCTGTCAAGAAGGAAAAGGAGCTACAAGGACACGCTCAGAACATTTTATAGAAGGATCAAACAGAGTTGGGAAAGAGAGAAGATCACCACATTTCTTCCTGGAAAGCCCAGGGTTAAATCCTGGTTTCTTTACTTCCGGGATTTGAGAGTTTGGTCAATAGGCAAACAACACGATTTTCCTAAATATGGATTGCTCATCTATCAAACGGGGATGAACATACCACCCCACCTATCACACCAGTTAAATAAGCCAGTATTAGCAAATGACACACACATACGTATGTACGCACGTATGTATGCACGTATGTATGTATGAAAATGTGCCTGGTCTAACCCAAGCACTAATGAATGTTCGTTGAATTTCTACATGCGTGCATCATTTGGCAAATCAAAGTCTGTGATTTCTCCAGGCATGGAAGCAAACGCTTATGTATGGAGAGCTTCACTTAAACCATAGCAAACAGGAAACTAGTAAAATACAACTACAGACTGGTCAAAGAATACAGTTAAAGAGAGATTTCATTGTTTGCACTTGAAAGTGAAGAGTAAATGACATCTTAAAAAAATGATCTACATGAAACTGAGAACTGGGCAAAGAAACTAACAAGTTTTAGGGTTTTGTTTTTATTTTAGCTCTCCGGGCTATTTTTTAGAAAGTAAAACAACCATCGTTTGAGCTCAGTTCAGATTTTAAAAAATCGTTCATTTTTTTCTCTGCCCATTTGTATTCACAGTATTCACAGGGAAATTAAACTCATTTCTTGAAGAATTCCTCAATCTTATATTTAGATCCCGAACTGAGAATCTCACGAATCAAAAGCTAAATTAAACTAGTTGCCCCCAAACCATTAGGTGTTTAATACATTGCTAGGAAAAAAATATTGATGAACACTTAAAAAATCTTTAAGCCTTACCTGATTTCAGAAATAAAAGAAGGAGAAAAACCACTTTCTCATGTACCATTCTGGGGCCAGCCAGCACTGTCCAGATAGCGGTGTGTCCCAATCTGAGATGTTACTGGCTTACATGACAGGAAATGCATCCAGCGACAAGCTAATTACATACAGTTAATGATTGTCTCAGAGGCCCGTTGCCTCTGTGCTCTGAGGGTTCAAACATTACCTTGACGGAGGCTCTTACAAAATGTTTCAGAGCAGGCTGCAACAGGTGATGGGAAATTGTGAAAGCTGTCCCTGGACTCGGACGGCCTCGCCCGGCCTTCTCGTCCTAATTCATCTCCTTGCTCCCAAGCTGTCACCTTTTCCGCTTTGTCTTGTTCCCTTCCCTCTCTTTTTTGGGGAAAAAAAAAATCACAGCAATAGTCAACATTGGCTAAGAACTTTAGGCCAGACACTGCCTAGGGGTGCATACGGGCAGTTTCGTTCAACGTTCAAAACAAGCGATATTATTGTCATCTCCACGTTAGGTGAGGGGACTCGGGCTAAGAGAGTTGAACTGTCCCAAGGTTACCGAGTTAACAAGGGTGAAGCTAACAGACACAAACTGTTTCGGTCTTAGGGTGATCTAGACTATGGTGACTATCCCCATATCCCGCCAGTGTAGAAATTACTACGGAAGTTAAAATATTTTATTATTATCAAAAGTTCTTTATGCCCAGTGGACTCACATGTTTTCCATGATGATAAATTAGGTTACAAAATGTTGATCTTTTCCCCCAAATGAATTCACCATGCATTATATTCTCATTCTCATGAAATAAAGCAAGAGTGGAAAAATTAGGTTTAAAGAGTCCGTCTTGATTTTAATCGTTGATTCTGTACTCGGATATACCCCTGGCTTACGGCTAGAATGAGCAGGTAGTAGTACACGCTTTAAAACTCTTGTTTCAGTGTTAAAAAGCGTCTAGGAATAGTTCAATTGGCTCTATTTTAAATGTGAAATAAGGGCAAGCGACTCCTCTCTCCGGGCTACAGATTGCTTTCTGCAAACTGACGAGGGAGGGGCGGAGGTGAAGGCGGACACCCGCCCGCCTGAGCGAAATGCCCTGTGCGGGATTCTCAAGAACAAAGCGGGTCGGAGAGCCAGGAGGTGACACTGTTGTGAGTGGCGGAGATGCCCTGACCGCATTTCCGGATTTTCTACTTTATCCAGTTTTCCGCTCTCCCCAAACTCTGCCCCCTCCTAGCATCCTTTGCTTCTCTCCCAGTGGCCCAGGTCACTGGAACGTTCACAAGGCAGAAGGGAGTTGAGAAATCAGCATCGGACGGATTGTTTTTTTCTTAAAACGTCTGAAATATCTTTTAGGGGGATTATGCTGTATGTTTGAGAAAGTACTTTGAGGAAAAAACAGAGTCTACTAATACATAATGTGCCCGCTATGCATTTACTTCCATTTAAAATGTTTCAGTGCTGCCTCATGGAGAAGGAGCCTCGGGAGCGGTGTTGTCGGAAATTCTATTTCGCATACATTTCCTTTCCTCGTTTTTTTTCTTTCTTTCTTTCTTTTTATTTTGGGCGGTGGTGGCATGCCTTTTGCCCCCTTTCCTCCTGGAAGCTTCTTATGGTAGAATACATGAGATTGTGCAAACGCTATTTTTGTAAATAAGGTGACCCTCCTATAGCCTCCTGACGATACATTCTTCGTCGTCTTTATAATATATCGGCATCATGAGAGCTCGGATAACCGTGAGGTGGAGTTCAGCTATTGTGCCACCCCATTCAGTCATGTGTAAGGAGGACCGCAAAGAAGACTGTTATTGCTCATGCATTGGTGGGGTGGGTGCGTGGAGACAGCCCCGCCTGCGTTAGCTTCATAGGCACAAAGCGATGGACTATTCTAGATCGTGCGTAGGGATCCCACACAGGCACTCTCAGAGGGATGTTGGGTAGCGGTTTTGCCCAAGCTTGTAAAGACAGTTAATTCAAAATATGTTATTTTTTACTTGAAAGAACGGCAGAAACTGAGAAAAGAGATAAAGAGAGATCATCTCTGTATACTATTAGCAGGTAGAATACATTCTGAAATATGTATTCTTATTGAGGTCAAATCGTTAGGTATTTCTTGACCACCTACTAGGTACAGTATTGTGTTATATTCTTTTAGGATTGTACAAAATGTACGAATGGCAGCCTCTGCCCTCCCCCAGCCTTGTACCTGAGACTTGCGGAGGCTGCTGCAGTGCTTGTGGCCAGGAATAAGGACATAAAAATAAGATGGAAAATGAACCTAATTTCCTTCACTCTGCCCAGCATGGGGCCGGCAACCAAGGTCCACTCAGACTCTTTAAGGAAAGGAAGAACTGGCTAGTCCCTCCCCTCCAGGCATTAAAATGGGGAGTTCCTTGCAAGTACCTTACAAAGAAAGCCATGAACACAAGGAACAGTCAAGGGCACCGGGAGAGCCTTTCGGTCTCTCTTGCACCCACTGTGCCTGAAGCGGAAGCTGTGGCCGAGTCACAACTCCCCAGGTGACATGCTTTCACCTTGAGTGGGCTTGTGGCGCTAGCCGGACCTGTGCACCTGCCACCATTACCGGTCACTCCCTACCTTCCCCAGCACTCACCAGAGCCCCTCCCAGCCGCAGGCCCTGCCATCCGGGACCTGTCATTCTAGGGCAGTGCATTCTGTACCCTGAACATCTCAGAGTCTCTCCAACAAGACTCTCCAAAACGAAAACAGAAAAAAAAAAAAAAATCTATTAAGGGCTCAAACAAAGAGTGCCTTCATTGTCCCAAGGGTTCTTAGCGAGTTTATCTTCACCCTTGATGCCAGTTTGCCTATTGTTTTTACTGTGTTCGGTTTTGGGAGCTTATCGCCTAGGGCACGTGTTCTCATGACCCTGAGGGTGGCTTTCATTCCTTCCCTCGACCTTTTCCTCCTGTTTGCTCGCCTTTGTTCCGCAGTCTCTGGGACCACGGAATGAAATACTTATCAGCCCTCAGCCCTTGCAAAGAGATAGCAGTTAGCTCAGTTAGCACAGGGGTTAAAATGTAACCCGCCCCGAGCACTTCCTAAGACTCGACCGACTAGTTTAGCGTTCGGCGAGGTAGTATTTTCTTCACTGAACTGTGCTTGCGGAACTGGAGTTATCTATTCGTTTTTGGAAAACGATCGGCCTTCGTTGGACATCTCCTCCTCGGACTTGTTTTTTAAAATTATTTTTATTATTTTATTTTTTGATTACAGTTGACATTCAATAGTATATTAGTTTCAGGCATACAGCACAGTGGTTAGACATTTATATAATTTATGAAGTGATCCCCCCAATTAGTCTAGTACCCACCTGGCACCATATATAGTTACGAGACTTCTTATATACGTGAGATAACTATTAGCAGAGAAGTCCTGTTCCTCTGTAACTTACCAGCTCACACCGAGCCAGCTCTGGGACCCCCAGAGATCCAGGTGAGGATCCTTTTGCTCTGAGATCCTTTCATTGTGGATAAAACAAAGAGAGAAACCGTATTGGTCCTCCCACCTCTAAACTTTATTATTCTCTAAGCTAGTGAAGACGAAAGTCTTTACCACAGTATTTGGGAGAGACGAGACATGTAGAAAACATTAAAACCTTTTAAGAAAAAGTAACGAGGGCATGTAAAAACTGGAGAAATCTCAGCAAGCTCTGTGGACCAGCTATCACATTGTACCAACAGGGTGACTTCCTGGTGTTGATAACGAACTTTAGTGTTTTAAGATGCGCCCTCTGGGGGAGGCTGGTGGCTGGCTGATGGGTACCTCGCCAGTGATGGGGACCTCTCAGTGCTCTTTTCGTAACTTCTTGTGCGTTTATAATTATTTCAAAATAAAAAGTAAAAATTGATATAGCTATGTTTTTATATATGTATATATTTGGATATATGTGTTTATATTTGAATATATGTATCTGGATATACATTTGGAGATATATATTTGGATATGTTTATATATATTTGGATATATATTTGCAAATATCTATATATTTGCAAATATAATATATTTTGCACATATCTATATATCTAGCTAGATATATATGGAGAGAGAGAGAGAGAAGGAGAGAGGTCTATCTATATAACTATATATATAAATATATATATATGCAAATATATATATATTGCAAATATATATATTTGGCCACATAGGCATATATTTGGATATGTGTATATACATTTGAACACATTTTGTATGTAGTTGGATACACGCGTGTATATTTGCATATGTGTGCACACACTTGGATGTGTGTGTATATATTCGAGAGGACCCAGACGATGTAATGCTTCCATAATATTAACGATAACTGCCACAGTACAGAGCGTTGTCCAGGGAGAGTCTGAAGTTACCGAATTTCTAGATCAGGAGCGAAAGCGGCCTTTGCCGGCTCCCGCGAGCGGGAGAGGCCCCCGCCCCCGCCCGCAGCCCGCCAGTTATCCGGCCTGACTGAGGCCACCTGCAGCAGCTGCCGCCGCCACCTGGAATCCGAGGCTGGAGGAGGCCTGGCCTGCGTGGCCTCCGGGGGCTCAGGGGACACCCACCGTCTGTGCACACAGGTAAAACACCTGCCAAGCAGAGACCCCGCATCGCGGCCGCACCCCAAGTAGCAGCTCCGCCCTGCTCTCCCGCCAGCTGCAGTCCGGCCCCGGCGCGAGGCGAAGCGGGAGGCTGGGCAGGCGCCAGGGGTTCCCACGAGGGCGAGCAGCTTGGGGCGCCCGACCTGCAGACGGCGACTCCTCAGGGGACACCGGGCCCCATCCCGCCCCCCGTCCCGCCCCCGGCAGGTCCCGTATCCGCGGGGCTGCGGGGCCAGCGGCCAGTGCGCCCGCCCGCCCACCGGGCTCCGGTGGCGGTGGCGCAGGTAGAGGGACACCTCGCTCTGTTGCGAGGAGCGAGGACACTTCCCGGAGGAGCTGACATCCGACCTGAGACCTGGGAGGCCAGCAGGAAGGATGAGAAACCGGGGAAGCCGGTTCTCAGCAGAAGGAATGAATGGATGTTCCAAGTCCCCGAGGTGAAAGGCCCGAGTTTAAGTCATTTAGGCTGAAATGAGAAATGGCGGAGAAGGGACGGAGGTCCGATTGCGCCGGCCTCTTGCCCGTATCAGGGGCTTCCTTAAGCAGAGAGCAGCGGGACCCCTGAAGGGGTTTCCCCCTCCTGCCCGCGCTGTGGTCAGGGACTCGAGGTGAGAGGGGCTGAAAGGAGGCGGTGGAGAGAGAGAAAAGGGACCGGATGAGGGAGATGGTGAGACAGCAGGGTCGGCAGGGTTTTGTGACCTGTCACATTGGGGGAATAAAATCAAGGCTGGTGCCCGCGTTTCCTCTCGGATGTGTAGCGGATGATGGCTTCTTCACTGAGAAAAGCACGGGAGGGCATGAGTTTGGATCCATGTTATGTTTCGGAACCTGTGAAAGTCCAAGTGGAAGTTTCTAGAAAGCAATTGAACATTTGGGTCTTGATCAGGCTTTTGACAGACTAGAGCCCATGGAGCAGCCTGCTATGGCTGCATTTGCACCATACTGGCTGAGTTAGGGACGTGACAAAGGCTAACAAGCCTGGGAAGTATTTACTATCCTGCTTTTTTAGGAAAAGTTTGCAGATTGCTGGTGTAGGGCCCAGGACAGAGGTGTAGGCTAAAGATATAGCATCACAGGAGTTGTCAGCAGGTACTTGGTACAGAAATGGTCCAGGAGGAGCTCTGGGCTCTAGAACCTGGCAGCCCCTCTGGCCTCTCAGGAGGATGAGCTGTGACTTGGTGTGATCATGTTTTCACGGGGGCCCTATCCTGGTGGGCAGGCCAATGATTTGGCTGCCAGCGCTTCATCCCTGCTCAAACATTGCCGGTGGCTGGTGGTTAGGGGCATGCGGGCTTCGCCTCGCTGCGTGTGGTGTGCCTGAGCTGCTCTGGCCTACTTGGGGTGGGGAGAGAGGAGGAATCCAAGGAGAGAGTGACAGTCACCTTGGTTTTGTACGGCTGGCTGGAGTGACAGTGAGGAGTGACGATGATTTAGTTTGCTAATGACTGTTTTAAAAATCATATTTGGCTCTCTCATCAAGAATTCATTTTACCTACCTGGCCCTTGAAAGCATCTGAGTTCGTAAGGCCTGGTTAGAACAGGAGAAGCAGGTGAGCATTGGGGGAGGGGAGACGAGAGTGGAAATTCGATTGGGGCCAGATGATGGGTGGGGTGGTGATTGTGTGCTCCATGTTGTGGCTTTTAACTTAAAAGCATGATGTGCCACTAAAAGCAGGGTGTACCACAAACTCGGGGAGCTCCAGGCTTCTTGGAAAAGAAAAGTTGCCATTTGTGGAGGAAAAGTGGTCCTTCCTTTTCTAGGGTCATGTGACCTTCATAAAAGAATAGATTCTCTGGTTCTTAGTCTTACAGCACGGTAACAGAAAGTAGTTATTTGGATGTAAAAAGTAAAAGCCTTCGGAATCATCCCAGTCTAGTTTCCCGAGTCCCCTAAGTGCGGCAAAGGGAAAGAAAAATCCACTAAGTTGATATTCCAGTTCAATAAGTTGGATGGATAATGCTGTGAATGGATATATAGAGAAAAGATGGCTGACCGACATCTTCCTGCAAGCCTCCTGCTGGGCTTCTGCAACCCAGCTCCTTCTAGAATCCTCCGGTCGCCCAGGGAGTGATGGATCATTACAAGCATCATTCAGTTTTATTTGACGTACTTTACAAAACCAGGTTCCCATATATAATAACTATAGGAGCTGAAGGCCGACTGCATTTGGTTGCTCTGAGACGCCTCTCCGCCTGCGCGGGCCACAGTCAGTCCTCTGGGCCCTTCAGGTGGCCGCAGAACCGCCGTGAGGAAAAGCGCTGTGGCCATCGCTGACCTGCGGCGGGCAGGCTCTCAGACTGCAGACACTGGCACGTCACTAAGAACTAACTTCCTGATGCACAGATAAGTGGCAAAGTGAATTAAGACAAAGACAGTATTACCTCTGGGGACAACTAAGCTTGGGTGGCTAGTCCGAACACCCCTTTAAAAAATTTTTATTTCACTACCAGCTACCATTTATTTCAGGCTTGTCTGCTCTGTGCCAGGCATAAATACCACGATGAATTAAGAACTGAAAATCCCACATCATGCTATAATCACCAGATTTTTCTCTGGACCTGGGTCTCGAGAGACTGCTCTTAACCACTGCATTGCAATTTGCTGCTGGGAAAAAGAGACAGTGCCAACAACAGCCAACAACAGCAGCCACAACAACAACAACAACAATAACAACAATGGGAACTACCCTCGACTGAGTTGTGGCTCCGTCCTGGACACTGTTCTCAGCACTTCACAGCCGTGATTTTGTTTACTCCTCCTTCTGACCCTAGGAAAGAGGCACCGCTATTATCATTCTTATTTTACCGATAAAGAAACAAGGAGAGGCTCAGTAACTGGCCCAGAGTCACACAGCTGGTGCGGCTGGGCAGAGCCACGGCCACCCACTGCGGTACCCAGGATAAGCATTTACGGAGCACCCGCTGCACTGGCTGGACTCTGCGATCGTCCGGGAAGCCCTAGCGATGACGCCACAGCAAGTGCTGGTAGACAGAGCGGAATCCGAACCCAAGTCCAGGGCCCCGACCAGCCCGAGGTGGGAAACTTATCGGTGGGTGACTGCCGAGGGACTATCTGCCTGGCTTTGCACGGTGGGGTTCCGTGTGTTGAGCTTGCCACTTAGATGGGTGGAATTCTGTTTGCCTGCAGAGTTCTGTGTGCATGAACATGGCCAAGCAGAGTTAAACTCCTGGAGCACACACCCTGCCCACGGTGTTTGCATTTTATATCCACACACCCGCAGAGGGTGTGATGGACTCAAGGAAAAACCTGTTCGATTGAATGAAACTTTCCCTTTTGGGTCATTTTCCTTCTTGATTGTCCACAGGCACAAATGCCTTTTAGGACATCAGCCTGCAGTGCGACCCATGGGCAAGGAATCAACAAGTCCAACATTGTCTCCTAAAAACCTTCTTTGCAAGCCGCATTTTGCAGAGGCTTGCTCTTCTGGAGAGATGGCTAAACCCTAGGAGATAAAGTAGATTGTTACATGCTTAATGTGGAAAGTTGGCTTCACGCAAGAACGTGGAGTTTCCAGAGTCTGCACTGAAACTGCCTCCCCTCAGGCGATCCCAGCCCCTGGAGGCAAAAGCGCTGACGCAGTTAAGACCCAGCGCCAACCCACAGGAGCGCAAAACACCCTTTTTCTGCGCTGCGCCTTTGAAGTGTGCTGCTTTCTGGAACACTTCTGAGCCACTGTTCGACCACGGCGTATACCGACAAGGGCCGGCAGGGGGCAGCAGACCCCACCCTTTCTGCCGCGGAGGCTGAGCGCCCGCGCGTCCCGGCTGGGAGTCTCCAGGTCACCAAAACTGTCCAGGTTCATCCTCAGCGACTTGACCAGCAGACGGGTTAATTTTCTTCTGAGGCTGCAGACTTTAGGGTGGAGGGGCGAGGCGAAGAGGGGCCGAAAAGGAAAGAATTCGAAAGCAGGGTTTGGAGCTGGTACGGGCACGCAGCCAATTCCTGTGGACAGTTTATGCTTCTAATAGGGAGGCGAAAGCTATGGAAAACTGGACATGCTGGCCAAGGCAGCAGCTGCCTGCATTCCGGCAAGGTCACAGGGCGGCGGCTGCAACCTCCTCGCGGCCAGTGCCCAAGCGGTGGGAGCCAGGGCCCTCCCAGGGGAAGGATGCTCAGGCCCCCAGGGAACATGCTGGGCTGGGACTTTCTCGCGCACGGTGCGGAGGGCCCCACTCGGTCCCGTAGCCTGCTGGGGCGCTGACCGCAGTGGGGTGGCGGGGTTGACAATCTGTGTGGAAAGGGAGGCGTTTAATTTTCGCATTCCACGTGCGCTGATGCATGGCCTTGACGCTCCAGACCCGGCACCTTGAGTTGAGACATTGGCCTTTCCGCCTTTTCGCTGAAGGCATGTGCAGACCGGGACAGGCTAGACTAAGAGGAGATGGTCAGGGAGTTACTACCTGGACTGTTCCTGAGACATTCAGACACCGGAAAAGCCAATATGACAGGTCCCACCTCCCCAACATGCCCGATGTCACACTGTCTGTCATCTTCCTTCTACAGAATTACCTTCTTTTATGCAATAGCTGTGTTCCTAGAAAGCCATGCAAAACAATTTTTGTTTATTGAATCTGATTTAAAAGGCAAAAAGTAGCTTGGCATAGGGCATATCGATCCCAGGTAAAGAGGGATTTATTTATTCTTAAATATGGATATTCATATTCTCTGCTTCATGTCACATGGAGCTACAGATGAGATGGTCTTTTCACTGGTTTTCATAATTGCGAGCTGGTTACTTCATAGTTATAAGGGGGGCTTCCTTATTTTTTTTTTAATCTTTCTCCTCTTATTTATAGAAAAGGTAATATAGGAAAAACAGTTTTACTTAGATTAGTTTAACATTTATCTTCTACTCTTCTGAAGTTAAGCTCCAATAAATGAATGTAATAAGTAGAGTAAAATTAATACCCTAGAGCAAGCTGAAGTGCTTAATAATTGGAAAACATTCCAGTTTCTAAAAAAATGTTATTCCATCTAGTAATTTGGCCCATATGATATACATTTGTATGTGTGTACAGTAAGTAGACAGATATCTTTAGAAGAAAATATATCTTCTAAATTGTACTAAATTGTACATTGTACTAAGTTGGTACTTTTATTGCCCATCACTGAGACCCTTTTCATAATTAAAAAATGTGAAATATGTAGGTCTGTGAAATCAACAACGACAAAGACGAAAACGGTATGTGCTTTCGTGGTTACGTAAACACACAAAACCCTGAAAATGAGTCTATGCTGACATCTGGGCGCATCCCAGAAAGAGTGGGCATTCCCCACCAGCACTCCGCGGGGGACAATTTTTTAATTTATTTCATTGTTTTGTGTTTTAAATCTTTTATTGTTCAATTACAGGTTGGCATACAATATTATATTAGTTTCAGGTGTCCAGCACAGTGATTAGGCATTTATCTGAGACATTTATATAACTGACCTCCCGGATACATCTAGTTCTCACCGCACCATATCGTTATTACAATATTATTGACTCTATTCCCTGTGCTGCACTTCACATCCCTGTGACTGTTTTGTAATTAAGAATTGTACTTCTTAATCCCTTCACATTTTTCACCCATTCTCCCAATCCCGCTCCCATTTGACAACCATCAATTTGCTCTCTGTATCCGAGTTTGTTTCTGTTTTGTTTGTTCATTTATTTTGTTCTATAGATTCCACACATAAGTGAAATCATACGGTCTTTATTTTCCTGTCTGACTCATTTAACTTAGCATCATATCCTCTAGGTCTAGTCCTGTTGTCTCAAATGGCAAGATTTCATTCTTTCTTATCTATTCCCATATCGATGAGCACTTAGTTGCTTCCCTATCTTGGCTATTGTAAATAATGCTGCAGTGAACATAGGGATGCATATGCCCTTTCAAATTAGAGTTTTGGATTTCCATGAATAAATACTCAGAAGTAGAGTTTCTGGATCCTATGGTAGTTCTAGTTTTAATATTTTGAGGAACTTCCATACTGTTTTCCATAGTGGCTGCACCGATTTGCAATCCGAGCAACAGTGCGTGAAGGGCTCCCTTTTCTCCACATCCTCGCCAGCACTTATTGTTTGTTGATTCATTGACGATAGCCATTCTGACTGGTGTGAAGTGATATCCCATTGTGTTTTTAATTTGTATTTCCCTGATGATGTTGAGCATCTTTTCATATGTCCGTTGGTCATCTGTACATCTTCTTTGGAGAAATATCTGTTCAGGTCCTCTGCCCATTCTTTAATTGGATTTTTTTTTTTTTGTATCAAGCTGTATGAGTTCTTTATATTTTGGATAGTAACCCCTATCAGATGTGTCATTGGCAAATCTCTTCTCCCATTCAGTAAGTTGTCTTTTCAATTTATCGATGGTTTCCTTTGCTGTGCAAACACTTTTTGTTTGATGTAGCCTCATTTGTTTATTTTTTCTTTCTTCAGGGACAAATTTTCTTGGGTTGGGTTTTGTAGGTCTGAGGCAAGATTGGAGGGAATATTCTGTATGAGTGTTGATGGGACAGTAGTAGCAATATGTCACAGGATTGAAAGAATCAGAGTACTTTGGGTTGGCTATCCGAAGCCTGCCACCAGATTTTTGGTAGCATTTCTATTAGAAAAACCGTGGAATTATACTGTCTAAATGGGACCAACCATGCAGCTGTTTAGCTAACTGCTTTATAATCAGCTTTTAAAGTTGAAAACAGACCTAAATATGTGGAGTCCACTGGGTAGGGATAGACTAACTCTTATCTGCTTTCTTTGCTTGTTTCTTTATTTCTCTTTCATTTTGGATCTAATATATTTATAATTATTTCCAATTTTTTGTTTGTTTTATTTTATGTAGTCACCATTACTCTGCCCTCTAATCATTTAAAAGAGGACTTCTGGAAGGCTGACTCAGAGGCCACCCGATTCTTACTAAATCCTTCTTTTCCCAATTGTAATTTATTTCCCTCAGCTTCTTCTTCATCTTCCAATTCTCCCTCTGAAATGCCTGCTCTCTGCAGCACAACTTAAAAAAAAAAGTCCTTTAGAATTCTATGTAACGAATTATGTTTATTTTTCCTTGTCCTATTTCTTCTTTAGAAAATATCCCCATTTATTTTCTTAAAAAACTTTATGAATGATTGCTTTGTTCATACTCCCCTAGGACATTCTTGCTTAATTGTTTTGTCTTTTATCAAAATACCTTGAGCTGTTTCTCACAGTGATTCCTTATTTCGATATTATTTACGATGCTTTTATTTTCACTGGACTAGTTTTCCGTGTGGCTTTTGAAAGTCATTCTGTCAAGATTTTCTTTCAGTGTGTGCTCAATAAAAACTCCTGTTTCTTTGTCAATTTTTTTTTTTTTTTTTTTGCTACTTCTATTTTGACACATTTTCTTTTTCCCTGTGTTATTAGAGGAGAGGTTTTGGTAACAAAAAGAGACTTTAAAATACAATCGACAATAAGTTGACCTTCCAAATTTCAATAAGAAAATTGATGGCAGCAAATTCTCTGAAACTGTATAGAAAATGCCATTGGGGAACTGTTTATACACTTTCGATTGAAGAGGTTTGAAGTGTTACTGCCATAATTTGCCATATTTGCCATTGACTGCTTTGCCTGTTTGGGTCAATATAACTACCAGTGTGCTTTGAATGTCAGAATTTTCTGTGACCTTAAGTATGTATTTGAGCAATGATTAAAACTATTTCTCACAAGTGCATTTCTCAAAGCAAAAGAAGAACATCGTAAGACTAGTCCATGTTCAAACCATGTCTTACCTTGTATGAACCTATAGATCAGAGATTACTTAGAACTGTGTCAACGTGCCAATATCCAGGGGAAAGGTGGGAATATTTATCGATATTTCTAATACATGAAGGTTATAGGTTAAATAACAGGATACTTTTACTTTTCACTCCTGTCTTAAATGAAACCACTTCATCTCACATCACCAATTTTTTTTCTAGTCAAGAAGAGAAAAGGCTCATTATCACACGTTGGAATGCCTCAATGGTGCATTTACCTTTTTCGTTCCTAGATATCTTAAAATTTCAGAATATTCCCAGTTTTTGCCTTAATGGGTTGAAAAGTTATTGCCTGGTAATTATGGGACAAATAAGTACAGATGCAATTTTTGCTTGTTGTGAAAATCATTGGCTACATCTAGAAGATACTTCCACAGTTGCTTTTGACAATGCTTTTCTGGCCAATTGCATTATTATTAAGTGGTATTTTAATGTCAGGAAGAATGTCAATTCACAGATATGTGACTGGACCGGAAAGACAGTTTTGTGGATCATCACAGTCTATTCATTCTGTTAGGCGTATAAGTAAAGTATCCAGTTACACTGTCATTAAACCTACAGTGGTACATCTATATGCCCTCCTTGCACAATTTTATGGCCTTTAGCTATTTTTGTATTTTATTTGAAAGAAAAATACTAATGAAATCTCATAAAATATCTATTTTTTTAATTTAATGATCTTAGCCAAAGTAACTAACAAATAAGTTCATTAAACTAAAATTATACCGAAAATACCTTTTTACCCATCTCATACCACTAATCTCATACTACTAAAACACATATATTTATTTATCTGGATTTTTTTTATCCCTTTTCCTTAAAATGAAAGGACCATCCCACCACAAAGTGAAACCCTAGTCAAGTGGAAACAAAAGAAGAGAAGATCTAGAAATCTAGAATGAGATTCAACAGAGCAGAAGGTAGCCCGGTAATTTAAAAATATATTTAGGTTTCACGAAAAAAATTTTAAAATGCTTCCATTCTAGATGTATAAGGTCAGATTCATGCTTCTCAGTTATATATTGTATACTTTTTGAAGCTTTGCATTTATGAAAGAAAAATCATTATATCCTCCGTGTACAATCTCTCTAAAGCAGTTTTACAAGCATTTAGCTTTTAGCTTTTGTTGAAGAAGTCTTCCAAAGGAAGACTAATTTTTTAACTCTCTGTTCAGAATTTTTAACCAAAAGATTAGTAACTAATCGTTTAAAATATTTTTTGAGCCAAAGTTACCTTTTTTTTTTTTTGAGCATGCAGTACAACACACAGGCACGTGTGGGTAAGGGCGCAGACACACACACACACAAACACACAGCCTTAGTGTTGTGGGCAGAAAGCTTTTTCACCAAAGACCTATTTTTAGATGAGTTCTGCACCAGACTATACTGTTTCAGTTTTTAAATTTGAGAGCAATATTTCATTCAAAACACTTTTTAAAATAAGTCCGGGCCTTCCTGGGAATAATCCACCAGTTTTGCTGAGCCCCCCACCCCTTAGGGTTATAGAAAGACAAAGAGTAGATTCAATCTGATACATAGAAGATGTACTTAGCTACTTCCAGATAGCAAGTGTTTTGCCATTCAGGTAAAATTTATCATAATTTGACAAGATACATTTTTAAAATTTGGGGTTAAGAAGGAAGGTAGAAATAGCTCTGGGCAGAAAGGAAAGGCTGGGATGGAAGTATAGAATGCGTTATGAAGTGTTTTCTTTTTTTTCACTCCACACCCATATTTTAAATAAACACAACTGGAGTGCCATAGAAAAACCCTCAGAACACTGCTAAAATTGATGCATGTGTGCTCTATTAAGAGAAGTGGTCTATATGTTTGCATTATAGGGATCGGCTGGTAGTTTTCATGACAAAATGCTTGCTTTCCTCCCCCAACTTCCAAAAAAGACTTCACAAACTTCTTTACAGTGATCATATAGCTCGTAATTTGAAGTTCGGATTGCATGTGGGCGCAGAAGTACAGTCGATTTTCATTTATAAACATCGTGGGTTATCTATAGGTAGTTGGCACTCTTTGGTAACCATTTGAAAATCTGCCGGCCTCTGCTTTCCACCCAAACACTTCCTGAGGTTTCTCTCCTTCTCTCTTTAAATTTCCCAGCAGTGTTTACAAAATAGTAACTAATTTTGAAGGCAGACAAACCCGCTCGGAGAAAGGAGCATAGTGTTTCGATATTTGAGGGTAAATGTGTGTCATTTTGGTAATCTGCTATTTGGAATGGTGACATCACCAGGCAGGGTGTCATTCACGGAAGTCACCTGGGTGCCAGTCTCCTACCGCTCTGTTTACCTCTGACTCTTCTAAAAACAAACGAGGCTCTGATGCAGGGCTAATGCTGTGCTATTTTGTAGCGCTTAAAATAATTCAACAGAGCACATATTGACTTTATATCTCTTTAGTAATGAAACAGTGAGCATCATTGGATTTTGAAAATAGAGACAATTTTAAGTATTACATCATCTGTCTAGACCAAACCAGTCACTTTCAAAAAGCTTAAATCAACTGTTCCACTTTGGGGAAACCAAACCCCATTATGTAACAATATCACCTTTGGTTGTTGGGTTGAGCATTATCCACATGTAATATCCACAACCATCCTTCTTTCATTAAATGAACATGTATTGACATCCTGTTGTGTCAGCACTGTGCTAGGCACTCAATATGCAAAAGTGAATGAGGCAATCCTAGTCCCGTAGGACAGGGGTCCCCAACCCCCAGGCCACACACTGGTACCAGTCCGTGGCCTGTTAGGAACTGGGCCTCACAGCGGGAGGTGAGCAGTGGGCCAGCAAGCGAAGCTTCATTTGTATTTGCAGCCGCTCCCCAGCCCTAGCGTCACCACCTCAGCTCCACTTCAGATCATCAGGTGTTAGATTCTCATAGGAGAACTGGTCCCTGATGCCAAAAAGGCTGGGGACTGCCGCTCTAGGAGGTCAAAAGCTAGTGAGAGAAATCGAGCCATAGACAAATGATTCTAATTCAATGTGGAATATGTAGTTTTTACTGTGCACCAGGGCATTATATGAGCACAGCAGCATTCTAACTTAGCTTGGTGGGTTGCGGGGGGGCGGGGGGAGGCGGCAACCAGGGCAGTTTCCTAAGGGAGGGTCCCTGAACTGAGTCAAAGATGGCCGCCAAAGTGAAGGGAAGGGCACGGGGTGGGAGGGGTGGCAGTGACAGTGGAGATAGGTCACATGAATGACAGCTAAGATGCATTAAAGGGCATGCCGCGCTCTGAGGAACAACAAGCAGTGTGACGTTGTTGGCATAGAAAGCAAGAGATAGGGCGAGGCAAGGGAGAAGTTGACAAAGTAGGCAAGGCTGGCTCCCGGAGGCTCTGGGGTCGTGTTAATAACTCGAACTGCATCCTGAGCCGAGAGGGAGTCATCAGAACTTTTAAGCAGGGAGTCACATGGTCAGAGCTGCGTTTTAGGCAGATCAGCTTACAGAGGACAGAACTGGAGAGAGTAAGGCTGAGCCTGGAGAAGAGCTGAGGGACAGCCAGCGGTCAGGCTGAGAGGTGCACGAGGCAGTGTGATGAATGGAGGGGGGAGACAGCTTCGAGGACGCGAAGCAGCAGATCACCAGCACGCGATGGCCGGTTGGATATGAGGGCTGAAGGAACAGGAGAGGTCTAGGGGACTCGAGCTCAGGAAACTGGGTGGATGGCGAGAGAGAGAATAAAGTAAGGTCTGTTCGGAGGGAAAATAGTGGGTGAGGCTTTCCCGCCGCCTGCCACCCCAACACACACACGCACGCACGCACACACGCGCGCGCGCACACTATTTCTGTCTCAGCCCGGCTCCCGCAGCGCTCCACGCCATGCTTTCCCTAAGAGAAATGCCATTGCACTTCATTTTAATGGCTTGTCTAATTGTCTGTCTCCTTCACTAGACTGTCAGCTCCTTGGGGACAGGGATCGTGTTTGTCTCCTTCATCACCCATTCTCACAGTGAGCAGCCTGCCTGGTACATGGCGGGCATCAGTACATATGTATAGAAGGGATGATTTCAGCTTTTGGATCATAATTAAGTGTCAGCCATACATTTTCAGTTAGTTTTCTGGTTTTTGTTTGTTTGTTTGTTTTGTAGTTGTTGTTTTGTTTTTCTAAATGACAGCCCTGCCGAAGTCATTCGATAAAGAGACCAGAGCTGTACACACCAGGGAACCTGGTCCACGCCCCAGTCCCAGGCCCACCCCTTGCCAGATTTGTGACCTTGGACCCGGGGACTGATCTCCATCCAGGGTGTCGTTTCTTCATGAACACAAGAATTTGGGCAGGTACGAATGCTAGGGTCCTGCTCAATCGTGTTTTCGAGAAAGGAAGACGTTTTAGAGAACTGGTCGGAAAGAGGACAATAGTAATACGTCAAATACTTCATTGATCAGAAAAGAATAAAACC
The DNA here is from genome assembly GCF_000325575.1 of Pteropus alecto. Lineage (NCBI taxonomy): Eukaryota > Metazoa > Chordata > Mammalia > Chiroptera > Pteropodidae > Pteropus > Pteropus alecto. The sequence goes on from NW_006438073.1 coordinate 5,406,354, forward strand.
TCGAGAAAACAGAAAGCCCACCCTCCGAGTATACTCGCCATTCGACTTTCCACTGTTTTCCAACGTCTTTGATACGTGTGGACTTTTTAAGCCGAAGAGAAATCAGCTCAAGACTGCTCCTCGCGGTGTATTCCTGTGACAGAGCCACGGGCCCAGGGGCTCAGGGTCCCCTGGCTGGTCGGGAAAAGGCATCGGGTGTGCTCAGCGCGTGTCTGGCCTCCCGGAGAGCAGCTCTGAGTGTGCTGCACTTCCTTTTGTCACCAATGGCTCTCTGTCCCTAAGAAGCCCAGCATTGATTCTGCTTCTAAGCGTTTTCCCTCTCTTGCAAAAAGCATCATTATGCTCCACGGAGAAGAATGTGAACTCAGAGGCGTCTTTGTCCAAAAAAACTCTGAAGGCAAATTCCTTGAACTTTGGGGACATTCAGCAAAGAGCAGCCCCTTTCCTCCCGGAGGCAGGCGTTCAATTCCGGCAGGGACCTTTGACCCATTTTTCCGGAGTCCCGTTTATTGTGACTTCCACTGTTAAAAATTTAGCTAGAAAAGGAAGTATGCGTTAGTCTCGTAGTTTTAAACGAGCTCGAGAAACCCACTTGTTTGACCCTCTCGGAGGAGAACCTTCTGAGGACGGCTGCGGGTCTGCGGCGCTTCCCCAGGCACGTGTGTGTGGTGAAGCCGGGCGCGCGGTTTAAGTTCCCGCGAATCCCACGCCGAGGCGGGACGGACGGCGCGTTCCAGGCCTCGTGGGCTCAGCTCTTGCTGCAGCAGGAAGCCTGCTTCCCGGGGCGGCCTCCCGCGCACCTGGCGCTCACGTGTGATTACATCGGAATAAGGGTTCTGCCCTCCCAGACCCTTCCAATTTACATTTGTCCTATGACTTGCTTTGGACAATAATCCTCCAGCCGGACCGTGGTTTTGACCTCCTCACTGGCCCTTTGTTCCACCCTCGTTCCCATCGCAGGGGCCAGTGATCCTTAGACCCCTCTCCAGGGGGTCTGCTGCCCTTGTTCCTCCTGGACCCTCCTGCCAGGTAGCGTGTGGCCACGCCCCTTTCTCCTTCAAGGTTCCTGCCAGGCCGCCCTGCCCAGTGAGGCACCGCCCCCACCAGATTCAGCCCCACTTGTCCTCCTTGCGTTCTCTACGTTCGGGCACTTGCCATCCTGTGACCATCTATTTGTCTATTTCTAATGTCTATCGTCCTTACCAATAGAATGCAAGCTAAACGAAGGTAGAATTTTTTCCTGTTTTCTTCGCTGCTATTTCTCCGGTGCCTGGCACACGGGAAGGAGGGAGGGAGGGATGAACAGGAGGGAAGAAAGGAAAGGAGGAAGGAAGGAAGGAAGGAAGGAAGGAAGGAAGGAAGGAAGGAAGGAAGGAGGAAGGAAGGAAGGAAGGAAGGAAGGAAGGAAGGAAGGAAGGAAGGAAGGAAGGAAGGAAGGAAAGGAAGGAAATATTCGTTGAATGAATAAGTGACATCGTTGGGTCCTTTTAGTGTGTAATCAAAACGGAGTCAAATTTTTATTCTTTACGTGGTTTAAACCCACACGAAGGGCAAAGTCTATCGATGTGTATATTCCTAGAATTGTTTGTAACTACCTAAGAAAGACATTCGTTACGATGTGAAGAGGTCCGATGAAGGGGCCTAAGCTTAGGGAGGCATGGAAGATAGTAGGCAGCGAGCATGGACTTCGGGCTCTCGGCGTTTGCCATGGGAGAATGTGAGCTGACATCTGCTTGTATAGGGCCCGGGGGTGATGTGTGTGAAGTGCCCACGTCGGTGATACTACATTGATGGAATAATCAGAAGCTTTCTGTCATTCTTTGGAGCCCTCCTGGTGATTGCCTCAGTTGTCCCAATGACTTAGGACTTGTCCTAATGTCCCAGTGACTAAGAAATCTGATTCAGGGCTGGGGGCCCTTAGCTCACCACACTCCCAGGGGCTCCCTTCGAGACCGGAGCAGTGCACGGCACCAAAGCTATGCAATCGTACTGCACTCAAAGCTGAAAATAAGTGAAGGAATAGATTCTCTCTCCTTGCCCAGAATAACAAGCGCTTCCTTCCACCCACGTCACACTACCAGCAATTTGCCCTTATACAGTGTCTTGCACACCTATCATTGCCTCACGGCAGCCCTGTGAAACAGAGAAGACAGATAATCATTCCCAGCCCCAGGTTGCAAGTGACTTGCCCGTGGCTCCAAGGCAAACACTGCAGGGAAGTGTTCTTTTTACCATTTATAGCCTTCATTTATTTATGCAATAGATATTCTACTGCTCATGACATGCCAGTTGCTATTCCCAGGCACTGGGAACACAGCACTGTCTCTGTCCTCATGAAGCATACGTTCTAGCGAGGGGGAAAGAGACAATCAACAAATAGCGAGTCAATACACAATGTGCCACGTAGAGATTCCTGCTACCCAGAGAAATGAAGCAGGCTGAGGCATCAATGTTGGGGACGGCTCTTTGATGTTGGGAAATCAGCTCAGGCCTCCCTGAGGAGGAGGCGTCCTGGCGGAGACTGAAGCAAGCCTGTAGCTATCTGGGGAGCACCGCGACAAGGGAGCAGCAAATGCAAAGGCCCTGAGGCAGGACCCTGCCTGGCTCTCGGAAGCATGACAAGGAGGTCGGAGTGGCTGGAGCTTGGCGAACAGGTGGGAGAGTCGGGGAGAGGTGGTCAGAGAGCGTGGGCCCAAGGCCAGGCCCTCGCTGACTTTCTACACCATCCGAGGACTTTGACTCCAAGTGAGATGGGGAGCATTGAGGACTTTGAAGAGAGAAGTGATCATTCTGCTGTCGTGTTGAGTAGACCAAAGGGAGACTAGGGGTATTGGCAGATCTCGTGACGTATCCAGCTGGGAGGGGTCGACCGCTGAGACGAGAGCTGTAGCAGTGCGGGCGTGGAGAGGTGGTTTCTTACTGGGCGTGGAGAGGTGGTTTCTTTCAGGTAGAACTGGAAGATTGAGCGGAAAGACAGGAAGTGGGGTTCGAGCAAGTCACAGGAGTCTGCCCACCCGTGGGCGGCTGGAGAAGGTGGAGAAGCAGATGGGACGCTCGGGGAGTGTCCTCCCCTGCTGCAGTCTCCTGCCACTTGTCCTGGGTGCGGCCCAGGCGCACGGAGTAAGGCTTTTCCGCACGCGCTTTCAAATATTTGAAAGCAGCCATCCCATCCCACGGCCCCACATGCACCTGCTGCCATGTACACCCCGTCCGTCCCCTTCATGTCCTCTGGCTTTCAGGAAAAGAAAACCCTACTCTTGGGATCATTCTCCCCATGACTTAGTTTCTTACCCCTCTGCCACCTGGTGACCTTTTTCTGGATGCACGGTCACTTCTTACTTAACACCCAAATGCCTGTGATGTAAGCAGAGAGGTTTCTAGCACCATTCCGTTCACTTTCGGTCTCCTGTTCTTGAAGCAGAGCTTTTATATTCCTCTCCTTGACATCTCTTCGCATGACATCTTTCTACCCAGCCAGTACGAGGCATGGCTCCTAGCTTTCCAGTTAGCGGCATGGAGGGTATACCAATAGCTCCAGAGACTCGGCACCATGATGCTCACCAATTCGAGAAACCATACCCTAGAGCCATGACCAGTAAGCAATTCCTTAAGATGCTGTAACTGTTTATGATGTGATTGGTTCAAGCCACACAATCAATCCGATTTCTGTGCTTCAGCCGGAGTGCTTCCTGCTGCTTCCTGTTTTCCCGTTGGGCCTGGATGAACCACTGGGGTGTGAAAAAGTAGACAGCCTAGGAAAACAATACCGCTGACCTGATAACAGCAGTGACAGTCTTCAAGTCTCTGCTGACTGAGAAGGAGGAAGAGGAAGAGAATCCCAGAGGCTTAGGCGCCTCCTTTCTTTTTCCAGATAGGAAAATTTGCCG
>NW_006438073.1:5411449-5419520 GCF_000325575.1 Pteropus alecto
TCTGAGACATATCTACTTTTTTTAAAAAATAAATTTATTTATTTAAATTAGTTTCAAGTATACAGTACATTGGTTAGACATCCATAATGTTCGAAAAATGATCCCTCCCTCCCATGGCCCTCCACCTGGCCATCATATTAATGCTGACTGCTTTCCCTCTGCCGTGCTCCCCATCCCCGTGACCATCCATCACCTACTACTTTGTACTTCTTTAACCCTTCACCCCATTCTCCCAGCCCCTCGACCCCCACTCCCCTCTGTCTGACACCAATTTATCCACTGTATTTGTGACTCTGTTTTTGATGAGTTTGTTCTTTTTGTTCCTTGGATACCGCATATAAGTGAAATCATATGGTATTTATCTTTCTCTGTCTGACTTATTTCATTCAGCATAATGACCTCTAGGTCCATCCATGTTGTTGCAAATGGTAGGATTTCATTTCTTTTAGTGGCTGAGTAATATTTCATTGTATATATGGACCATAATTTCTTTATCGAATCATCTGTTGATGGGCATTTAGGTTGCTTCCATATCTTGGCTATTGTAAATTGTGCTGCCATGAATATTGGAGTGCATAGATCTTTACGAATTATTGTTCTGGTTTTTTTGGATAAATACCCAGGAGTGCAATTACTGGGTCAAAAGGTATATCCATTTTTAATTTTTTGAGAAACCTCCAAACTGTTTTCCATAACGGTGGTACCAATTTGCAATCCCAAAAACAGTGTATGAGGGTTCCCTTTTCTCCGCATCCTCGCCAACACTTGCTGTTTGATTTGTTGATGATGGCCATTCTGAAAGGTGTGAGGTGATATCTCACTGTGGTTTTAATTTGCATGTCTCTGATGATTAGTGACCTTGAGCATCTTTTCATTTGTCTGTTGGCCATCTGTATTTCCTCTTTGGAGAAGTATCTGTTCAGGTCTTCTGCCCATTTTTTAATTAGATTGTTTTTTTCTTTGTCATTGAGTTGTATAAGTTCTTTATAAATTTTGGATATTAATCCCTTATCAGATGTATCATTAGTGAATATCTTCTCCCAGTCAGTGAGACACATCTACTTTTTGGGGCTCAGCCCCTGATTGCTTGATTTTACCAGGGCTTGGTTTTAAGCCCATTTCTCTTGACGGAGATTTTAGTTCCTACCTCGGCCTTCAGATTTCCAGGTTAGAATCTTAATAACTGTACCTTTGTTTCTCTGTTTCCTACCTGCGACCCCTTTCTCCATCCTGAGGCCCCAGGACTCTGTCCCTCGGGCTGCTCAGCTCTGAGGATGGGGTGCCCATGTTTAAAATGCCTGCTCTCATCACTCAGAACATTGCAGAGAGAACTCAGATACCATATGCTTATGATATGATTTAAACCAATTTGAATACACTTCAAGAAAAGGAGTGTAGTTTCAAGTACAAAAACCGAGATTTATTCAGAAATGATAAATTAGTAAACTTTTGCATATAAATTCACAGTATGTAAAAATGATAACAGAATTTCATAATGACAGTAGCCCCTGCATGAATTTTTTTTTTAAATTGCAGCACAGAGATAGGCCCAGATCCTCAATAGAGTAGAGGCTACAAACTATAGATCTTTAAAAAATAACCTGCCCCTTCCAAGTAGTCTCTCACACTTATTTCTAACAGCATTAAGTCTGGTAAAGATTGTGTTCATCTTGCCATTATTAAAAGTCTATAAACTAAGAGATTTCCCTAAAAGCCACCCATCAAAATATGCGAAACATCTGAAATGTTGACATACTCAGTACTTGCTAAATACGTATTTTCCCTCCCTTGACATCTAATAAACAATCATAGAGCTGCTTCTGGGTTTAGCCTCGCAAGATCTGGATTCAAGTCAGTTCTGGCCTCCTCGGCTTCTTCATGGGTTAGTTTTTAAAACAAGTACCAACTACATAACTAATTTTTTAAACAGTGAAAACATTGTATCTGATTGGCTTGTTATTTGGGACACAAAACTTAGCACATGTTAGAAAATAATAAAAAATGATCATCGATTTTCCCCGTTGGAGAATTGCAATAGCTTAGGTAGATAGTGCCCATGGGGGCCACGTCTCCCACTTCTGAGATGTGGGCTGCACATAGTGACCCCCTACAAAGAGCAAAAGATGGACAGGGGAAGAGACACTGCACCAACACTCACCAGCCAGGTGGCCAAGGTCAACGTCAACAATGATAGAGACCCTCGATGTGCTATCATGAGAAGGCGCTTCACCTCCGTGGTCCTCCTCCACGGAATCTGGAACCCTAGTCGAATCGTGAGGACAATATCAGACAAACCCCAGGCGATGGGCTTCCTGTAAAACACCTGACCACTAGTCCTCAAAACGGCCGTCGGCAGCAAGGAAAGTCTGAGGACTTGGTTCGGCCGAGGGGTACCGAAGGAGACACATGGACTAAATGGAATGTGGAATCTGGAATGGGACAGCAGGGGGGCATTAGGAAATCTGGGCAGAGTGTGGGCCTCAGTCGATAATACCGCGTCAGGACTTGTGACAAATGCACCGCGCTAGTGTAAGGCGTTAATGAAGGGGACACTGGCCGTGAGGGTGTGGGAACTCCCTCTGCCCTGTCTTCACAACTACTCTGTGCATCTGAAACCGTTCTAACATAAAAGTTTATCTTCAAAAATGGCCGTTAACAGGCCGTCCAGATGAGCCAATATGGCTTTCTCTACAATCACTTGCACCATTAAACAACCTGATTCAAGCCGCCCCTGCTTGCAAGTTCCAACTCAGACCCCTCCCTGGTGACCTGTCTCTGGACCGTCTCAAGGACTAAAGTATCTCCTAAAATGTCTTTTAAGTTGTTCCATGCATCCGGTACCAGGTCTAAAGTTTCTTGGAGTCATTTGACTCCGTGTCTACCCGAGAATAGAGTCCCATGCAGATGTGGGACAGGTCATTGTCTTCCTGTCACCTGCCCAGCGTCTGACTCCTTTTCTGGCCTTAGGAGTCTCCATGCAGTTTCTCACTACAGAAGTTGAAAATATCGGACACCAGCCCTGGGTCTGTGTCCTCTGCTCCACCCGCCAACCTTAGAATTGGGAGGCAGGGTGGCAAGGAAACTTTTCAGGGGCAGCTCTGTGTGGGCAGGTGGGGAGGGCAGTGTGGGCTCGTGGAATGGGCCCGCAGGTCGTGAGGTCTCCTGTCGGACAGGAGGGTGTCAGCAGCAGTGCCTTCAGCCAAGCAGTCCTGCAGCAGCGTGCTCCGTTCTCAGCTGCGAACCCCTGAGCCTGCTCCTCCAGCTTTAGCAATACCGAAGCCACACAGTGTTCTTTATATGACATGATTTATTGACAAAGAACGCACATCCACAAGACTGCACGAATTGTTAAGAGTATCGTTCGTTTGCTTTTCACAAAGTGTACCGATCCTTCCTGGGACTCATATCAAGAAATAAAACCTGGAAGCCCTTCGCTGTCCTTCACATGCCTTGTCCATCACCGCTGCCCCTAGAAGAAGCTCCGCGTCTTGGCTCCTCGCACCGATCATTAGTTTTGCCTGTGTTCTGTGCCTTAAGAAAGTGGACTCGAATTGTACGTGCTCTTTGGTGCTGAGCTTTTCATTTTGCGGTAGAAGCCTCCACGTCCTGTGCTGTTGTTGATGGCTGGTTCTCATCGTGGGGCTGTCACCCCCCGGAGGAACGGACACACCGCAATGTGTGCCTCCACTCCGTTGTCGGTGGACACGGCTCAGTCCAGGTGTGGCTCTTACAAACGATGCCACTCTGAACCTTCCTATACACATCTTTTGGGGCCAATATGTAAATAAAAAGCGAATTCCTTTTCTACTTAAGTCTAATTAGAATTAGCTTTCGTTGTTTTTAACCAAGAACTCTGATACTCAGAAATGTTACTGCTGTTACATCTCCAGCCATTTCAGAGCTGAAAGCTGAAATGCTTTAAACAGTAAAGGTAAAATAACATGATCTTGTTAGATATGATTCTTATTATGATGATGTTTCTAACATATTATCTATTCTTATGCTTAAACTTTGTTGTTTATTTTAACGATCATTTGTGTCTGCTCTTGCTTTTTTAATCTTGCAAAGGTATTTGGCCAGAAGCAATACATGTCTACCTTGAACCGACAATGCCTGTTCTTGACAGGATAAAAAATTATCAACAGCAGTGTTTTCTTTACCCATTTCTAGCCACAGTAAAGTATGCATTCCTGTTATAGTATGCTGCGGAAGATCAACGCCGAGCATTGTGCAACATTTTAGATTCCTTTTGTTCTAAATCTTTAAGGATTGGGGCTGAGTCTTTAAAATATTTGATTTCTTTCAGAGCTTCACACTTATTAATATGATTAAACTGATATTTGCATTATAAAAAAATATAGATATAAGCTTGCGAGAGCACTTTTGAAACGAGGTGCAATGGGGCCGATACTTTTATTTCCTTAAGCTCAGCTTGAAAGACATGACAGAGAGGAATTACAGTAGACTGGCTCAGATGTTGCCAGATTGAATTTTGTTGGTACTGACAAAAATCGTTCGTACAGTAGATTAAAACAAATTATTTTAAAGGCTTGATCCTTTCTCAAGTGACACATATTCACATTGTTATCATCCAGCAATTTATTATTAATGATTTTATCACACTACCAAGTCAGCACAATAAATTATTGTTCATTCATATTAATCTGGGTAAGGTCTAGCCATAAGCAGAGGTCTGCAAGGGAATAGCCATGATTTATCATTTTTAGCTGGTAGGTTAGAATGATGTTAATATTTAGCTCTTTATCTGTGTGTTTTATAGTGGAAAGAATTTTGAAGTCAAGTATACATGGGTTCAAATCCTGGCTTCACCTCTTACTGGCTCTGTGAACTTGAGTCACATGGTGATTTATATATACTGTCCCCAAGCTTCAGTTCCTACAAATGAAAATAGGTTAATGGCTCTTATTTTTAGGATATTTGGAAGGCTTAGATAACATAAGGCATGTACAATGCTTATACAGTGCTTAACATCAAGTATTTAATAAATGTTCGTTTCAGTTGTTAATCCCACTGGATTTATTTATTTTCTTTATTCATCTCCTTTTTCCACTTCAGACATGATACCTAGTTCCCAGGTGTTTCTCGATTGATCAGCATATTATGTAATTTTGCTCATCTCTCCTGGGCAAGGCAAACCTTCGAATGTCATCCAGGAAGACACTTCTGTAGGATACTGCCCACTTAGGGTCCCTGCTGACTAGACCGACCTGCTTGGTGCCACATCATTGCCATCCTGCCCCATCTCCTGAAGCCAAAACCGATTGGGTCAGCGCTGGGCATCTGACCTAAGGAAAGCAAATCCGTAGGTGGCCAGTGACATAGGGTGCTGAGAGAGGGGTTGGACCGAAACAGTCATCACAGTTGGGAATGTGCATTGCCAAATGCTGGGACAGCAGCTCAAACCATGTCATGAATGAGAATCAGGGGTGTGAAGTCTGAGACAGTCAGAGAGAAAAGTTTTTGATTAGTAGAGGCAGCTGGCCAGGCGAGGCAAGCAAACGGGGCAGGGAGATGCAAAGCTCGCGGAGGCTGTTGTGCCTCCTTTCCCAGACCTGCTTCTACGTTAGGTTCCATTTCCATTTCTCTGTGTCCTTACGGCCAGCCCCACTTTACCTGTGTCGATGAGAGCAGGCTTCTGTTTCTGTAGCCAAAACAGCCTAAGCAGAACATCGTCTCTGCAAGGTGTACAGAAAACATGGAACCCTCCAGGGCAAGCTGTGACTCGCTCATGCCAAAGTCTCGTGGGAAGGAAAACCTTCACAGTCACTGGTTTTGGAGGGATAATTAAGGACACTATAGCATGAAAAATGAGATGTCATTTAAAGGTTAGGTTTAAAACTGTGATATTTGTAGAATTAGATATAATCTCGGAATGGAGAGATGGAGAATAGGGAGATGGAGAGCCAATACCCACCCCGACCGCCACTAATTCCTGATCGATGATCTTTAGTCGGTCATTTCTCTACTCGCCTGCCCGTGTGGTCACAGGAAGAGAGCATCAAGAACCGAGCCGAAAGGTGCTTCCTGAGTGAAGCGTAATGATTTTATGTGGCAATGAGTCTCATGCACCCATTTGCTATCAAAATCTGTGTCAAGCCCAGATGTCACGGAGAAAGTGACAACGACAGCATCACACAGAGCAAGAGGACCCTTTGTTCATGTTTGCTAACAGCCTGAGTGTGTCAAAGTTGATGAAATGCATTGACAAGCCCCTGCCAAACATTAAAGACAGCAGCTGTGAGTTCTCATCCTGTGAGCTCTACGAGCCCCCCAAGCAACTTAGCGGATGGTGCTGAGTGTCACTTTATGCTGAGGCAGAGGGTGGGCTGTGTCCTCCCGTGGGCCTGTTGCCTTGGCACAGCTCATGGGCACACGGGTAATGACAGCAGAGGGCGTGGAGAGAGATAAGGAGAACTGGGTGTGTGGCAGTCCACACTGACACACTCTCGGGTCTGCTCAGAGTAATAGGTGCTTCGACCTAATTGTTTTCTAGTTTATTTTATTCACTTAGTCTTAGCTAGATTCGTTTACTCGCAAGTGTTGGTTTAGCACCTGCCATGCAAAATTCAGTAGAGAATTTCCAATGACTGTTTGTGATATTTTTTTCTCTTTGCATTTCTTCCATTATGAACTCCAAATGGACAGAGATTTGATCTTTTCCATTTATGAATCCCCAGCCTTGGGGCATGAGGAGTAGGGACTGTGACTGGCTCATACGAATATAACTGTTGACTTAGTAACTTTGTGATGTGTTGATGTCCCAAAGAGACTTGATCCTTTCAAGTCGTTTTTACATAATTGAAGTCGAAAGCATTTAGAAAGTGCTTAAATGGACTTAAACCCTGAGTTCATGTGGTGCCTCTGGTATTTTCTAGCTGCACCTTGACCAGGGAGCCTGACCTCTGCAGCTTGGTCCTCACCTGTGCCATGGGAATGATGTGACGGCCCCAAAGCTTTCCTCTGAGGATTAAGGGATGGGGTGTAGGTGAGGTCCCTGGTGCAGAGACACTGCTGGCCATCATGACAAGCCTTGTGGGAGTTAAATGGTTGAAAGCAAGGGCTGCAGAATCAGACCTTAGCTCTAGTCTCGGTTCTGTCATCGTCTTGCTGTTGGTACATGTGAATCGTAAGGCACTCTGCCTAGTATGCAGTGAGTCAGTGAAAAATGATCATTGTCGACATCATTCTCCTTCTTATTATCATTATGAACAACAAAAGGCAATTATCATGCTGGTTGTTACTAGTGTTAATTACTTCTCTAAAAGATCGTACGAAATACATTCCAATCCATTTAGAAGAAAGAGAAATAAATTTTAGAAGAATTCGGGATGAGGGAATTTCTACAATTGAGCACCAGATTTAGCTTTGGGTTTCCTGGCAACCAGGGCAATAAAAGGGAACACAACAGTTTATATAATTATGATTATCAGTTCTAATTAGTCAACGAGAGTTGTGCTGTCCAATATGTCAACTAGTAGCCCCATGTGGCTGTCATTGACTCTGACACATGGCTCTTGTGGATTGAAGTGTGCCGTATGGGCAAAATACACAGGATTTTGAAAACTTAGTAACAAAAAGTAAAATATCTCATTAATAAAGTTTTATGTTGATTATATGCTGAAATTATGGTATTTTGATTATTTGGGCTAAAATTTTTTTTACTTATAAAGCTTCCTCCTGACAAAGGTGCCTCGAGACATAATAAATGGTATTTGTCAGGACTCAGAGCTAATAGGACCTAGAACTTTGAACCTATAAGGATCATTTATTTTAACAAACTCGTAAATTATGCTTCTGACTATACATCTGTTCTGATTTTTTTTGTTTTTGTTTGTTTTTAGTCAATTTATTTAAACCGAAAAAAGTCCACCCATTTCTACCACTACCCATTCCAATATTATTAAAATTAATTCCATTTATTTATAATATCTTTTTAGTGTGGCTCCTAGAAAATTGAAAATTTCATGTATGGCTCACATTTGTGACTTGTCTTACAGTTCTCTTGAATAGCACTGAACTTTTTTTTACTCTCACTATTCTAAATGGAACT
>NW_006438073.1:5419631-5431405 GCF_000325575.1 Pteropus alecto
ATTATATTTTTATATACTTAATATTATTTCTAAAACAATATTAAGATAATATCTTCACCTATAATTTTAAAGAAAATTGATAAGTATCTTGATGAGGAAGAGATGTAATGATAACTGTATAGCTACCGTTTATTAAATGCTTGCTTATGTGCTGGCGTGGTCCTAATTTCTTTACATGTATCAATCATTTCAAAATTCAACTGGCATGGTTATTCTGACCTTACACCAGAAATCCTTAGTAACTGGTGTAAGATACAAAAATACCTGTCTTCTTTCTACCTCTTTGGTATCATTTGCAGCATCCAGCCAGGTAATGGACAGCCAATAGTGCTCAATAAGTAGCTGTATGAATGAATGAATGAAGGAATGAATGAATGAGTGAATGGTGCCTCTCCTCTCCCTGTGTCATTCAGCTTATCCGTGAGATGTAGTTCCCTCAGATCTCAAAACCAGCAGGACATTTAAAAGTCTACGAAACATGGGAGTAAATGGCGCTGTGGTTTGAAGTCTGCAGAAAGTACTTGGCAGAGAGTTGGAGAGAGACCGCAGCTAGATTCTCTCAGCCTCACACGTGCTTTTGTCTGAGCCTGGCTGTGTCAAGGGTAAACTGAGTCACAACAACTAAAGAACTGCTATTTCCTGTTGGTCAAAAACAACTCTAAGTGTTTGACGTACTTGTATATTTTGAAGAAACTTATTACAGCTTGTTCTGAATCTGAGTATGTTATAAAAAGAAAACAAACAAACCCAGTATTTTGAAAAATAAATGTTTTTTACAGGGAGTAGAAGTAGAAAAGAGATGATGCTAGCGCCGGGGAGTGGCTGCAAATAGAGATGAAGCTTCACTCACTGGCCGCTCACTTCCTGCTGTGCAGCCCGGTTCCTAACAGGCCATGGACAGGTGCCAGTCCACGGCCCAGCGGTTGGGGACCTCTGGTCTAGGGAGCAGGGGAAGGTGAGGAACCTTTCTTTCCGGAAGTCTTTCAGTAGGCTGATCTCCCAGCTACCTGTGACAGTTTGGGGGCTTCTGGGTTTGCTGATTGTGGAGCATCGTACTTGACACAGCTGCTGCCCCTAGAAGTAGTGATCTGCTCTGAGTGTGTAGACGACAGCTTTCTTGAATCAGGACGCTTCATGCATAGCTCAGTCATTCTCAACCCACACAGATGAGACCAGAAAGGTGTGGTTACTATTTTTTTTATAGGATTTAGTTTGAGAAAATGAGAGATAGAGGTTCATAGACTGACTCTTGGTTGCACAGGTGAACCCAGAATCACAAAGAAAATCCTTGTATTAGCTCCAAGGCTTTTCCTCAAGACCATGAGACAATTTGCAGGAATAAGTTTTGAATGTCAAGCTTTCTGAATGGCAGCATTTATATTCTAGTTCAAAACTCCTTGCCCTTAACCAGTAGAAAAGTATCTGGAATGAGGCCACGTCTCACATGTCCACAAGGGTACTTTTTAGCAGCAGATGAGGCACAAGAATACACTGTGTTGGGTCACGAAGTCTACAGCCCAGAGGACACAGGGATGTCCACACCCCGACACAAATCAGAATGCGAATTCTGATCACAGAGGCAAGATTCTGCTGCTTAAAAGCTGCCACGGTCGATTCAACAAATGACAGTATTTTATTCCAATACAAATAGCTCAGTAAAACCAGTCGCTCAGAATTTTAAAGCCAGGAGGACCTGAAGCATTGATCACTTGGGCATCAATCTGTTTTCATTTAGAATTTAGAAACCCATTTCCAGTGGACATAAGGAACCGCTTCTAACACCTCCGTCCCCATGACTCACTTTGATTTATGAATTGAGAAGTGGCTCTTAGCACTTTAGATCGAGATCAAAGTTGATATTTAAAAAACACGTGTTGAGTTGAGGAAAGAACGTTGTCAACATAAGAGCATAAAACAAATAACAATTTAAGATAAGAGTTAGAGATCTGGCTTTATCCTGATTCTGTCCATTGAAACGTTTTGAGGAGAATAATAAAGATTTTAAAAGATCCTGGCTGCTCCTCCCTGCATTGTTCCTCTGGGTCTCTGGGGGGCCTGGAATTAGTGAGGTGCTTTTATTTATTTGTCAGAAAGTAGCTCAGGACACACACAAGGCTTGTTAGGATTGGTCTTTATCCTCTGACTTTTGCCTTTGGAGCCTCCAGTTCATCACTAACCATGACCGACTGTGATTATTTCTGGCTCATTCTCATCTCTGAGATGCCAGGAGCTAACAGTTGTCCGAGTGAGGTGCCTCATGAAGTCTGAGCCCGGTGCTTTATCATGAACCATTTATTGAATCTTTTCCACGTGCTAGTTGCCAAAGAGAATGCAAAAGAAATGTGAATCTTTGCCCCCTCCCAAGAGACGGCCATTCAGCCCCAGGAAAAAGCAGCACACACAAGACAAGCAAGTCCACAGCGAGGGCTACGTACACCCCAGGAAGTGGCCAAGTGGGAGGTGAATGCTGGAGCTGGGGCAGGAAGCGATGGGCCACCTGGGGAAGCTGAGGACTTGGTCAGGGAGGAGGTGGGACTTGGGCTGGATCCAGAAGGATGGGCGGAGAGCAGAGGACGCACTTACTGCCTGGCAGATATTGTTACTTAAGAGTTTCACAGGCTGTCTTATCTCCCGACCAGACTGCACATCTGCAGGCAGTGAGACCTTCCACTTGTCCCCAGCACAGAGCTGCGCGTCAGGTAGGTGAAGCATACTCACCCCTGGAGCAAGGTGGTCCCGACAATGCTTGAAAATAAAGGGAGGAGGTTAATGTGCAATTATTGAAATTGTTGAAGTTGATAATGAGGCATCTTTCAGAAAACCTTTTAAAAATCTCTGCTATTTTCCTCTAAACATTTCAATGAATAGAATCATGATAAAACCACGGATTTCTAACGCTTATCTTAAACTGTTATTTGTTTTATGCTCTGATGTTGACAAGGTTCTTTCTTGAGTATTTTTTTAAAAAAACAACTCAACTCAATCTAAAGTGACTAAGAGCTACTTCTACAAAGGGAGACGCTGATTTGCAAGGCATGTCCTAGAGGAACTGGTTGAGGAGGCTTAAAACAATCTTCTTTTTTTAATAGGAGATGAGATCATTGAATTTGGAACCCTAGTGGCCGTGGGCAGTGGACTCCGGACAGCAGACGCCAGGAGTGTCCCCTGGGTACAGTCACGATGTGTGCGTGGTGTCCATTCAAGCAGGGAGTAGGTGGGTGACAGGACTGCCTGTCCTACTACCCGTCCACCCACTCTGCTGGACACAGGGGACGGAGGAGAGACAAGGAAGGGACAAGGCTGTGAAAGCCTGTATCTAAAGGACCGTCTTCACACTTGTGTTATGCCCTACGTTTTTGTGTTAAGCGGCTGCCCTTACTTCATATTGATAAGCGCTTTCGTTTTAGTGTCTTCCAAGGAGGAAGTGGGAGCAAACCCTGAGCCCAGATGAAGCGGCCAGAGCACTCTCCCATGCATCCGCCCTCGTGCGGCCGAGGTGTCCCCGCAGCTCATCAACACGCCACAGTGATGACCTACTAACAACAGAAGCATCATGACTTGGCAGGCAGCAGGGGCGTGAAGGAAGTGTGGCCTGAAATACACTGACGTGTCCGAGCCTCATGCTTGGGTCCTGCTTCTGCACAGTTCCTGAGCACCCAGTGACAAGGGCCCTGGGGTACTCTGACTGGGGATCTGGTAGGGATGAGTCACCCCGGTGAGGGCCAGCTGAGGGAGAGATTTACAGTCTCTGGCCTTCGGTTCCTGGTGCTTTCAGATGGGGACAGAGGCCTGACTCGGCATGGGCTTCGGGCCCCGGGCACGCACCGTCCCTCAGTGCTGCTGCTAGGGAACCGCGGTGACTCCAAATGCATTTTAATCTGCCCTGTCGTGGTGACAGTTTGCATTGTGCTAAGAGTCTAAAATTAAGACTCCACACCGAGAATGACTGTGAGGCTGTCCGGAGCCACCGCCGTTGGCACACAGAGTGCACACTGACATTTGAAATGCTGCACTTTCTAACCTCCGCCCATTGTCCCACCCTCATCACCGTGTCATCGGAGCTGTGTCTGTCCCCAAACCCCACATGTGTCTTTGCTCTTTGTCCTTCCCTCTCCTTCGCTGCCCTCCCAACCTTCTACCCGTG
This sequence comes from Pteropus alecto, assembly GCF_000325575.1. Taxonomy (NCBI): domain Eukaryota; kingdom Metazoa; phylum Chordata; class Mammalia; order Chiroptera; family Pteropodidae; genus Pteropus; species Pteropus alecto. The sequence goes on from NW_006438073.1 coordinate 5,423,776, forward strand.
ACATCCCATTCGTTTCTCAAGGCCCTGCTCAAATGCCACGTCCTGCCTCCTTCCAGGAAGGCCCACATATATGCTTTAGGACAGTCGTCTTTGGCAAAAAGGACAGTTTGACAATTCTAGCTCTGAAGTCAACTGGTCAATACAATGTCTTAAACGTGCTTTGCTGCACCAGGCGCAGCATCAGAGCAAAGATGTGACGAAAACCAAGGCTCTAACATGACACCTGGCTCTGGTTCCCGCTCTGGGTTATGGGATTTCTAGTATATATTACATAATATTTATACAATAGGTTTATATCATATTATATGCAAATATTTATTCTAATATAGATATAATATACGTATAATAGTGTATTTTATTATATTTATAATATACTCATATTACTTATATTCACTTATAAATATCACCTGGGGAATTCGTTTAAAATATAGATGCCCGGGTACTCTCCCAAGGGTTCTGATTCCTGAATGGGGCTTGGTGATTTGCATTTCTACATAGAGCCTTCCTTGCTGGCGGTCTAAGGATCCTGCCTGAAGAAATATCTATCTATGTATCTACCTATCTATCTATCTATCTATCTATCTATCATCTAACTACCTATTATTGGTTCTGTTTCTCTGGAGGACCCTGACTAATAAGCCCCATGAGAATTTGAACTCAGCTCCTTCTCACTGCAAAGCATGTGCAGGCAAAGCCCACACCAGTGTCTTCCAGTCTCTGCAGAACGAGGCCCAAACCCACAGGAGCCCTTGAGATTGCAGGTTCCAATCTGCGTCCCCAGAGACTGTGACCCAGCAGGGCCCGGATGGGCCCTGAAACCCGTGCTTATAGGACCCATGGTTATTTTCTGTGTGTGACTTTAATTCATTTCAGAATGTGAGCTGCACGACTGTAGAGCATAGTGAAAGGCACGGAGTACATGAGGACCCAGCCCTCTGGCAAGGAGTTTGCAATGCAAGTGGGAATTTCCATGCAGGGGTATTTTGGAGTCACTGGGACCACGCCGACCTATTGTACTGGGTTGAATAGCCTCCCCCTACAGTTCATGCCCTTCCTGATGCCTCAGAATGTGAGGATGTTTGGAAATAGGGTTGTGGCAGATGTAACCGGTTATGATGAGGTCGTAATGGAGTAGGGTGGGCTCTTAATCCTAGTGACCTAATGTATAACTAGCGTTCTTATGAGAAAAGCGCCATGGTCACAGACAGATGACAGCGATACGATGACAGAGGCAGAGACTGAAGTCCTGTTGCCGCAAGCCAAGGAATGCCCAGGATTGCTGGCCACTGCCAGAACCCAGGAAGGAGGCATGAGACCAACCCTGTGGACACCTTGATTTCAGACTCCTGGATGCCAGAACAGTGAGAGAATAAATTCCTGTTGCCTTAAGCCACCCGTTTGGTGGCACTTTGTTACGGAGGCCCTAGGAGACTAGTGCACCCACCCATTATAAACAACTAAAATTTGACAAAATATATCAAACCAACCGCCTACAGACATTGGACAACTGGAGCACAGGGCTACGATCTGTGGGGAAATTCAAACGGGGGCCGGGGGACAGCACGCACGTGAAGGATTAGCGCGGTCAAGGCTAAGCTGGGAAGCTCTGTGTGCACAGGGCCTGGTCCCCACTGCATGAGGGCTGGTGGCTGGTCACCCTGACCTGTGCGCTTCTGACTCTGGCCTGCCCAGTGTTGTCCAGATTAAGCCCTAGGCGAATAATTGAGGAGTACTCTTAGACCATGTTTCTTAAGCCCATTTTGCAGTTGAAAGTTTGGCTCTGACACCTTGGTTCTTACCCTGGCTCGTCATTAGAATCACCTGAGGAATGTTCTCAACCTTCGGAGGCTGGGGCCCCATCCCAGACCAGTGACAACGAGGTGTAGGAGAGGGCGGGATCTGAGCACTAATGTTTTTAAAAACCTCCCCAGGTGAGTCTGTCGTGTAGCCAAAGGGGAGACCCATTGATCTATATCTTATTTTTCAAATCAGCCTCTAAGCCTCTTTTAAAATCCTAACACCTAATGTAAACAGATTTCTCATGTAAACAGGCATCTTGTAAATCACTCTTCTATGATAAGGTGGATGAATGCATTCTTTCATGAATCTGCCAAGCAGGTGGACTTTCTGTTTCATGGCCATTGTCATGTTGGTGTCTTCCCGTCCCACACTGGGTGATTTCCTAGAGGGCCATGGGTCCTCCCGGCCGCTATGCGAAACCCAGGTGGATTAGTTTCCCAGGGCTGTGTAACACAGTACCATGGACCAAAAGGCTTTTAACAGTAGACGTTTATGCTCCACAGTTCTGGAGGCCAGCAGTCCCAAGTCCAGGTGTCGGCAGGGCCACGCTCTCTCCAAAGGCTCTAAATGAGGACCCTCTCTTGCCTCTTACCAGGGGTTAGGACTTCAACATATCCTTTTGAGGGACAGACACCAGGATCACCACACGCTTGCTGATTGCACCTGGTGGGGGTGGGAGTTGGCTTAGTGATCTTTGCTTGAAATCAACACCTCCGTCTTTTCTCTTGGTCATTTTCCTTAAGCAGAGGTCTGTTATCTATCCCAACAGAGATGCAGGATATAGATATAGGATATCTATCTCTGTCATCCCCAGTCAGTGGGATCCACCATCAAGCAGCATCCACAGTACTCGGGAGTGGGAGCTTGTCAGAAAAGCAGACTCTTTGGTCTCACCCTAAACCTACCGATTTGGGAATTTGCAGTTTAACAAGATTTCCAGGTGATGAGTATACACTTTGAGTTTTAAAAAGTAGTGGTCTTAATAGCTAAGAATTACCTTTTACACTGGGGAATGATCTTGGTTGCTGTGAACACGTCCATTGTTTAAATAGGGAAATTCACCATTAAACAGTCTTCCATAATTATTCTCCAATTATGTTCTGAAATGCATTTGAACTAAAAATGTTCTGAAGTTAGGATTTCGAAAGATCTGATTAGTTTAATAAAAACGAATCAAATCTGAATTATCGAGTAAGCCATTATAAGAAATATCTTCCAGTGGAATTATCTCCAGTTTATACTATCCAAGTCTGGAAAAAGTGGGGGGAAGAGGATGATAAATCTGGAAAAAAAATTTAAAGATTTTTTTTGGTTGCCATTTTGGAAGAGAACCACAAAATAGCTGTTGTCAAATGTCAAAGAGATTTATTTTATGTAGTCTTAGAACATTGGGTGAATATATTAGGGAGGCAGGTTTGGAATTGCTACAAAAATTAATTTTCTAAGAATAAGAGTTGTCAAAACTTGGCAAAGACTGCCTTATGAAGCTAGGAAATTCAAGCTTTGGACACTTCTGTGACTGATGAAGAGAAAAATCATTCTCTGAGATGTGAAGATGGGGTAGTTTCACAGCGGGTTTCCAATTCGAGCATTTCATGTTCTCACAAAACTCTGAAAATGCACACGTCAGAAGGTTGGGGTTTCAACCTTTTAGGACTTATTTCTGGCCCTTTGTTATGAGTCCATTGGCTCAAAATATTTCTGATGTGCATCAGAGTCATAGCCCAATGAAAATCAGTGTTTTTACATCCATTTCAATATTTATCCATGACTACTGTTCTCTCAACCAGTGCCTCATACTTGTTGCTATGTCATTTTTTCGACAGGATTTTTACCGAACATGTACTATGTACAAGGTGTTATTCTAGGTGCCGAAGATATAGCGATAGCAAGAAATATTGCCTGCTCCTGAGAAGGTCACGGAGCAAGAAATACATGCAATCAGCGAAATATATAGATGCACGTAGGTGGGCAGATGGTGCTAAGGTAAGGGTTTGCCCAGGGCTTATTAAGGGGAGCACCACTTGGGTGAGGGCAGGCTGGTGAGGAAGCTCAGACAGATCTTCCAAGTGGGGTGGGAGCCACCTGGACGTCATTTGGGAGGAGCGGTGACTTTGCCATGTGCCAGTGAAGAGCAGAAGCCTCTACGCAGGGCCCATGGGTATCTCGTGGGTTTAGCCACAGGGGCGTCTCTGTGCCTGGTTCTGAGTAGTTGGGCAAAGGAGACCCTTACTGATTTGAAGGGATCTGAAAATAGTTTAGGAGTTGCAGTGTGCAGTTTCACAGTTCTCTAAACTTGCACCTGGACATCTGAGAGAAACGAGAGGATGAGAACCAGGCAAGTTCTGTTGACATTTTGGTGAGAAAATGATTGAAATTTAAGGCTAGCAAGAAGAGCGAGCTTCCTCAGGGATTCCCCCTGGAAAAGTGACCTGTCCCTGTCATTGGCAGGATCCTGGAGGGGGTGTTGAGAAGTTGGAGCAGGCCTGAGGGGATGTTGGCTCTCTGGATTTGTCGGCCTGCATTTCCAGAGGGAAATGGGGGGCTCTTCACTCCGGTGTTGTGCCAGCTGTCTCCCGCCCTCCGCTTCCTGACCCTTCATGTGTCCTTTCCCCTTATTAGTTTCATTCACACTATTCTAATCATTAAAAAAGAGTAACTTGTTATCCTTTGTTTAATGGTTGGACGTTTGTTTAATGGTTGACGTCCAGGTGGCTCCCACCCCACTTGGAAGATCTGTCTGAGCTAAACAATCCTACTCGCAGGACCAGGTATGGAGCATTTGGAGATCCCTTTGTTTGTACAGAGGAGACTGTCTAAAATAAGGGGTGATTTGTGTCCCAGTGGAGAAATGAACAGAAGTAGGCAAACGACCTCCCTGAAAAAACCAGTGGAGAGCGTATCTACCCTCCCGCTACTCAATAGAGGGTGAAACTTAAACCGTTACGAGGACCATTTAAAAAGTGTGCTAATTATCTTTTGTACATATCCAATATTTTTCGTGTGTGTTTTACTAGTACGTAGAAATAGATGTCATTGTATCGTTATGGGAAAAAATCAACGTGTGTAACCTCAGTTCAGGCTTTCCTTGTAGGAGTGAGTTTTACTGCCCTGAGTCCGCCCCTCTCTGTGTATGCTGGACTGAAAATGAATCCAGCCCCTCTGGTCACCTCTGGTTGGGGACAGACTGGGATGTTTGTACTCTTGTCTTTCTGCCTCTGCAGAGCTGGGCCGAGGGAGAGGGGAGGGCTGGGCTGGTGAAGTCTTTGTCTGAGCTTTGGCACAGGAACCCATTAGGAAGGCTTATTTTAAGGAAAATGCAGCACTTTGCTCATAATAATCTAAAACGTATAGCCTTAGAGTCTTTTCTTTTTAAACGATAAACACATAGCCCTGTATACAGCATAGCTTAGCACGAAACCCATAAAATTGACTTTCTGCCAATATACTAGCCTTGATAGGATGCTACAATGGTGCCCTGATAGGCCATAGCAGAGATGCATTTCTATCAAGTTTGCATATAGTTTTGATTAAGATAAAATCGGTTTCTCTCTTTCGAACAGATATTTTTATCATGTGAATGGATGCCACTTTTTAGCCTGCCACAGTGCCCGCATCTCATTCCTACCCTAGGGAGAGCAGTTCGCCAGTCGGGAGGCCTCCTAGAAGCGGGCGTAGCCTAGACGAGAAAGGGCTGGCTACGTGGAAAGGGTGGTGGGAAGAAACAGAAACTCCGTCTGCACAATCCTACTCGCAGGACCAGGTATGGAGCATTTGGAGATCTCAAAAAAAGTTCATTAAGGACACCATTCTGACAGCAATGAGATGTCAATAAAACGAGTTAGTAAGAAAGTGACATGTTTAGATCGAGATTCAGAGAGATTATTGTGACTGCAGTATGAAAACAGAGCGGGCTGGGGAGCGAGCACGCACACAGAGGCAGGAGACCGGGAGACTGGGAATTATCTATGTGACACATGACAGTGGTCTGAACTGGTGAGGCTGGAGAAAAGTGAACGGGCTCCAGAGGGGAGGCGGAATTTGGCAGGATTATGGACCCATTAGTTAGGGGCTGAGACAGCGGTCGTTGACAGTTCTGACTGGGTAAAGCGTGCTATAGCTCACCAAGTCAGAGAACACAGGCAGGGAGCAGCGTTAGTGTTAGTGTGGGTAAGAAGGAAATACATTCAGATCTTGAAATCTGGAACACTGAATGGCTAAAATGAAGTGGCCCGGGATGTGACGGGAAAGACACATAACAAAAAAGGTTGATGCATAACACAAAATGAACTTGAATGAAGAAAAAAGTGCCCTGCGTTTAAATCGAATATTTAGTACTAGCGGAGGCTAGTACACGTGATGCCTTACCTGATTAGTTAAATGTAAATCTGTGTGGTGTCTGCTGAAATAGAAGTTCCCTCAGGTGGACATTAAAATGACAAAGCGCACGTCTCCCAAATGCTGGTCTATCAAATATCCTAGATTTACAAGCTTGGAGACCTGAGGATAGGCCCCAGGCTTAGCGTATCTTCAGGAGTTATTTGTAAACCATGACTTATCCAAAATATTAAAATATCTAAACATGAGTTAGTGAGGGTAAAGTTAAATGATTTGGTCATACAACTATTTCAAAAGAAAACATGAAATCCAGTTAGTAATGTTGCTTTTTTTTTTTTTTGTAAACAGTTGTATGACCAAATCATTTTCCTCTCACCAGTGCATGTAAGACAGCATTCGCCTCTCCAACTCCTTCCCAGGCTGACTTTTCTCTATAGCTCTTATCATCACTAGCTGATATGCTATATATTTACCTGATTATTTGTTTTCTTATTTCCTGTCTCTTCCCTTTACTTAACCAGGATGTTAGCGCCACTGGAAAAAGACTTGTTCCGTTTTTCTCACCGATGTATATCCCTAGCATCTAGTTGTTCCTGGTACATATGTGGATTTAATAAATATTTGTGGAATGAATGCTGTTGAATAGAATGAATGTTAATTCTGAAATTCAGCAGTATCATGTTGTATGCATAACACAGGCTATAATGGTAAAGAAAATGGATTGATGAAGTTCTTAAACTACAGAGAAATTTCTGTAATAGAGCGAATTTTACAACTGGTCTTTATAATCATTTTTACGTTTTTTTCTCTTGGCCAGTTTTCTTACCAACATTTGTTCAAAACGCATATTTTACATATTCAAGCTCAACCGAATGAGGTCTAAAAACCCAGCGCATGTGAATGAAATGTATGTAATATTAAATGATGCTGTTTTCGAATTAACTCTGGACTTCACCCCATGACAAATTCTGCAAATATTTGCAGCTTAAAACTGCGAAGCCTCAAGGGCTGAGTACACGATGCACTGGGAATTTCGGTAGTATTTCTGGATCTCTGAAATAATCTGCAGAACGTGTTTTTCTTTTCTTTTTTTTCCGTCGGCGCAGTAGCACGCCAGTCCCGAGGCTGGGGCAAGTCAGTACCTCAGCCTGCGGTACCGCGGTCAGAGGGTTCGCTCAGCGTCCCTTGTGCCCTGTGCAGAGGAGGGTGGCTTTCGCGTTCCGCGTTCCCAGCCTTTGTTTCTGCGGCCGCGGAAACTTGGGTTTTCCGTGTCTGTTGAAGGTCGCGCCAGCCCCCCGCCCCCAGACTCGCAGGTCCCCCAAAGCCTCCTCGCCCGCCTGAGCCTCGTGAGCGTCTGCGTTCCATCTAACCTTATTTCTGAGGATGGCATCACCTTGGGCGGTGACTCACTAGTCGAAGTTGACAAGGCACTTCGAAGTCGTGGACCGCCGCCGGCCCCCGGGCGCTCCGGCCGCCACGCACTCCTCGCCCC
>NW_006438073.1:5432056-5436941 GCF_000325575.1 Pteropus alecto
AGCCGGGTAAGGGCGCCGCGCCGAAACTGCTCCCACCATCACTGAGGGAGAATGCGACCTCTTCCCCGCCGCTGCTGGAGTGAAGGAGGAGACCTGGGAAGCAGACGCGCGCCGGCTCTTTCCTCGGTTCCCCCGCGCGTCTTTGCCCCCCGCGCGGTGCCCGCTGACCCCCCGGCGAGACGCTGCACGGAGACCCTGCAGACTGCAGGTCGGCCGCTCTTTCTGAGGGCCCTCTACCGGCCTCACGGGTGGCATTGTGCAGGTTGTGGCTCACACGTGCACGTAAAGGAAAGGACTGATTTGTCTAAAACTTTGCTACCGCAGGAAGCTCTAACAGGGAACTTTGGTACCCAAAGCATTTGTTGTATTCTGTCCCTTCGGGACGCTGTCGATTAGCTTAATGTCATTTTTTTTGGACCGGGAGAGCAAACTTGCCGTAACTAAGTAACGATTTCCCTCTTCTTACATGCCAACGTTTTTATGTTCAAATGTCCTCTCGCCCCGGCCTTCGCATCCCCGAGTAAACTTGCAAACTGCTGCCCCCTGGCCCCTGTACTGAAAACGCTGCCACAGCACCGCCTGCATCTTACTGTCCTGCTCTGAGTTCCAGGAACCAGGCAGGCAGCAAAGTGTCCTCTTCTTTTTCCTGCTTAAAGACATTTTAAACACATTCTGCAGCTGCAGTTAGAACAGATGATAGGAATCCCTTTCTTGCTTGTCATGACCCAGTCGGACCAAACAGATGTTTCATTTTTATAAGTCGTTTTTCATTTTCCTTAATTCTGAGATACTTCTCAGATATTTCAGTGGACTTTTAAGGAACGACTTCTCTAAATAATGGTACATGATGTGATAAGAATTCACTTCGTTCCTTTCAAATACATCTAACATTTATAGAAGTTGTGTCAGTTTATTCAATCAATTTGTTAGTGGATTCAGTCCCTGAGTATTTGACTCTTTTAAGTTTTTCTTTGAAAATAATAACGAACATTTACCAAATGCTTAAAATATGCCGTTTTCTTTGCTTCTATTAACCCATTTAATCCTTATGACAATCCTATGAGGCAAGTCCTGTTATTTCTCTTTGGCAGATGAGGAAGCTGAGACACAAAGGTTAAGTCTCTGGTCTGAGGCTTCACAGCTAGCAGTGAGCGCAGATCCGGCTGCACATTCCATGCCCTTAACTACCATGAAGAAGAGGTGTGATTTCATTATCCAAATGGGTGGATCAGAAGTTATAATTCGGTATAATTATGTTTTGGGATAAAATGGATGTGAACATTCTTAGGTAAAAGTAAAAAGGGCAGGGGGAACTGGGACTGTGCTGTAAAAATGACTGTTTCTCCAATGATAAAAAGAAACCTTGATTTTTCAGCCAGGTTTCTGTCTTTGTTAAAATAAAAATAGGTCAGGATAATGGGCTTCATCCAACTTTAAGTGAACAGCAGTGTACGGAACAAGAAGATCTCGGAAATATTTTTCTTAGCAACATTGCAGTTAATTATACAACAGCTAATCTGTAGAACAGATTACTTGACAAAGCTTTTATTTTCTCTTATATACACTCCTTGTCACCACTGCCTCTTCGATACACAGAGCTGACCGCTGACAAACTTACTGTAAATCATTAGTAAAAGATGCGTCAAGGGTTCTGCTGCTGTTCATTTGAATTTCTCTTATTTACATTTTTAACCACTTTTAAAAAGCTCAACATGCACATTCAAAATGTGCTAGATGCCACATTTTAACACATCGGAGACTAATACTGGTGCTTGTGCTGCCAGGTTAACTATTTTGGGGACAGACAAGAATAAGGCTTCATCTGCCACCTTTGTTCACCTACTTTGTGTCAGTGCGTCATTGATTAGGAAGGCTGTTCTAACGCACAGGTTTTTTGTAGAGTGCAGGCCTGCACATGTTGGCCAGTGTACCACTGTGGCAGGTGCCAGCCCAGCACATCTGCTCAGTGCATGCTGACGTGAGAGTTATGCAATGACCGAGGAACACAAAACAAATAGAGAGGTGATAGTACTCTATTACAGTTTTACTTAGTGTCAGTCATGGATACTTCTTGTCCTTATTTTTGATAAAGATTAAGGATAAAGGTAACAGTTGTTATTGTTGGTGATTCAGCTTAGAAATAAACATTCCTTATAATTTATTTTTCAAGCTTCTGGGACAGTTGTAGGAGATCCTGTGATTGTAAGGAGAGCTATTAAAACTAATTTGGAACAGTTTACTTCTGTGATTTCTTGACACTACACTTAACTTGGATATTAAGGCCGATAAAAGACTGCTGCTACCTACTGTAAGCTCATTCAAAATATGTTTGTAAAGTCTATGGCCATGCCACCCTGAACAAGCCTGATCCCGTCTGATCTCAGAAGCTAAGCAGGGGCGGGCCTGGTTAGTACTTGGATGGGAGACCACCTAGGAAGACCAGGTGCTGTAGGCGTAAAAAATAAAAAAATAAGGGATTGTAAGCTCACAAGGTCCTTGCAATCTGTGAGGTCAACCAAGGGTTGCCTCGCCTAAAAAAATAAAATAAAATAAAAATATGTATGTTAAAAATAGCCTCATTGTTCTCATTTATTGACCTCATAAAGTACTTGTTATATGAACTTAGAAATAACTTTTTAGCCAGTGATTTTATCTACTGTTTATATAATATGGGTCTTGTAAGTTCATTTGAAAAATTCATTTGAAAAAAATTAGGTTTCACTACTAAAGGTACTTGAATATCCAATCACTCCTTGGCAATTAATCTTTCAACTTGCATGTCCCCTTTGCGTCTGCTTCTTTCAGTCTCGACACTGGATGTCACCTGTTCTTCTCAGTGAAATCCACTTTATGGTGCAGCTGCAGACTCTCGGGGCCCCCTCAGTGGTGGGTGAGGCTCGAGACCCTTACAAGGGTAGATCCCACGGGTGCATGGGAGGGCTTCCGGCAGAGAAGTGGGACCGTGCAACAGCAGTCCCAGGAGGCTCTAGTGATGGGAGAAGGTCCCTCATGTTCTGAAATGGGGACGCTTGTCTCTCAGGGAGGACTCTGTGGTCCCTTTAATTGTATCACTAGGAGCTGCTGCTTCCTTTGCCATAGTCTCTTGGTGTCTCGTAAATCTTGTTCTGAGCTCTACTGAAATGCAGGGATATAAGGTCCTGACTACTTGCTGGATACATTTGCCTTAATAACTTCCTGTTACTTAATTCCTCATTCTTCAGTCATTATCTCTTTACTCATGGCGTTCTGTTTTCTCAGTCTTCTCATTTGACCAGGTGGTATGTGTTCTTTTTAAAGACACTTTCATGTTGTCAATCAGTAGGTCATTGGAAATTGTTTAAAGAGAAAAAAATAGGGATGTCAGCGAAGGAGTTTGGCGGGTGAGTGCTGTGGGTCTTTGTGATTGGCCTTTTCTTGGCAGGCGACGCAGGCAAGGTCTCAGTACTGTGTCTCAGCTCCCACTCAGCTTTGTCTACACCTGGCGGGTCAGTGTGCTCTCTTGCCTCTAGAAAGCCAAAGTGTAATTAAGAGTTTGATTGGTAAGCAGTACGTCAGCAAGGGGAATTAGTTGAAATTAGTTGAAATTCCTGACTGATGTTCACACACCAGGGAGGTTGGCTTGCATCCTTGTCAGGCATACCCCTGCTTTTAGGACAAAAGGCCTGTGTGTAGAGCCTCACCCTGAGGCTTTCATTTCTTTAGGCTCCACACAGGCTGTTTTCCCCCCTTGTCACTAACTTTCCTCAGTTGGGTTATAGTGTTTGTTTTTCATCTTCAGTCTTATTTTAATTAGTTTATGACGAACCTTGCTTTTTCTGCTTTACTTTGAGGTATAGTGTATCCTTGCTCTTTAAATAAGTTTAAAAAATCCTGAATGGTAGATTTTTACTAATGGTAAATCTCAGAAGATCACCTAACTGTCTCTACCCTCACAGTAATCCACCCTCTGCGCCCCTCCCCCCCCAAGACTCTGTCATGGTTTCTGAAAAAGATGTGGCAAAGGTGTCAGTGGCTGGTGCTTTCATAAAATGTATTTTGACACTTGTGATTAAAATTTAGAATCACATTTGAATTCTGTGCAGCTATTAAAAATTATGTTTTGAATTACTTTGAATTGTTACTAAAATGGAAATTGATGAGATTCCACATGTTATGCAAAGAGAATATTGTTGCCAAATTTTTAAATAAGTTAAATTTTCTTTTTAAAAATTCATTTTTAGTATCTATGAACTGTCTGAGCTGATTATATCCAGCTGGTTTTCTTTAATTATTTTTTTTCATCCTGGATAACAGAATTGTAGATTAGAAATAATATCAGCAGTAACAAACAAAGGGCTCACTTTACGGTGGTCTTTTATATTAATAGCGCTGTTATTTAGAATCTCTAACTGTATTCTCAACTTGTCTGTTATGTTAAAATGCTTATCCTTTTTAAGAGGCATATTCGAAGCCACCGTATTTTAAAGAGATTATTCCTCTGGAAAGTAGGTTTGGTAGGTACATTCTTTTATTTCCCACATACCTCACACTCATGTAATAGAGTGAAATTTGCCTTTAGATATTTATTTGCTAACAGAGTAGGCAAAATGAAAATTTGTTTTGGAACTATAAGACCATCCATTATATTTTGCAGACATCAGTAAAAGTATTAGTCTCATGGATCATACGGATGCCAAATGTTTATAAAGTAGAAGGGAAAGCTATTAAGAATATATTAGGCATTCTGTCAAAAGTGTTTCGTAAGTGGATTTCATTTCAGCATAATTTCAAGAGAAGTAAACCTTCTCTTCTGTGGAGAAAAGTGGGTACTAAGCATCAAAGCTGATCAGATTGATGTTTTTCACGGCGCTTTTTCCCACTGAGCAGGCTATTTGAGGACACTGCT
>NW_006438073.1:5436975-5447961 GCF_000325575.1 Pteropus alecto
TGTTCTGAATGCTCATTAGAGGACAGCTAGTTTATCATGTAAAATCGTGGAAATTATCAACCTTTGTAATTTTTCAGTGGAAGTATTTTGAAAGAAAATTTAATACATGCATTTTTTTTTTATTGTGCCATTAAAATCCTAAGGAACATTAACATGCAGGTATAACTTGATTTTCTCATAAAATATTTAGCATTAATTCTTTGAATGTGTATTTAGTTCTTACTCTGATAAAGAATTAAGCACTTACCAATACAGTCTTATGGGCGGTAGCACTCTTAACTTTCATTTAGTCTCACTGCTGGGCCATGGCTCACAGACCTAGGAGGCTTCAGAGCTGGAGGGGAACTGAGAGATGCTCTGGGCTCCGCCTTTTATTTTAAAGATGACAGAACTGGCCTGCAGACGCTGCAGCGCCCCCAGGGTCAGAGCCCAGGATTCAGGTCTCCAGGTTCTTGCTTCCCTTTTTCTGTGTCACGCTGCGCTTCCCTGGTTCTGGTCCAGAGCTGAAGGTGCTTCGGCCACCTGACTCCGTAGCCCAGCGTCTGCGCAGGCCCACACGACCAGCTGCGGGATGCTGTGTTTTCTGGATTAATTAGGCCGACAGGGTAGAGCAGTGATGGAAGATTCATTTTCGGAAAAATAAATGCCAAAAAAAACCACCCTGAAATCTCCCCCAAACTCCCACTGTACACAACTTCTTTTCCTTATAAAACTTTATTTCGAGTTTACAAATAAAGAGGAGCCAATGCTCAAACCTGTTTAGACAGCCTGTTCTTTGCTGTGCTCAGTCTTTAGCTGAAGCAGGCATAAGATTGCAGTTTCTCCGCTGTGGTAGTGATATTGAAACTGACCGTTTTGTGATCTGCAATAAGAAATATATTTTACAACAGTATGTGTGCTGCATAACAAATAAAAATTTATGAAACAGTGTTTGACCTTGCAATATGTAGTAATCTGATAATTCTTGTTCTGCTCTATTAAAAAAATTGCTCATTGTGATCCATTAAATTGATTGAATTACCCTTAAATGGGTTGTGATCCTCACTTTTAAAAAACATGGCTCTGCCAAATAAAAAAAGATAGCATTGTACTTTGTCCCTTGTCTCTTGAGATTGAGTCAGAACAACCACAGTACTTGTAATGCTAAATGACCAGAAGGCATTTTTAAGAAACTAGGCAAGGTTAGGATCCAAATAGTCTTTCCTTGAAAACAGCAAGAATAAGAATGCATCTTATCCTTGTCTCTCAAGGTTTCTCATAGTGGTTTATCCTTAAGACACAAGAATTATAAAGATGAGTTTAAAATTTAGGATTAGTTTGTGAGTAAAATTGGCGTTGGAATATGTGAGTACCTTAGGTAATTTATTTTTCTCTAAAACAGTAATATGCATTTAAATTTTTTCCCTATAGAGCAGTCCTCAAAAAAAAAAAAAAAAATACCTTCTTTCCCTGCCGTATGTGTGTGCATGTGTGCATGTGTGCATGTGTATATGTGTATATGTGTGTGATTAACAGCTGTTTTGAGTAGTGGTGAGATTTTTGTCGCTCTCTTTATACAGTTCTGTGTTTCCCAGCTCACTTATCTGAAGAAGCAGGACATCAGAAGTAAATCAGGGCAAGATACTTCTGGAAACATCAGAAACATTCGCCATGATGTTTCAATCCAGAACTGCGCTTATGCTTTGTAAAAGAAGCCCTTAGAGTTTTACTTGACTCTCTGAATATCTAGGTGTAATTTAATAGAAAACTGAGGAATATGTGCGTATTGAGAAATGATCATTAAAAAGGAAGACTCATTATCCTGTGTGAGTGAAATTTGAAAACTCAACCTTAGATGTCCTGACTGGTGGTCAGTAGTGGCTTACTGCTTCATCTCATTCACCCATTAAGCCTCCTGTACCATTAATTCATTTCCTTTGCGCTCACTCTCCTATTAAGCACGTACCACGTGCCAGGCAGTGCTAAGCCAAGGCCCTGGGGCTCCAGTGGCGGATAAATAAGACGTGGGCTCTGCTTGGTGACCAGGCCCTCCCTCTGAGACAGTTGGTTAGGTCCAGGGAGCTTTCTTAGTAGATCTCCACACCCTCAGATTTAGCTGGAATTAAGGGGGCCGTGAGTTTCACTTAAAGTCACATTTGTAAAGAGATCTTATACTGCATCCGAACACAGATTTACCACTCAACAGGAGCCAGTTTTGAGGTTCCTTTAAGCTTGAGGTCCACGCCAGGTAGACCTGCCGAACCCCTTGCCTCTTAGAATTTAAGTCTCCATCCACACTCAACACCTTCCCAGTTCGTGAGCACGCTGTGTCCTCTCTCACCTTCTCGATTTTGCGTAGATTGGGTCCTGTTTGTCAACTACCCTTTTCTCTCTTTTCTATCGGAATCATTTCAAATGGCACTTTTCTTGTGAATACTCTCCCAGGCAGATAATAATTTTTATTATCTATAAGCATAATAAACATGCCTTCAAAGAATTTATAATCTAGTTAAGGAGAAGCGATAAGGTAACGGAAACATCATAATTCATGGTCTGGTGCAGAAATGGTAATAAATTTACATATGTCGTCTACCTGTGTGCCATCCTTCAGGTGGTATAACATGTTTTATATACTGGTTACAGTGAACTTGTAAAATTGATGTACATTCTTCAGATGAGGAAAGTGAATTAAGAGATGTATTAGTTCAGAATACCTGGAGCCAGAACTCATCTATGTTTGTTACACTTCAGAGTCTGTGGTTCTCTGTTTTATGTGCTATTGCCTTAGGCATAAATGTGAACGGAGGTGGCGAAAGATTTAGATAATAGTTCGCTATAACAATAAGAGTTATCACAAGAATGATTAATAGTCAAGTAAATTATACAGGGTGGGAAGAGGTCCCTTCAGATTGAGGTGGGCATGATATATTATCTGAACAAATTGTGAGCTTTTGCCATGTGAGTAAACATTTAAAAACATTTGTAAATGGCTCCATCATATTTCATCTCATACCGTAGCAAATCATTTAAGTTATTCCCAGTTTCTTACTATTCTAGATTGTACACAACTCCGTCTGCTCCTCTGGCTGCTCTTGCAAAATCATTTCCTGAATGTAGAATTCAACAGGAGTTTGAACATTTTTTAAGAGTTTTAATATCTGTTGTTAAACATTTCTCACTGGAAAGATTGGACAAACATATAGGCCACAAATAGTGTTTACCTTCTTATATATTCTCTTTGTAGTTTTGAGTATTGCAAAAAGTCTTTGCTAATTTCAAAGCCAGAAAGGGTTGTCTAGTTTTGATTTGAGTGTCTGGTTGCTAGCATAGGTGGGACCATTTTCATGTATTATTGCTATTTAAATTTATTTTGTGAATTATCTTTTTGTATTCCTTGCTTATTTTCCTGTCGGTATCTTGGTTTTTTTCTTGCCAGTTTTAATGAGCCTTTTATAAATTAAGAACAGTGTTTTTCTCTAGTTTAAATTTTAATTTGGTTTATTTTTTATATATATTGAAGTTTTAAACATTCACATAGCTATAGCTTTTCTTTTAAATTTTCTACCATTTCTTTAAAGCTAGAAACTCCAACACATGAAATTGAGGGAAAATAATTTCAGATCTATTTTCTGGGAAAATGCCAGAAAGCACCATAGCTTACATAATACTGTAAGCCATTAAAGAGCTTATTATGTGGGTTTTTATAGTTATACATCACTGTAAATCTTGTTCTAGTAGCCATGCACTTAGTAGGTGCTGAATAAATATCTGTTGATGGAATTAATGAGTTACTCTAATGAACCATCAGTAACTGACACAGCTTCATTAAGCTTACTGGTGCTTGGCCCTTCTTCGTTTGTATTCTGTTTGCTCGTATTTTCTGAGAGTTAGTAAACTGATGAAAGACAAAGGAGAGCCCCCTCTGTGGCTTCTCATGCAGGCTTCCAAGCCTGTTCGCATCCCTGGGCGCTGCTGCAGATCCTGCCGTAAAGTTCCCCTCGTTTGATAGAGGGTTGCCTTCCTTTCAAATTCTGCTCCTTTGCTAGTGCTTTTTCAAATTAATTTTTTAATTTGAAATATCTTTCTTTAATTTGAAATAAGAATAAGTTACTTTTTTTTTTGAGGACTGCTCTAGTGGAAATAAACTAACCTTAAAGTATACATACTTGAATTCTGGACTACCGAAAGTATTGCGTCTCTAGGGTATCAGAAAGTACTCTAACTGGAGTCAGAATTTATATTGCGGGAGAAGAGAACTATATGAGTATGGAGCTTACCTCTTTTTTTTTTCTTTTTAATAGCTTTCTGTACATTAAAAGAGTCTCAGTTTATATTGTGTTGTCCCCTCAAAAAAAAAAGAGAGGAAAAATAACTTTATTGAGTTATAATTTATATACCATACAATTCACCCCTTTGGAGTGCGCAGATCAATTGTTTTAGTATACTCCCAGACGTGTGCAGCTGCCACCACAGTCAATTTCAGAACATTTTAGTCACACGAAAAGGAAATCCTGTACCTTTTGGCTATTGCCCCTCAACACCCATCCCCCCCAATCCTAAGCAACCACTAATCTACTTGTGCTTTCCATGTATTTGCCTATTCTGAACATTTAATATAAATTGAACCATATCATGTGTGATCTTTTGTGACTGACTTTTAAATTAGCACAGTGTTTTCAAGATTCATTCATATTGTACCAGGTGTCAGAACTTTAGTCCTTTATATGGCTGAATGATATTACATTTAATGGGTAATTCTACATACATTTTGTTTATCTGTTCCTCACTTGATAGGCATTGGGTTGTTTCTACCACTTGGCATTATGAGTAATGCTGCTGTGAACATTTGTGTTCAGGTGTTTGTGTGGACATATGTTGTCATTTTCTTGGATATATACCTAAGAGTGTAATTTCTAGATCATTTGTTTTTCAACGTGGCTGCACCATTTCACATTTCTACCAGCATTGTGTGAGAGGTGTGAGTTCTGCACTGCTTATTTTCTGACTTTTTGATTATAAGCATCCTAATGGGTGTCAAGTGCTATCTCATGGTTTTGGTTTGCATTTTCTTAATGATGGTGAGCATCTTTTCAGGTGCTTTTTGGCCATTTGTGTGTCCTCTTTGGATAAGTAGCTATTCAGATTTTTTTTCCATTTTTAATTGGGTTATTTGTCTTTTTTAATTTAAAAAAAAATTTTTTTATTGAATTGTAAGAGTTCTTTGTATATTTTTGATACAAGTCCCTAACTGGATATGTGATTTGCAAATATTTTCTCTTATTCTGTGGGTTGTCTTTTTAACTTTTTTGATAGTGTCCTTTGATGCATCCAAGTTTTTAATTTTGATGAAGTGCAATTTGTCTGTTATTTGTTACTTATGCTTTTGAGTCATATCTAAGAGTCCATTGCTGAATCTCAGGTCCTACAGATTTACCCATTTTCTTCTAAGAGTTTTACACTTTTAGCTCTTAATTTAGGTCTGTGATTCATTTTGAGTTAACTTTTGTATATGTTGTGAATTAGGGTCCAGCTTCTTTCTTTTGCACCTGGCGATGTGGTTACCCCAGCACCATTTGTTGAGACTTCCTTCCCCATTGAATGGCCTTGACACCCTTGTTGAAAATCAGTTGGCCACACAGGTTTATAACTGGACTCTCAATTCTGTTTCATTGACTGTGTATCTGCCACATACCTTGGCCACACTGTCTTGATCACTGTTGCTCTGTGGTAATTGGAAGCAAGTAAATTTGGAAGGTCAGTCCTCCAACTTTATTCTTTTCCAGATTGTTTTGGTTGCTTTTATCTTTTAACCCTTTATTATGCCTGTGCCTAGAATAGTGTTTAGCGCATAGTAGCTTTTTTGCAGGAATGGTTTAAAGTAACTAATTCAGCTTCAGTTTGAATGGTAAATCGATGTCTCTAAAAAGAATTTTCCAACTGTGTCTAACACTTTCTCAGTATTTTATGAAATACCTCAGTTCCCTATTTTATCTCTTAATAAAAGTTTTCAGTAATGAGTTATATCATGGGAGTATGTTGGCTTTATTAAAGGTTCTGTATGCATTGAAAGAAGAATCATATATTGGGAAAAATCAGCAAAAATATTAGTGATTAACCAACGTAGTATTAAGCTATAAAGAAATGTTTAGATTCAATATAGTTAAAATTATTCTTGTAGAGGAGGGATACATTTGTATAATTAAACATAAGTTTTCAGATAGTGGCTTCTTGTCTTAATTAATGTATTAGAATTTTTATTTAGATGTATTAGAATTAATGTATTAGAATTTTCCAACCAAGCCAGAAAAATTTAGTGGCATTTTGCTTATGTTAATGATTTTTCCCTCCTCAGCAGTAGAGATTAGAGGAATAGAACTATATATAGTTTTTTTGACAAGCACATGAGGAATTGCCAGAAACGTGATTTGTTTAATCTCCTGGTACTAACTGTAGTTGACAAGTATGTCATTTTTGATATATTTGGATATTTAAGTAGTATCAGCTTTATTCATTAAAATCCTAAGTTTTAGATCTTTTCGATTTTTCCTTAAAAATTTGATCCACAAAGAATCTTTCGGGTCTTACGTAGAAGTTGGAGCAGCTTAGAGAGGTTAAGTTGCTATAAAATAAATGAGTTGCATTTGACTATCTGTAAATATTGTAACCATTAAAATGAGTTGACGTTTGCCTTTTTGTATTTATCTTTATTTTTAGACAAAAATTGCCCTTTCCTTTGTTTCTAAAGGAACTGCGATATCCTATTATAAAATACTTAGCTATATTGTGGAGTTAGTCACTTTGAAAGTCAAGTATCCTATATATGGTGGAATAGCTAGTGTATCATTTCACTGTAACAATAAAAAATCCACAGAATAATTTTTTAGATAGGAAAATTATAAATATACTGCTTTTTTAGTGGTATATAATAAGCTACTCCCATGATATTTGGAATAACCTTAAATATAGAACAACTGTTTTCAGACATTGAACAGTGGGCCGAACATGGTTGTCATCCCTGAGACAAGGTACATAAATGACATGAGCTCCGTGATTACCCTGGCTTTCTGCCTGGAAGCCTTTTCCAGACGGTGGCACAGGGAGGAGAATCCCAGGCAAACAAGAGTGGTCTTGCTGAATCGAGGAGGCAGATTGGAGTTCAGGGAGGCTGAGGCAGTTTGGAAGTTGAGGGCAGAGTTCTGCAGAGGAAGGCGTGATGTAGAAAAAGAGCCAGAAATCTTCCTAAGGTTTCCTTGAGTCTTTGAATTCAGGATGCACTTGCATAGGATAGAAATCCCACAAGGTTAAGCAAAGAGCCAGTGGGGAGCTGTGAGCTGGAAGGTCCCCAGAGCTCACATGGGGCTCAGAGGCATTTGAGCCCCCATTGGTCAAAGTGCAGAGTCTTTGTTGTGGTGTCCACTTGGGGCATTCGATAAGTGGAAGGTTCACATCTGAGTAGTGGGCTCAGCTGTTCCTAGAGTAAAGGCATGCTTGAGATTGCCCTAACCAAGCTTGGAAACAAGTCTCGAAAGGATAAAATGGAATTGGAAATAATTTAACAGCCTACAAAAAGACAAAGTCCAGTACTCTTTAAAAGAAAATGGTGAAATCCAGATACTCAGCAAATAAACCACAATGTCCAACATCTAATAAAAAATTGCTAGACATGCCAATAAGCAGGAAGAGATGACCCCACAACCGGGAGAAAAATCAGTCAGTAGAAACAATCCCAGAAATGTCAGAAAATGATGGAAGTATGAGAATTGTTAAAATAGTTACAATTATGCGAAACATGTATATTGGAGAAAAATAAAAGATATAGAAAAGGACGCAAACGGAAGTACTGCAGATGAGAAGTACAGTCTGAATGACCAATGCACTGGATGGGGCCATCCACAGATAGGACACTGTAGGAAAGAATGATGGAACTTGTGGAAATAGCAGTAAAACTATGAAAAGTATAGTACAAGAATACACAGACCAGACAGAAATATAAACGACATCAGTGACACATGGGATAAAACCAAATAGCATGTGTGTAATTGGACCTCCGCAAAGAGGAAAGAAAGGGGGGAAACTGAGAAACATTTTAAGAAATAATGACTGTGACTGTTTCAAATTTGATGAACTCTGTAAACCCATAGGTTCAAAAAGTTCAATGAGCCCCAAGAAGGATAAACACAAAGAAAACTGTCACTGGAAAATCTCTGCTTAAATCTCTTGTCCTTCCGGTTTCTACCCATGTTGTCAGTCCTTTAACTAACTTTAATCTTACAACGTTTCTTTCTTCTGCTTTCACACTTCTAGTATTACATGGAGCATTCTTCTTTCCCTCATTTATCAAACCATTTTGTTCCATGTTTGCCTAAAACCTTTTTTTTTCCCCAAAAGGCTTTGCTTTTATTGTATTTAGTTATAGCCTTGATTATGAACCATTTAAAGATTTTTCTAAATATTGTTAAGTTAACTGTGTTACTAATTGTTATTTTAATTCACCACTTTCACAGGGAGTCTGGAGGACTCTTGACTTTGAAAAACGTCTATAATAAAAATTTACCTTTGGTTTTGGGGGACTTATAGTCCCATGATCGAGATCTAAAGTAATGCAGTTTCCATACTTTAACTACTTTTGTACGTTCCCTGTATTTTGTACATGTTGCATTTAATTATATGCTGAGACACTTCTTTTCTGAAACCGTACGTGGCGTTTGTGTTTGGGATACAGGACTTTAGGCCCACATTCCAGTAAATTTCATGCTGGCCCCGGTATTCAGCCACAGTCACCAATTATGTTCTCCTTGGTAAAGACAACTATGAAATTAAAAATAGCTTTGATTTTTTTTCTTCCAAATTTTTTTAGACCCATTTAAATTTTTCCAGTTTATGTAGTTTTTAATTAGAAGAAAGTTATATTTTTCATGAAACAAACTTTATTTGTGTGTGTATCTTTAATTGCATCTTTGATTTTCGGTAGTGTTTTCTTTCTTATATTCACTTGCCATTTTTAAGGATTTCATAATTCCTAAAGGCAGTTTTCATCTCAAGTGAACAATTCTTTTTCCTCTGTTGACTCTCGGCAGGTGAACTTGTCTTGTTTGTTGAATAGTATAGACAGAACAGCTGTTTAGGTTGACTGTAAGATGGAATAGTCGAGAAGCCTTGTGTATGAAAAAGTCAAGAAAATTGTTTATATCTGTGTGCCTGTCTGCTCGTGTCAGGTGATGTGGTAAATACTTTGAAGAGAAAGGTGCGTTTACGCATGTCCCTCCCCTGCTTAATGCCCTCCCTGGCTTCACTTTTTCTTCAGGACGAAGGGCACATGGTAGTCGGTGGCTGCCTGCTCCTCTGGCACTCAGGGCACATGGTAGTCGGTGGCTGCCTGCTCCTCTGGCACTCAGGGCACATGGTAGTTGGTGGCTGCCTGCTCCTCTGGCACTCCCATTCACTTTGCTCTAGGTCATAGGGCCTTTCGGTTTCTCAGACGAGTTGCGCGCGGTCCTGTCTCTGATCCTTTCCACACGCCGTTCCTTCTGTCCCAGCCACTTTCTCCTCCTGCTCCCGGTCAGTGCCTTCAGAGCTTTGAGGTCCTGTTGAAATGTTCCTTCAGAGAAGTTTGTCACCATCCTCCCAATGCTCACAGCTCGATCCCGTCCGTGGGTGTGCTTTGCAGTCTTCCTTCCCAGCATAATTCAGAACTCACTAGAAAGACTCGTGTGTGCCCTTATGTGCTACATACCTAGTTCTTTCTACAGACCGAAGTCTTCAGGGGGCGGGAATGGTAATGCTCTTGTTCAGTAAGGTGTTTTTCCTGCACTCCGAGCACAGCACTAGTCTGTAGGGCCCTTGTCGAATGAAGGGAAGCAGCAGCCTGGTGTGAGGATGCTCCGTTAGAGGAACGTCAAGTTGAGGTTCCTGGGAAGGCGGTGTGAAGTTCTGATACTTGGACGGGAGAGGCGAGTAGCTCCCTGAGGGAGAGAGGATTTGAGTTCGACCTTTTTTATATGATATTCAGAAATAAGAAAGCCAGGCAAAATCCTCGTGCTTTTTTTTTTCTCATTTAAATTATAGCCAAGCTAGGTCCCACTGGCCTGAATTTAGGCTCACTGTCTTACCCAGCTCAGCACCGTCATTAAAGGTGAGAAAGTTTAGACTTAGTGGTTAGAAGGCTTCACCAAAGATGTGAGCCCTAGAGCTGACCAGAGAACCGCCTCCCAGCCGGTAGGGCCCCATTCCACAGGGGGAGTAGGCCCCGTGCCTGCCACAGGGGAGGATAGACATCGTGGTGACTTAGGAGTGGTGGCGAGCTGAAGGTGGGGCCGGCGGGGCCTTGGGGTTAGACCAGGACTCCGGTCGCGGCCCAGACACCGGCCAGCGGAGCACACAAGTGCCCTTTGCAGCTCTTTTTCCTGTTTTGTCACAGGGGGATTGTGATAGTATCTGAGGGGTCGTTGGGAAGAGTAAATGGGATGACATCGGTAAGGCGCCTAATCAAGCACCTAGCGTGGAGCAATAGGTATTGGTAACGAGAACCTCTCATTATGGATTAGAGTTGGCCTTGTAGGTGAAGAATCTGTCCCTAAAATGGTGCTGTGAGTCTCCGCCAAGGGTAGGTGACATTATGTGTGGTATCTAGTGCAGCGCCTGGCAGGTGGTCAGCACTCAGTGCCTAACGATGGCAAGCACAGTTACAATGAAAATTGCTCATTGCTGTGTGACAAATTATACAGCCGATTAAAAACATAAACAGGAATCTGGTGCATATCCCAGTTCTGAAAGTCACTTTTATTTTACTATTTATTTTTCCCAGCTTTATTGAAATATAATAGACAATTAGTTGCTCGTATTTACATTGTACAATTCTATGAGTTTATTTCAATTATAGTTGGCATACAATATACCAGTTTCAGTTGTACAGCCTAGTGATCAGAGATCCACATAACTCGCAAAGCGATCGCTCCACTAAACCTGGCATCCGTTTTCCCTCTTACGTATTTATTACATTATTAACCA
>NW_006438073.1:5449978-5496254 GCF_000325575.1 Pteropus alecto
CCCCACCCACAGCCTCTGTCCCACTCAGCCGCTCGGGACCGGGCAGCCTCGCGTCCTCGCCCCCTCCTACCTCCTCCTTTCGCAGGGTCATTTCTCATTTCTCTCCCTAGTCGTAGAGCTTGTTCACCTAGATCCCAGGTGACTTTGCTTGCTGTTTGCTCCGTGTTTCTGTCACAATTTTGATGTGGTTGAAAGAGAGATGAACAAAGCCTCTATCATCTACGCCATTTTTTTTCTTGGAAGTCATTATTTTAAATGGCATTTCTTCACCTACCATTAAATTTTTTTTAAACCACAGTCATTACTTGTATTGATAAGGAATTGCTTAATTTTATAATTAATACTACAGTTTTTATTTAGTTCTGACTCTTCGTCTTTTATACCTGTATAATAACACCAAATTTATTCAACATTGTCATGGAACTGTTCCATATAATGCTATTATTTAACCCTTAAAATAATCTTTTAATTTTGAAATAGTTTTAGATTTAGACAGTTGCAAAGATAGTGCAGAATATCCGTGTGTCCTGCGTCCAGTTTCTCCTGTCGTGAAACATTACTGTGTACACTTGTCGCAGCTAATGGAGCCATATTAATACATTATTATTTACTAAACTTTGTACATTATTCAGATTTTATTCTTTTCCTGCTCCCAGATCCCATCCCTGACACCATAACACTTGGGTCGTCATCTCTCCCTGGCCGCCTCTTGGCTGTTGCTCAAGACTTTGTTTTTGAGTTTCAGGGCGTATTGGTCACGTGTTTTGTAGACTGTTCCTCACTTTGGGTTTGTCTGCTGTTTTTATCATGGTTTGACTGGACTTACGGGTTTGGGGAAGGTGACCACAGAGGTGAAGTGTCCTTGTCATCATGCGAGGGGCGCACTCTCTCAACAAGGCTTGTCGCCGATGTTGTTAACCTTGGTCCCCTGACGACTGCGGTTGAGTAGTGCTCGCCAGGTTTCTCCAGTGTGCAGCTACTATTTTTTTCTCTGCCTTTACAAGCTTTACTCTTTGAAAGAAAGTCATTACAAGTGCAGCCCATACTAGGTGGCGGGGAGTTAAACCCCACCGCCTCCAGTGGGGGGTGTCTACATAAATTGCTGAGACCTTTTTCTGTACAGGAGATTTGTCTCTGCTCCCATTTATTTATTTATTTATTTATTTATTTATTTAGTACTTATTCGTATCAGTGTGGACTCATGGATTCATGGTTATAACCCGGTTCCGTGTCATTCGCTTTGTTGCTCAAATTGTTCCAGCTTTGGCTAATGAGAGCTCTGCTCGCACGTCCTTCTGACATACTGCATTGGTTTGTTTTTTGGTTTTGAGCCCTTCCTTGCCTGCTGCACCGGAGGATGCTCCAGGCTTGCGGTCCGTCTTCCTTGCCCCAGTCTGGGGGTCCGTCAGCCAATTTCCAGGGAGTCCAGGTTCTCTCCTTGGAGCCTGGCATAGGAGACCAGGATCTGATTCCCAGGTAGATGCGCTCTTTCTGTGCTGATGTCAAAGCAGAAGTGCTTTTGCCATTTTTCTTTCCACTTCCTTCACTGAAAACCCTGGGAGAATATCTCAGATGCTTGCTTCCCCTAGATTTATTCTCCTAACAGTTGGAGTTCATCTTTTGAATGTATATGTGGGTCATAGGGCATATTTATAGTTAATTATTTTTAAAATCAAATTAGGAAAAAAAGAGAATTTGAGCCCAGGAGATTCAAACAGCTCATGCGTGTCCTACAGAAAGTTGCTCTTCAGTTACTTGAGTTCTAAGAATGACAGGAAAGTAATTTATGATATAGTGTTTTTTTCCCCCACAAATAAATTCTAATAAATTAAAAGGAATTTTAAAAAGTTTTCATTTGTTGGAAGAATAGGTAGAGAGAGATCAAATCCTTTTCTGCTACTTTTAAAGTTTTAAGCATTTTTCTTGTTTCTCATAATCTCTTTAATGTTTTACATGCACTTAGCAGATTATAAGACCTTTGTGTTTCCTGCCAGCTTTGATACATCTTTCCATTTGCCAAATTTCCTTGCCTTAGCTCTGTGGTTCTCTTTAGTTAAGCCTCAAACAAACTTTGAATGAATCATCTTTTTTGTTTCATGTTGCTTTTTAAAATATTTTTTGTCATTGGCATTTAATTGCAAAATATATCCACAACGAGACTGAAGTGGTGCTTATTTTCATTTCTTGTGTTGCAAGGACATCCTCCCACCTGTGTTCTCTGCGTCAGTCCCCCTGTACAACCAGGTGCACCTAGAAAGGGTTTCATTCCATGTCGATTGTCCTCTTACGAATCTGTTACACCATCTAGTGTTGATTTGCCAAGCTCTGGATAAAGATATGGTGTAGATATGCACACATACTTTCTTGGAGGTGTTAGACCTGGTAAAAATAAGAAAGTACACCTGAAAAATGTATTATTGTTTGTCCACTTGCTTTTAAGTACTCAACTGTTTGCTGCAAAATTGCAGAAATGACAGAAATAATCACATTTTGACTTTCATCTGTAACATGACTCATATGTATTTAAATGCCCAAAGCATTTTTCTCTCTCTCTTTTTGTTCTAGTTCTTTTTGGGTAGTCTTCTGATTAACCAAAAGTGACAAATAATAACATGAAGTCTTTAAAGTACTTTGTTACATTTGTTTACATAATTTTATAAGTTTGTTTTCTGAAAGCTTTCATCTGAAAATATTTTTTAAACAGCTTATAATTATTTTTATTTTTAAACGTGAGTAAAGTTTTTCCATCTGGGATAATTTTTCTTTAATTTGTTTTCTATCTTTATGTATTCTTTTTGTTTTTCTTAGTTCAGGACTGACAAATGTGTTTTGTATAAATCTGTGAGTGAGGTAAATAAATGACTTCTACCAGAAGATCTAAGTCAGGCAGGCCTTAACTACTCATCTACCTGACCTGTTCCAAGACCTGCCTTGTCTATTTCATTTCTTCTATAAACATCTAGCTAATACTCACAGCATCATGAATCCTTATGACAAAGAGGCTGCTCTCTAGAACGCCCATGATTTTCCGTTCCCACCAATTGAACTGTATGCTTATTGAGAGTTCCTGGTTTGTTCCTAAATCTGTTGAGGTCGATTGTATATTTTAGTTGTAATTGCATAATTAGTAAACTGTTATACAAATATATGAAAGGTGAATGCAAAAAAGACTTGTAGTTTTTATATAAACTAATTTGTAATACTTTGCAAAGTCTAAACATAGTTCGCAAAAAGAGAATTGTCATCAAATTAGATGTAGGAGAGAACTGTAAAGTTTAAGAAGAAAAACCATAAATATCCTGAAAAATTGCTCCACAAATTCTTTAAATTCTTGTTTTATTTTAAATAAATAGTAGAGATTGCAGATGTTGCTCTTTGGTCGTGGTGTTTGTGACAAAATGAATTTGTGTCTTCTTTCAGGGACTCACACTAAAAGGCAAGGCTGTGGCCCTCATCGAAGTAGTGATGGATTAAACCCATTCATGGGCTTTAGTGACAATAAAATACTAAAGTTTTGTATGTGTGCTTGGTTATCTATTATATTTGAACAAATCATACCAAAGCTTAATGGCTTCTAAACCATTTATTATCTGTTACAGTATTGAGCGGTTCTTCTGCTTCTCATGGTGTTGGCTCGCCTCACGGACAGCTGGGAGGTCCAGAATAGCCCCACTCACGGGCTGGCGAGTCGGGCTGGCTGGCAGCTCAACAAGACTTTGGGCCAGCTGGACTCTCCTTCACGCAGCCTCCCCACCTGGCTAGGGCGGGGTTCGAACACTGTGGCAGCCCCAGTGTAGTTGGACTTCTTACGTGGTGGCTGGTTTCCCCTGCAGTCTGGCAGTGGCCTTCTTACGGCTCGGGCCGGGAGCTGGCCCAGTGTCACTTTTCCTGCATCCCGTTGGTTAAGGCAGGTCACAGGGGCACCCTCAATTCAGGAGTAGGTGACTCATAGCGTGTGAGTGCTTGGAGGCGGGGCTCCTGGTGGCCACCAAGGTAACAGCCACCACGATAACAGCCACCACAAATGTTTCAATTTTGGTATTTTCAATTTTTAATGCTTTTAATATATATTTTAAAAATTAACTTATTGACCACAAGTTTTAGTGACATTTGATAAGAAACCTTCTGATAAATGAAAGTGTTTGCAGGCAAACTTAAAATAATTTGGTCAAAACTTGTATTCTTACTAATAAGCATGGAAACGTAGGTAATCAGCCCATGGTAATCCGATTCCAGCAGCATTATTCTGTACTCCGTGCCCCGTCGCTGTGATTTTGGTCAGTAGATGGTCATTCTGGCACCTAGGGTTGCAGTATCACTTTATCATCAGAAATAAATAACTTTTAGTTTTTGTAGCCTTTAAGAAGTTACGTTCTTCATATAATTAAACGTGATTTTAATAGAATTTAGATAACGAGTAAGCCTAACATATCAGAGGTAAAGTTACTTACCTCACAAGTTCATTTATTCAGCAGGTAGTTACTGGGCACTGTTCTAGTCACCAGGGGACCGGTGGTAAAGAGACCGACGGGCTCTCTGCTCTCACGAGGCTGCGCGTCTGGTTGTGGGGATAGTTTCTTGTTCATTTCCATAGACTTTTTTTTTTTTTTAATAGCTACTTGTTTAAGAAAAGGTGAATTTTAGTTAAAAAAAAAAAAAGTATGAGTGTCCGTCCTGAGAAATAACCAAGACTCACTAGGTCTGCGAAGACCCTATACTCTGAATCAATGCAGAAGTTAAATAATGAATGTGGGAAAAGCTTGAGGTTTGACAACAGCTCACCTGGAGGTTAGCTGATAAATGCTCAGCTATAGGCTGATTAAAAGATCAACTAACTTATTAATTAATTGGTTCTCACAGTATGAAACAACCATGCAACCTCGAAATTAGTGAAGCTCCCTTTGATGCATACTGCAGGCCCAGCAAACTGTACAGGGTCTTAAAAAAGAAACCTGGAAAATCCACCCCATCTGCCTACCTCTCCCTCCCTGCCTTCCCGCCTCCCCGCCCTGCTTTGATTTTTACATGGTGGAGAATAGGTTAATGGGGGAGGGGGAGGTGGTAGAGGGGACTTTATGCAGATGGATACTGTGCTTCATAAGTAAATAAAATGTTTTTAAGGATTTCGCTAAAGAACTTCTAATAAAGTTAATTTTAAGGGCTTTTGCAAAACCACAGATGTTTTCAGACTCACCTAATTCAGCTTCATCATTTTATAGATGGGCTATTTTAGTCCCCATGTGGGTTACCTACTATGTCAGGGCAGAACTATTTAACCCCAAGTAACTTGAATTCTTGTCTTATACACGTTTTTTATTTAAAAATGACACCAAACTCCCTTGGGTTGAGTTCAAGACATACTTTTCTTAGACCAAATTCTATGTCAAGTGAATAGTACTTTAGCAAAGTTTTATGTTAAAAGAGTGAAACATTGTTTTATTTGGCTGTGAGAAGTTTAATACCAGAAAGACACTTCACATTTGCATGTTTTTAAACACAAGTAAGGCGTATGTTTCAGGGCAGCTGATATAGACCTTGCACTGCTTTCCTCATCCAAAATAGTTGGTATCCATGGAAATGCTCTGAACCAGTCAACTGACCACATTAGCTCATCTCACATGAGCTAATACAAAATGAGGTTTTGGATGCTTTTGGTCAGTTAATTGAAACGATGCAAGTTCTTTTGAATTTACCACTAATGTTTCTTTTCTTTGATTTTGTGTATAAATTTTTTTTTAAGGAAAGAATAAACTTTTCCTTGATTCCCCGCCCCATTATGTATTACTTCTCAGCTAAGGCTCCAAAACTAGGTTATTTTTCTCCAGTTGCTTTTAAGATTTTGATGTCATAATCAGAAACTGTTAGTTTGCTTATAGTTCTTCTGTTTGGAGTCTGCTGAGTTACTTGGATCTGTGAGCTTGTGGTTTTCTTCAGATTTGGAAAAATTTCAGCCCTTATTTGTTCAGAGATCTTTTCCGTGTCTTCCTTTTCTCATTTTAGGCTCCAGTAACACATATGTCAAACTACTTGATACTGCTCCATGGATTACTGATGCTCTATTCTTTTTCATTTTTGTTTCTCAATCTTTTTCTCTCTTTTTCATTTTATATAGTTTCTGTTGCTGTGTCTTCAAGGTCACCAATCTTTTCTTCTGTGTCTAATCTGGTTTTAATACCATCCAGAGTAGTTTTCATTTCAGGAAATTTTTCATCTCTCTAGGTTCTGCTTGAGTCATATCTGGTATATTTCTATTGATTTTTCCCCCGGTTTGGGTCATATTTTCCTGTTTCTTTGGTAATTTTTGATAGGGTATCAGGTATTATGAGTTTTATTTATAGGGTGCTAGACTTTTCTCTTAAAATTTCTCTAAATAATGTTGGACTTTGTTTTGACATGTAATTAAATTACTAAGTTACTTGGACGGAATGTGAACTAATAACATTTTCGACAAGTGTGAATGCCATCTTGCCTGAGCTAAGTAAATCCTAAGAAAGTGTTCAGTACATAACTTCACCTATGTGTAATGCTTGTCTTAAAACTCATTTTAATTATGAATTGTAAATATAGTGGCTAGCAGTACCATATGGCATTTTTCCTACCTCCTTTTCTGTGATGCATAATGAATAAGGAGAGATAAAATATATTATGTTGTATCTTATTTTAATATATTTTAACAGTATTTATCTCCATTTCCTTGTGATTTTTTGTTTGCTGTTAGAATAATTAAATAATTTGGAAATACGTTGAAATCAGTAGTCTGTTTATTATGTGTGCGTGAAGGTGTAGAGACCAATATAGATGACTTTTTGTTTTGTGATAGATGTAGGTTTGAAAATGAGACCTTCAGCTTCTGTGAAATTATTACAGTGGTTTTTCTGCTTTTGTTTGGAGATTACAACCAGATGAATTTTTCCACATCCACAGTTGGACGACAGTATAAAACAAATATCTTTTTCTGTTTCTTCAAATTAAATTCTTAAAAGTTAACTATATTTTTATTAAATGTGCTTACCTACACTCTTTTTATTCATTAAAGCACAGGACTTGTTTCCATGTTTATCAGGCAGTGTATTTATTTAAGAAGAGAAACTCCCCTGTCCTGAGATCATGACTGTTCTCAGGTCCAGGTGCTTGCCATTTGGGGACCCGGCTCACTGAAGTTTGGACGTTTTCCGTCTCTCTTCAGAACAGCCTCTTCCACTTTAATTTTGCACTTCTGAAATTCATTCATCCACTCAGTACTGCGGGATATTAGTAAAACACACAATTTTATATGCCTGTTTGGTATTTTAGTATTTTCCACATAGCCCTTTATTTCTATTATTTTGTTTTGGTTATTTTTTATTCTTCACAACTGAACTTCTTGAAATATGTTACAGTGTTGACCTTACAGAGTCTAAATCAGCCTTGTTCTGAGTCTCAGAAGGATGAGGTCATGCGTGGCCACCACTTGGTAGGTAGGCGGGAACCAGGCCTCCGAGTCCCCGGCAGAGGGCGTGCTCTGAACGAGGTTGCGTTTGTCCTTTCTCGTCCACCTCCATTCTTCGGTTCATCCTGGTTTTCCCTGTTGTCCGGCTCGGTTTATTTAACTGACTAAATGTGCTGTAGTCTTTTAGGATGACCATTCTAATATGTGAAACATATCACTGTGGAAAACACTAAATGGTTTTAAGCACTATGCTGGAAACTACGGGAGATAGAAAAGTAGTAAAATAAACGCAAAGTCCTTTTTTACCATTTACTGTATCTTAGGGGGAAATTAAAAAAAGACTTATAATATTTAATTTGAAAGAATTTAGAAATTGTTAAAAATGTTAAAATGGTTTCTGGTCCTATGTCATGCTGAACTCAAAGGCAGACTTCCCTCTTCATGTTAAGCAGATGCTTAAAGAACTCAGGTTCTCATGGTGGATGGTGAGTGCGGTGACCATCATCTAGTGTCCATCATCTAGTGAACCCTTGCTCTGTTGTCGCTCCTTTGTTAAGCATGCATTATTGGATTTAATTAGGGGTCTAAGTACTTATACTTGTTTTGTAAATGTGCAGAGTGCAGATTCTAAGTAATTTGGCCAAGGCCCACACAGCTAGTAACGAGCACAGGCGGGATTTGAATCCAAGTCCCTCACACCACAAAGCCTTTGCTGTTAATCATTCCAAAGCCTGTGCTAGTAACTGCTAAAACATGGGAATGAAATTCGTGACCTTGGCGTGGTAACCATGTCCTTTCCTCAGCCGAATCGACTGTTTTGCAGTGCGTGTAGAAGCAGTGGATGTAGGAAATTTCAGGTCAACCTGTAAGTTATATTATTTGTTGTATGACTTCGTGAGACTTAAATAATTAGCCTAAGGGAATAGGTGCATTTAAAAGTTATTTCTAAATTTGCTCCGCTTTAATTGGTTTTAGTTAGCTTTCAGCGCATTTCACTTGTGTGTGCACATGTGTGAGGCATATGTACTCCAAATATCTAGTGGTCTTAGCTGATTAAAAAATCAGTTTTGACCTGTTAATGCAGTTCTTTGAAGATTTCAGTACTGTAAATTTGTATAGTTCTGCAACCTTTTTATTTTTTGAAAGATTTTTTTTCTGAAATTTTATTTCAGTCTAATTTAATAATAGTGGTTTCATAGATTTTAGTGATTTTTCTTTCTACCGTGTGATTTTGAGTAGCTTTGATTTTATATCAGGATATAAATTGCCAGGAAAAAACTGGTTGGACTTTGGATGTAGTTTAGAGTGATGTTTCTAAAATCGAAGTGTATTTTATAAAGAATGCTCAGATCGGGGTAGACGGTGATAATGAGCATTTGAAAGGAACTTCGTGATTGGTTCCTGCTAGTTTGCTGATTTGGAATCGTATTTGTTCTTAGTTTATAGCGCTGCATTTTTTTTTGTTGTTGTTGTTAGCTCTGCAAACAGAACCTTTATCATCACTGGAGAAGTTGGTTGGGGACCGAGCCTTGGCAGGTCGCGTTTCCGGAGAGCAGGCTCGCGAGGAACAGCATGTCGAAAGCGAAGAGAAGCAAATTCCTTTTTCTCCTCGCACCGCCTTCTCCCCACGCCCTCTCCCGAGCCCTGCGTTGTGGCGTGCGTCTGACGACACTGAACGCTGGGCTGCCGCGCGGGCCTGGCCGAGCGTCCTGCGCCGTCTGTCTGTCTGTCTGTCTGTGCTTCCGAGAGGCAGAGGAGCCCCGCGACCCTGGGCGGCCGCCCGCGCTGGCTCGCAAGCGCGGACTCGGTGCCGTCCGACTCGTGTCTTTCAGTTCTTTGCTCGTTTTCCTTCATCTGTAAGGTTCTAGTTTGAAACTCTTAGAAAGAATCTTCCAAACGGAACCCGCCCATCGGTTCCGCCCACGCGGTGACGGCGGCGGCGTCGCCGTCATCGCGTTCGGAGAGAGGGTCGTCCTCCCTCGGCTTCCGCGTGCAGAGGACGGCCAGGTCACCGTGCTGCGGAGGGGACATGGCCGCAGGAACGCTCTAGGAGGCGTTCTTATCAGAAAGTTGAGTTCTGAGTTTGAATTCACATTATACGCTCCTGAATATTTCCTCCGCGTCTGTCCTTCACAGGCAAGAGTGCGCTTTGCGAGACTCGGCCTGCAGGATTTCCGAATCTGACCCCGAGGACTTTTCGGACGAAACGAACGCGGAGAACCTCTATGGTGCCTCGCCCCCCAGCACGCCGCGGCAAATGAAACGCATGTCGGCCAAACACCAAAGGAACAATATAGGGAGGCCCGCCAGTCGAACTAATTTGAAAGGTAGGTCTTATTCTTAAAAGGATACGAAGGAGTCTACGGCCATGACGCCCTGAACAAGCCCGATCGCGGCTGATCTCGGAAGCAAAGCAGGGTCGGGCCTGGTTAGTCCTTGGATGGGAGACCACCTAGGAAGACTAGGTGCTCTAGGTGCAAAAAAAAAAAAAAAGAAAAAAAAATAAGGGATTATAAGCTGACAAGGTCCTTGCAATCTGTGAGGTCAACCAAGGGTTGCCTCGCCTAAAAAAAAAAAAGTGCAGGAGAGGGCTTGGTGCTCTTGGTATATACAAGCAACTATGGATCCTCCTATGGTAATGTTAGTTATGCCTTTTATTTTAAATTTGACTTTAATGCCACTTTTACATCTTATTTTAAATTTTTGAATTATTACGGTTATTGTTAATAAAGGAGATAGAAAGGTTTGTCCTGAGTGATTGTTACAGTCGATGATGTGAGGCATTTGTATTTCTTCTAGATTGTGAAAGAGGCCACCTGTGGATGAATCGGTGTGCTCATCCAGGCTGGCTTCTGCTGTGTGCTGTAGATGGCCATCTTTTAGCCTCTGGATCTCTTAGGCGGAAGTGTCTGCCAGACTTCACCTGTGGCCACTTGGGGGAGGCAGAGCCAGCCTTTCTCCCCCAGGGTCCCCTGGCCAGCCCAAGACCTGTGCTCCGTGCCGGTGACCGGGAGGCTGCCCCTTGAGTGTGTGGGGCCCTTGCTCACTGAGCACAGTGCCTACATGGTCCCCTCACCTCATGACCATGGACAGATTTTTGCGCTCTGCTTTGCTGTTTGTTTAGGACCCCGCAGCTCCTGGAAGCGGGGAGCGTCTGTGTTTTCACTTCCTCCTCCTAGCACGCACAGCCGTTCTCTTTCTGAGGTAGACGATTGAATCACGCTGACCTGCTGCCTCCTTGTGCCCTGCTTTCTGGTGTGGAACCTCAGGTCACTGAAGCCTAAGGTATTACAGTGTCCCAGTTAATTTCAGCAGACCACTTGTCCTGAAACTGGTCTCATCGCTTTCTGGAGTTCATCCATCTGTTACGGCAGAAATAGGGATTCGTTTTCTGTCTTTTCTGAGAAATCCCCCCCGTCACGTGTTCTCCCTGCCGAAATCAAGCCCTTTGTCGTCTGTCCCTTTCTTTGGCCCATGTTTTCCTCCCCCTTCGGCCAGGTCCCGCTTCCCACAGCCT
This sequence comes from Pteropus alecto, assembly GCF_000325575.1. Classification (NCBI taxonomy): domain Eukaryota; kingdom Metazoa; phylum Chordata; class Mammalia; order Chiroptera; family Pteropodidae; genus Pteropus; species Pteropus alecto. Next base: position 5,460,925 of record NW_006438073.1, read on the forward strand.
TCCGCACAGTGGACTCTCACCGGCGCAATGGGCAGGTTCCCTCTGTGTCCTTATCATAGCCCTTCCTCAAGGAGGGAGGCAAGAGAAATGGCTTTTATCGTATTTATTTGCTTGAATGCGGCCCTGTCCAGGGAGGAATTCCGGGTGTAACTTGTCTTTCCCACAGGGAAGATGATTCTTTACTTCGTTTTATTTTATTTGCAGTAGTCCGTTAACCTGTGTCCTGCACTTACCCTCTTTGGAAATTAATAGCTTCCTATTGCTATTTGTCATTTTTAAAATCAGTCCTTATCCATTTTCTCAAATTTTTCAAATGCCTTCAGAAATTCCTTGTCTAAAATAGCACTGAAGCAGCGTCTCCTGAGTCAGCATTAGTTAGTGCGTGTTTGCTTTGTGGTAGTGACGTGAGGGGGTCTCAGTAGCACATCTGCTGTTTCTTCACTCGTGGGCCCGTGTGATTTTAGAGCTGGAGTTGAGAGCACAGTCTCTCCGTTTCATAGATTGAGAAACTGAGGCCTAGAGGCTTGAGCTAGTGGCAGGACTATGGTGACAACTGGTTCTCCTGCTCCTCGATTCGGACCTCTTCCCTGTGCAGGCCACGTGCGCCAGGCTCATCCCGAACGCGATACGTGAGCCGACCGGGCCGTCTTTCACTCGTCAGTCAGCAAACCAGGCACCAGGCGTTTGCTGAGCTTCCCACGTCCTTCTGGGCTGTGTGGGGATAGAAGAAAGAGGGAAGGTCATCTCTTTTCTTTCTAGACTTCTTTCCATTGTTTACTTCATAAAATTACAGAATTGTAGGTCTGGAAGGGGTCCCAGAGACCATTTCCGGTTCCTGCCACTTTTCAGGTGACGCGAAAGCCCATAAACTAGCCTTGTAGCTAACTCAGAGCAGACTTGGGACACCGGAGTCCTTGGTAACTTATTTTTTTTTCTTATTGCAAAAGATTACAGATTTGTTTTCGGTAATTTAGAAAATACAAAAAAAAAAAAAAAAAATCCATAAACCCAGCAGCAGAAGTAACTTTTACCATCTTTGCCTTGTATTCTCTTTGCCTGTATTTATGTTGTCATACAATATTTACTATTTCATAACTGGCTTTTTTCGTTTAATGCTTTACGGACTTTTCATGTCATCAGATAACCTGCACTGTTCATTTAAATGGCTGCTGTATTGTTTATCGCAGCATTTGCCCAGCTGTCACTAAGAGTTGTTGAGCGCTTACTATGTGCTGATCACTGCGCTTAGCTCCTCAGAAGAGTTTCTTTTAAATATTGTGATAACCTACCGAGGCGTAGGTCCTGCAGAACATTCAGTTTGCGTTTGGGGAACTAGCGCAGTTTCCAGGGTCCTCAGTTTCAAATGGCCCAGGCACGTGTTTGTTGGAAAGCAGCTTCCTGTGTCTGCCATCAGGTAAGTTGTTTCTTGCCACTGTTCTTATTCACAAACATCAAGAAGAGATGGAAATGAAGCAGCCATGCTAGGCAGGTGGCCGTTCGACATTTTGGTGATGGGGTGTTTTTGTCGTGACAGCAGAAAGTCCTCGAGGACGTCCTTGCTTTTGGACCTGTGCAGCAGGGCTAGAGGGCGGGGCACGGGCTGGCGCCCTATCGCCTGGATCCTCATCCTGCCTCTGCCACCTCCTGTGCACGCAGCCTCTTGTCTTATTTTCTTCATCGGTAAAATCATCTGCTTTACAGTGCTGCGAGGATTGTGTGTTCAATAAGTATTAGCTGTCATTATTACTGTAAGCTGAAGATTTCTTCCTCGATATTTATTACTTTTATTCTTGCCCTCAATTTTAAACTTTAATGTAGAATTAGATCATTATAATGCTGGTTGTGTCTGTATTAATCGGTGTCCCTGCTGTCAGGACGCTGAGTCTCAGGCTGCACAGCTCCTGAGCTACAGCATCGGGACTCCAGCCTGGGCCAGCGCTCCCCAGACTGCACGCTTCCCTGTCGCGCTTCCTAGCCGTTGTTTTTTTCCTCACTGCAGATGTTGTCACCATAGTTACTTTTTCATTGAGTTTTTCTTGCCTTCCTGTTTTCCTTTACTTCTCTTTCCTTCCTCCCGCCCCCTCTTCTCATTCCCTTCTTTCCTTCCTTCCATTCTTCCCTTATTTCTCCTTCGTTCTGTCTTAGAATTGGAGTGACGCTGGGGCGTGTGCTGTTTCGGATACTGGGTAAGCCGTAGCCCCGTCCTCCATAGAGACCACGCAGATGAGCAGGTCATGTGATGTTGTGTGGTGGACCTGGAATGGAGGGTGACGGCAGAGGCTGCCTCCAGCACCCGCAGGAGGGCCAGGAGGGCCCTGGCGCTGGGAAGACGCCTGGAACCAGTGACCTTTGTGCTCTGATCTGAAAGTGGAGTCAGGGAGACCAATATTTCAAACTGGTTTATGATTCATAATAATATATTGGTCCCTCAGTATTTTAAAGAGCTTTTCAGAATTAATTAGTTGGTCAGATTTACCTTAAAAACTTTCCAAGAAACTGTGAACTGGGACATTATTTTCTTCTCGCTGCAACAAACACGGTCCCTCTGAATCATACTGTTCACTCTTGAACTGCTGTCAAACTTAGACTCATTTTTTAATAAATGTCATCAGTAATATTTGCATTTTTCTGATTATTGCTGTGTAATAAATCACCCCTAAACTTAGTGGTGTAAAAAAGCAGCCGGTTTATTGTGCTTGCATTGCAGTGGTCAGGTGTGCAGGCAGCACGCAGCTCATGTCCAGCATAGCTCCGTCGACTGGAGGCGTCATCGCTCGGCTGTGCCCTAAGCCTGAGCCTGGTCCCTCAGGTGTCCCCCACATGGCGTCTGCTGGGTCTTAATCCAAGGGGGCTCTTCCTCTCCCCGGTCTGGCACCTGGGCTGAGGGCTGGCATTGTTGTTTACCATGTGACCTTTGACATGGCTCGCCTGGGCTGGTTCCTGGGTAATTGAACTGACTATATGGCCGTTAGCGTCCCTCGGAGCAAGTGTTTTTAAGAAATCGAGGTAGAAGTTGGAATGCTTCTTATAACTTAGCCTGGAGGGTCACCCAGCATCACTCCTGCTGCATCCTTTGGGCTACACAGGGCCAGCCAGCCTGGGAGGGGACCACACAGGGCATCTGCACCCGAAGGTCTGGTTCTTCGGTGATCTGAGAGTCCACTTCCTACCTGCGCGTAAGGCTTTGGGGAATTAGTGTCTGGGCGCCATACTGTCTTCGCGCCCTCCAGCCCCTCTCCGTCATAAACAGAAACGACATCAGGAATGTCCCTGAGGGAATATAAGGATGCAGAAGGGTCACGGAGGGCACTGTGTGTTGAAAAGAGGTGAGAGTAACCATTAACACTATTTTTTTAGTTATGATAGGCGGTAGCCATTGTCATAAACTGATGTGTAGGCATGATTCTTTAAATATTTTTAGTACTTACAAAAAAATAAACATATAGCATCATTAGACTCTCCATTCCAGCCAGACTGTTCTCTTCTGCCTCTGCGTCATCATGCTCTTCTGCCTGCCTTACTGCCCGCAGGGAAGCTGATCCATTCTTCAGGGCCCCAGCCAAGTACCTGGTCTTACTTAAAGCCCTCACAGGTCAGGTAGCCCACTGTAATCTGTCTTTTATGGAACTCAGTGTCTCAGCCTTTCTTTGGTCCGTCGGTCCTGCCCTGTGAACAGTTTTTGAGAGGTGTAAGGTCGCCGTGATGGTATAAGTGTAGGTCAGGAGCCCTGTGCTGACATCTGCTTCACCATCTGTGTCCTGTGGTGATCTTCATCACATCTTACTGTGAAGATTATGACAATCTCTGTAAAGCCATTACCTCGAAAATGAGAGATTGAATAAAGCAGTGTTTCCCAAAATAGTGTCATTCTAACCATGCCGAATCAGAGACACTGGGACTGGGCCCAGGAATCCATATTTTAGCAAGAACCCGAGTGATTTTTAACGCCTATGGAAATTCGAGAACCTCGATTTGGAAGATCTTTAAGCCCCTTCAGGTTGCTGACATCCATGTTTGATAGTCTGGATCGTTGCTCTGATGATCACCTCACATTGAAAGGTGAAGAACAGACATCCATTTATGCTTTCTCATTTGAGAGCTTGAGGAAGGCCAGCGTGTTGAGTTTGACAATACATGTATGAGAGGACAGTAGAATTGCAAGGACTCGATACCAACTACATTGTATACGTGTTCCAAAGAGCCATTTCAAAGCGTGCATGGTGGGGAATTCATCTCCTTTTCAGAAGCTCTATTTATATTTGACTTTTTGTTAATTACTGAGGGATTTAGTATTTACAGAAAATGAAACAAAAAAACCTGTTCATTGACAATGGGCTCTTGAGTATTGTTAAACTATTGTTAAACGTTTCTTTCTCATGTCACAGTGGTAAAGACAAAGTATTACGTGCTTGGGAAGTTACTGTGTCTAACCTCACAGACCTCTTTCTTTCGACACCCTAATGCTTTCTCGGGTCTCCCTTAACTGGCAGGTCCCTTATGATTTTATAGAGGCCTACTTGGTCACCAGCGATGGCTTTCCTCTCTCCATCATAAGTGTGTTATTTGAAAAACATAGCTCCCGACGATATAGATAGATTAGTATTGTCTTTTTCACAGTAATAAGATCGGGGTTTAAGTCTGTTTTAAGATTAATTACATCTTTTTGAAGATGTATCAGTTTTCTTTTTTTTCCCCTAAAACCAACTTGGTCTTTTTGTTTTGGAAAAAAAATAACTTCTTTGTCCCATCTTGTTCCTTTCCCTATTTGCTTTTCTTTACACACATCGTAGCTCCAAATACTAAGCCACGGCTTTTTGTAAACACAATTTCAAGAAGTCGTATAATATATTATTTCGTATGCTGTGGGTAAGGTAGGCTTACCAAGATTTGTACATAATCTACAAAATTTAGTTTTTTAGGCTTGCCCAAATTTCTGTCTATACAGAAAAATGGTATTGTGGCATTTATTTGGATGCATATACTGATTAATACAACATTCTGTACTAGGTTTGCTTTGCCTCTTCTGCATACTTTTCTTGGATGTTCTTATGTATTCTTCTGGTATTAAATAATGTCTAATACATACTGATGATTTTCAAATCGATATCTCTGGATTTCTCTCCGAAGTTCAAGACTCGTATATAAGTTACCTACAGACATTTCTACACAATGTCCCATTGGCATATCAAACTCAGTGTATTAAAAGTAAATACAGTGTAGTTAAAATATAGTATAGTTAAAATATAGTGTAGTTAAATTTAGAAGCACTTGTTAGCTTTGCTTTCAAACAACCATTGTTTTACTCGGTAGAAGTGAATGTTGTGGGTGTGCTATTTAATAAAGATATAAAGAATACCAGTAAACAAAATGGCAAAGGGGGCAAAGGGCTGGCCTAGTATATTTTTTATGAATGAGGATTGATAAGCATTGGTAGCTAGAAACAATGAAATTGTGAAGAAATTGCTTAAATGGACTGTATAAAAAGTTTTAAGATATTCTGAAGCAAAATATATTAGAACTCAGATAAAAAACCCATCATGTAAAAATATTGCTATTTAAAAAAATAAATTATAATTTTTATATTATAATAAGCAAAAATCCCTAGAGCCATAAACCCTTTATGAGGAATCAGCCCTAAAGGAAATGAAATATACTGTGAATCAAGTTAGAGGTGCTCTTAGGAATATTTGTTTTAAAATTCTTATTTTAAAACGAATTTAATGTAATTGATTAGGAGATAAATTGTTTTTAAACAGGTTTTCTCTGGAGAATTGATTTTGAGTATATTAGTCTGTAACTCATATACAATATTTCATCAAATCTAAGGCATACTGTACTATTATGTACTAAGAAGAAAAATGCTTACAGTTGAAGACATAGTTGTTCTTATACTTAGAACTTTTATTTTTATTTTATTGAAAGAACTATGCTAATATTTAGGTATAGATTTAGAAAACCATTTGTTACTCATATATAAGAAAATATAAATGATATATTAGTGGATATGTTTCTAACATTTATTCATATCACTACTAATTATGACACATATTCTAATTTTAGAGATGTTAAGATACAAAACGCGTGTCCTAGATTGAGGGTCCCAAAGTCTGTCGAGTGTGGAGGAGAGCGCGTGGTGGCGTTACAGGGTGGGCGTTACTGAAGTGGGAGTGGAGGTGATCACTCAGGGGCAGGAAGGTAGGACAGGAGAAATCTGCGAGTGGAGCTTGAAGACGCAGCAGCTTGTCGTGGAGTGAGCAGAGTTCCACGGAGAGGATTTAAGAAGGGGTGACTTTAGGGAGAAGAGAGCCCCCAAGTGCTGTATCTGGAAAGCAGCGGAAGGAGTGGTTTCGTAAGGTGGAGGGGGTGAGCGGTGTCAGAAACGCCAGACAGGAAGGGAGGCGGCGTGCGTGTGTGCGTTCACGTCAAAGCTTGGGAATTAAAGTTGTAGAATTTTTTTTTACAGTTGTTTGAAGGAGAAGTGTGTTTACTTTCTTTGCATTAATGATTTTATGTGCCAGTATAGTAGACTAGGCAAATTATACTAAACTAGGTTGTATGTCTTTCATTTTCTTAATGTTAAGTTTAAAATGTTTGTTCATTTGTTTGTGGCCAAGAAGAAATCAAGGAGTAGACTAAAAGTAAGGTTAGAATTTTTGTGTATCACCTCTCTCTTAATTTTTATGAGAATAATCTTAAAGTGCCTTAAGGATTCTTTCCTCAATCTCCTTTTACAAATGAGAAAAGTGACCTAGAAAACATAAGCGATTTGGTCTAAGTTAATACATTTAGTTCATGGCAAAGGCAGGAATCAGAGGTATTTTCTAAACCAGGTTTCTGGCAGATCTGCACAATTTCTCCCTTCTAAGTTGAAGATGATAACTTGTGAAGATTTGACTCCTGGATAACTGTACTTTGTAACATCGAGGTAAATAACTCGTTTTAGGTTAGTTAGTAGTAGAGAATATTAGAATGTAACAGAGAAATGGATAAAATCTTTTAAAAAATTTAGAGAGAAATATATATTTTGATTCTTTTAATTTCCAGCATCTGGTATGATTTTTTTCCCCAGTAACAGCCCGAAAATATAAGTACATGTGGATATCGGTTTTATTGAAAATATTAAGATCAGCTTCATATCTTAAAGAAATCTAACATGTTTATTTTCTTAATAGAAAAAATGAACGCGTCAAGCCAGCCTGCAAACAGAGACGGCGGAAGGCCCGCGGAGAGTGTGGAGGAGTACAGCTACAAGCAGGAGAAGAAGGTCCGGGCCGCGCTCAGGACAACGGAGCGCGACCACAAGAAGAACGTGCAGTGCTCGTTCATGCTGGACTCGGTGGGTGGGTCTTTGCCCAAAAAACCCATTCCGGACGTGGATCTCAATAAGCCTTACCTCAGTCTCGGCTGCAGCAACGCCAAGCTCCCGGTGTCCGTGCCCGTGCCCATCGCTAGGACTGCCCGCCAGACTTCCAGGACGGACTGCCCAGCAGATCGCTTAAAGTTTTTTGAAACTTTACGACTTCTGCTAAAGCTTACCTCAGTCTCAAAGAAGAAGGACAGGGAGCAAAGAGGACAGGAAAATACTTCTGCTTTCTGGTTTAACCGATCCAATGAGCTAATCTGGTTAGAGCTACAAGCCTGGCACGCAGGACGGACCATTAACGACCAGGACCTCTTTCTGTACACGGCCCGGCAGGCCATACCGGATATCATCAATGAAATCCTTACTTTCAAAGTGAATTATGGGAGCTTTGCCTTTGTGAGAAACGGAGCTAGTTTTAATGGTACTTCAGTGGAAGGGCAGTGCAGAGCCCCTCATGGGACAAGGATTGTGGGTTACTCCACGTATCACGAGCATCTCCAGCGCCAGAGGGTGTCGTTTGAGCAGGTAAAACGGATAATGGAGCTGCTGGAGTACATAGAAGCACTTTATCCATCCTTGCAGGCTCTCCAGAAGGACTACGAAAGATACGCCGCGAAAGACTTTCAGGACAGGGTGCAGGCGCTCTGCTTGTGGTTGAACATCACGAAAGACTTGAATCAGAAATTACGGATTATGGGCACTGTTTTGGGCATCAAGAATTTATCAGACATCGGCTGGCCGGTGTTTGAAATCCCCTCCCCTCGATCATCTAAAGGCAACGAGCCAGAAGACGAGGGCGAGGACATGGAAGGAGAATTGAAAGAGTTGGAAAGTAGCACAGAAGAGAGTGAAGAGGAACAGACCTCTGATCCAGGGGCTCCGGAGACCACACAGCCCACTGACAGCTCTTTCGGCTCCCAGCCGCAGGCCTGCAGGTCCAAGAAGCTGGAGAGGCTTGGATCCGAGGACGACTCTGTTGGCTGGGGGACACCGGACGGCAGCACGGAAGCCGGCTTTAGCAGACACTGTCTGACTTCCATTTATAGACCGTTTGTAGACAAAGCACTGAAGCAGATGGGGTTAAGAAAGTTAATTTTAAGACTTCACAAGCTGATGGACGGTTCCTTGCAAAGGGCACGTATAGCACTGGTAAAGAGTGACCGTCCAGTGGAGGTAGGTTTCCAGTGGGCATTAATTAGTGTGGTCTTTTCCTTAGTTCCAATATTGCTTGTAAGTTACAGGGTGTGTCGTGTTGATTATTATGGACTTTTCCAGTCTTGATATTCTTAAGGCCTAAGTGGTAGTTATTATAAATTGCAGATTTAAACATTTCTATAAAGTACTGTGATAAATGGGGAAATGGATCTATGAAAACTTTACAAGAGTTAGTGTAAGGTGGTGTGTGTGGGGAAAAAATCCAACCATATAAATATAGGATGGAGAGGGACAGACTAAGGTATAAATAAAGAAGGAAGAAAGCCACAATCATGGGTGACCACAAGCTGAATGTGAGTCAGTAAAAAGTCAACATGATGCTAAAATATTTTTAAGTATGGCATCCAAGGTCATGGATATAGTTCTCTCTCTATTCTCTGCAGACGCTTACTCCCTTTTTGAGTAGCATGTCTAGTGTCGGCTCTGGATGTGAACTGTAGAGAAATGTGAGAACAGTCAAAGGGAAAAAGCGTACACCGTTTGGTAAGGTTGAGGTGTTTAACATGGGCGATGGATGTCTACGGGAGGCTTAGTTATTAACATATACGTGTTTCAGTTGGTAGAGATTTTTGTGAGAGGAGTCTGCCCACTAGAGGAAATATGTTTGTCAACGAAAGGGTAACCAAGAACGAACGTAGGCGATCTCCTGTATTGGAGGTTAATCCAAACTAACGGAAGGCGAGGTTCGTTGACCTGAGGAGGAAAGCCGGGTCTTACTTGTAGTCCCGTTTCGGAGCGCACTCTGGGATGGGAGGCGGATGTGGATGTCCGCATGCGGAGACACGTTCACTCCCCTGCGGGTGGTTTTGTTTTGGCCTTTTTACCAACTGTGTCGGGAAAGAGCCACAGTTTTGAAGTCAAGGAACTGAATTTCCTTCCCCGATGTGGCTCTTTCTCACCACATAACTTCGTAAATGACCTACTCTTTCTGACTCTGAGTCTTTTCTGCTGTAAAATGGGTACAGTACTTTCTCACCTACCTCACAGGGTTGTTGTGAGGCTTTGAAAAGACTTTCGTATAAACAGTAAAATGCCGTAGAAGTCAAATATGAACTATTAGTTTTTTTAGAAGTTCTGTTACATTTTATTTTCTCCCTTGAAGCTAACTATAAGTCAGTATGGGCTAGACTAGTCTATATTTTGTTTTAAAAATGTGTTTACCCTTTAATTACCAAATAATCATATATTTTAAGGATACGTTAATCAGTGCAGAACCTTTTAGGCTTGAGAATGATTTTATCATTATTGTTAATTGTTAGAAACATCTTGACCAACGGCAGGTTGTACTCAGTACCTATTTTCTGTTTTGCCCTGTTTTCATGGCTTATATGATAATGGTAATGAATAGAGTTGAAGGATTTTGTAGAAAAGAAGCAATATACTCATGACATTTGTTTTGTCTGTGTCTTTATATTTTTATTCTTTATGATTAAGTTACTTGTAACCAGAGTTTATAAATAACATATGATCTTATATTTAATTTCTCTTGGCTTGTAAGCATGCTTTATAAAACAATTTTCCTCTAAAATTTTATTACATTTAAAAATCTTTAAATTAAAAAATTGCAACTAGTGATAGTAAAAAAAGTTTGCAATTTATTTTAATAATATGAATATCATACATAGCCTTAATGTTTTGTTCAAAATTAGATAACATTGCAGCTTCTGTGAATTCCTGTTCTCAGGACACATGTAGTTTTTAACTACATGTGCAGTCCCTGATTAGCAGATGATTAGTTTGCAAAAGTTCACTTTGTGAGATAGTTGTTGGGATCTCGAAAATACTTATCTAGAGAAACTGCTGTAAATGAGATAGTCTCTGCCCATGAGATGAAACTTATTTAAGTAACTGAACCAGTAATGCCAGCCAAAGTTTTATTCCTGGGAGCAAGGACAGTATAATAATGCAAGAGGAAAAACGTGAGAGCTCAGAGATAGAACAGAACTCATTTTCTCCTCCTTTTCTGGACCCAGAGGTGATCTTAGTTCTTTTTCATACTCATTTATTTCCTAGGTTTCTTATTCCCTCTGTTTAGAGCGTCCCAGCATCTCGTTCCTACTTATTTCTCCCACCTTGCTGTACTCCAAATTCCTCTAGCGTGGTTGATGTCAGGTCTTAGCAACGAATGCCTCTGAGAACCATTTCACAGTAGCATGTGCTGGTGTCCGGATTGGGGACCCTCTGGTCTCCAGGTCCTGCTCTGTCTCCACTAGATAACTGCTGGTACAGTGACCCTTCCTGTCCTTCCTTAAAAACTCCTAGTTCAGCAGTTCACTAGTTAGGGCATCTTCCCAACAGTTATTGCAGCAAAGTGTGGCTTTTGTTGTATTATTTACAGTTCAATTTTAGTTTAAAAATTAAAACAAGGGACTATGTAAACATATGGAGGATTTAGCCTTAATGTCAAAACTACCCAATGCAATTGCAATCTTTTTTTTTTTTTTTTAAATAAACTTGTCATCTTGGAATAATTTTAGATTTATAGAAAACTTGCAAAAATAGTACAGAGTTTCATGTGCTCTTCATCTAGCTTCTTCGAATAGCGACTCTGGTACATTTGTCAAAATTAATATAGTAACATTGGTACAAAATACTGTGAACTAAACTACAGACATTATTTGGGTTCCTGTTTTTCTACTGATGTGCCTTTTCCGTTCCAATGCCCAGCCGAAGGTGTCACGTCGCATTTGGTCCCCTTGCCTTCCTGGTCTCTTCTGATCTGTGATAGGTTCTCAGTCTTTGTTTTTCACAGCCGTCTGCCTTATGATCCTGAATCTGGTTTTGTCTGATGTCTTCTCATGATTAGTCTGGGGCTGTGGGCCCAGGCGCGAATGCCACAGAGCTGAAGCGCCCTCGTAGCATTTTGGTGTCACTGGTGACATCAGTCTTGGCTGCTTGGTTAAGGTGGTATCTGCCAGGTTCCTGCACGGGTTACCAGTTTTCCGTTTCTCTGCTTTGTTCTTGGGAGCCAGTCCCTAAGCCCCGCCCACCCTCCGGAGGGAATTCACCTCCAGCTCCGGGAGTGGGAGTATCTACATGGATCATTGGGAATTCTTCTGGATGGAAGAGTTGCCTCTTCTCTCGCATTTATTATTCAGTCAATTATTTATCTCAGTGTGGACTCATACATGTTTATTTTTTTTTACTTTTTTTTGTTTATTTATTTTTTATAGGCCAATACTGTTGTTATTTATTTTGCCCAAATGGTATTCGTTCCTACTTCAGCCGTTGGAGCTCTTTTAGTTGGCTTCCGTGTCCTGTACACATGCCACCATCTTTTTTGTATGTGGTTTTGCCTTTTGTTTGCTTTTTGAGCAGTTTCTTCCATTTTGGCATCATCTTGCATTTTCCCTGTTCCAGTCTTGAAATTAGCCGTTTCTCCAAGGAACTTGGGTTCCTTTTATTGGAGAATGGTATTTAGAAGTGAAGATCTGGGCATTGGCTACATTCGTTACTATTGGGGTGTCATTGTTTCTATGCCCTCTCAATGATAGACTTAGAGAATAAAGGTGTGTCCTCCAACCCATGTATACCCACAGATCTGTAATTATCTATGTCTGCCTGTCTGTGTCTGTCTGTCTTTTTGTCTACTATGTTATCTGTTAAAAATAAGCATGGGTTCATATTGGCCTCTCCAGCTCTAATCCAGCCTTCCTCCTCTGCTTATTTGGAACTTTTTTCTCCTGCAGTGAGAAACCTGACCCCCATCACTGCAGTTTATTTACATATTTGTGCAACCCCAGTATGCATATAGTTTCAGAATTGCTCACCAATACTTCTGTGAGGGATGAATTTACCAGCTAGAGTACAGAGTTTCATTCCATTCTTTTTGTCTTCAGCCTTAGAGCAGTGTAGTCAGGACATGCTTAGCCAAAGTTAGGCCGGTACCTTTTTCCTTCACCCTCTCCAGTGAGGTAGTGTCTTCCGTTTGTAACATGGTTAGCTTCATTGGTCTCAGTCTGCATTCCGTTCTGGGATTTTCCAGCGTCCCAGTTGACTTTGAATTTGCATACTATAACGTTCCTCTTTGTTTTGTACAGTTCTGTGGCTTTTGTGCATTTTAAATGTTAAATATCCATAAAATATCTGAGCCTTCAATTGTGATATGGTTAATTTACGCTCTTTCCTTTTTGCTTTACCTTGTGAAGTTTATATATTTTTAGAAGAGAAAGGTGAGATGAAAACTAATATTTTAATGTAATATACAAAAAAATTAGCTGTCTGACTTTGCATCTTACCGTGAATATTACCTTAAATTCTAGGAACGTTTTTGGTAACTATTTATTACTTGCTTTTGAATTAAAAATGATCCTGTAATTATTATAAGTTTAGTGGCCAGTGAAATATTGTTTATCTTTGGATCTAACAATAATTATGCTGACGTTTTCCTACAAGCTCCCGAAACGTTGAAGAGGTTGCCTCATACGTTCAGAGCAGATAAAGCATGTGGAAACTAGGAGAGACACCTACAGTACCCACAGCTGCCACGTTTTGAGTCTTCTTACCACGTGCCAGACATAATAACCGAACGAAGGGGCATTTTTATTTCTATGTTTTACAGAAACAGAGTACAGAGTAGATAACTTGCCCCAATCACAGAAGCTGTAGATAGTTGGAGGGACTCAAACCCAGGATTTGGGGACGCCAGATGTTAACCTATGGCTTCCCAGGGAGCTTTTAAAGGACATGTGCCTGTTCCCTGCTCGGGTGCAGGGTGAATCTGAGCCTCCCGAGGTAGGACCTGAGCACTGGTGTTCTCCGCAAACCTCCAGCCTGCTGCTTGTGTAGCCAGACCAGCACCGTGCAGCTCCGAGCCCATCCAGTGGGACACCATGGAGGCTGCAGGACTCTCCTGCCCCCTTTCGTGACCAGTGGTCATTGATGGCTATGACAAGTGATTTCTTATTTGCGCTGATCATCACCTGTCTGCTTTCATTAGTAAAGTTACGTGAACTTTTTAATTGAGGTAAGTGGCAAGCTCATGAGCACATACTTGTTCATCTGCCTATAGGTTTTCTGTTTTCTTAAAAGAAGGAACTTGTGTGAGGGAAAAGAGGAAGTTGTGCTCCATGGTTTTTGAGTACACTGAGCCAGCTGGATCAAACCTGATGTGAGATGGAAGAGATCAGGATAGAACCTCACTGATCAGCCCACAGCCCAGAACTGGATCTGTGGTACCACCACCATCACCACGAGACTGGTAGCTAGCGTTAACTGAATACTTCATATGTGGAGGGGCTTGGTCACATGACTTGGTCAAGGTTGCACATCCTTGTGCAGAGCGGGACACGAGCCCGGAACTGGCCACAAAGCCAAGCTCTTAACTGAGCCAGTGCACTGGCTCCTGATGTTCTGTTTTGTCCCACGTAGTGGTTTAAATGTTTTTGACTTAGTGTCCGGCTAGCATTTAACAGTGAGAAGATTGCACATGAAAATCTGGAGTTTTCATTTTCCTTGAAATGTTGGGAGGCCTGCCAACCCGGGGCCACTTTCCCACGTGGCAGCACCTGCCGCGCTCCAGTTGCCACGGTTCCCATCTGTTCTTGCTCTCGTTGGTCGCCCTGCCTGAGCAGTCCCACCTGCGTCACACTCCTGGGCCTGTAGACATTTCAGTTTCTGATGTGCGCCTCTGGCACCGAATCGTAGAAGTTAACTTGAGAGGGTAACAGGGACTGTTTTGATCTAGTCCTTCATTTTGTAAAACAATGTGCTTTCCTGTGTTTTATTTATTGAAGTATGTAAAAACAAAGTTGCTGTGCATTCTCTACCCCTGCTCAGAGTAGAAATAGTTCAGTTTGTACCTTCTAGACGTTTTTGTACGCCTATAAACATATGTCTTTGTATGTAATGCAGGTACATTTTTTTCAAGAAAACATGATAATGCTATGTTAATTCCATGACTTGTGGGGTGTGTACCCCCCCTCTCCTCAGTATTCTCTACTTTGGATCTGTCCGTATTGGGACGTGTAGCTCTCCCTCATTGCCACTCAGCAGCTGTGTGCCATTGTGTCATAGGACTGCACCGTAACTCACTTAACCACTGCGCTCTTGGCGTAAGTCCTTTTTCACTACCTCAGTGAGCATTCGATAGCTCCCTTGCTATCTGATGTAACAGGGAGTGCTGTATTTGTAACAAGGAGTTATGTATAACAAGGAGTATTATATTAAGCTTACATTGTGCATCTGCTCCAGACCGGAACCTGACGTGTTTTCAAGGAGCCCGCCCTCCTTTCGCTGGGAATGGCGTTCCGGGACCACGTCTGGGCACCGGCACTGCCGCCTGCAGCTGAAATGGCCGGCGTTTTTGTTCTCGTCAACAGACAGCAGAACACGCATGCACGCAGGCACGCACGCACGCAGGCACGCACGCACGCACACGCTAAATACAGCACAGGTGCTGATACTGGTTCTGATCCTGACACTTCGGATTTCGAATTTCAGATTTTTACTTGATCTCTTCACGTCACAAGTTATCATTTTAAAAATTATGTGGCTATTTAGAATTTTCGCCTGTTATGGGAAACTAACGTATGTGTTAATTTAAATGCAAAACTAGACGGCGAGCATAAGAACAAACGTGAGTGGGGAGACCAGTTAAGAGCTCTTTGAGTGACAGGGAGCATGGAAAGGAATGACATTTGGAGGAAGAATAGCTAAAATAGTCATGTTTTAAGTTGAAGAAAGGTCTGGATTTTCAAGTTTTGATGGCTTCAGTTTTCTGAATAAAAGGAGAGGGCAGGGTCTTTGAATATGCTTGGTCAGCACGATGTTGCCGGAGGTTTAAGATCACTGAGAAAGCTCCAGACCTCACGTTTTATGGGGAAAAGTACAATGGGTGAGCAGCACTAGGGTTCCCAGGAAGCATCAGAAAACAGGTATTTGGGACCGGCCAGGTCAGTTTTATGAATCTTTTTCTGTTTTTCTATCAGCATCATTCAGTATAGCTCAGGAGAACACATGGACAAAAGAATTTGTTGAATCTGCTAGTTTTTATGTTTACATATTGACTACCTGGTCTGATCATCTTTTCTCTAATTTTAATAATTTTCTGCTTTTCTCAATCTAGAGATAGTGGTGTATATAACCTTAAAAATAAGTGTTCCGATCATCTTAAGTATTAATAAAAAATGGTGAAAAAGGTGAACTTGATTCCATTTCTACTATTTTGATAAAAATAGTACAGTTTACTTCTTACGGTTTTTAAAAAATTTTTAGAACTTGGGGTCCGTTGAAATGGTTGAATTATTCTAAAGATGATTTTTCCTGTAAAATTACAATTTTTGTAGATTTGTCAGCAAATTATAGAGAATAGTAGTTTGTAACTACAACCTTAGAATGTTCTGCTGTATGCTCCTTTAACCTTCGTTGAATTTCTGTCATAGTTCTCCGAAGTTCCAGATCCCATGTGGGGCTCAGATTATGTGCAGTTGTCCAGGACGCCACCGTCCTCAGAGCAGAAGTGCAGCACTGTGTCTTGGAATGAGCTAAAGGCCATGGACCTGCCTTCGTTCGAGCCTGCCTTCTTGGTCCTCTGCCGAGTGCTTCTGAACGTTATACATGAATGTCTGAAGTTGAGGCTGGAGCAGAGACCTGCGGGAGAACCATCTCTCTTGAGTATTAAGCAGGTTTGTTTCAAAGACTGCTAAAAAATTTTTAACAGCTATTGTATTACTCCACAGGCTCATAATTTTTGTTTCGAGGATGTTTTCCTCATCGTCACAAATGGTGAAAAATGAATGTTTGTTAATGTTTTTAAGCTGTTCTTTTGAGGGTAATTTTAAATGTTCTTCACCTGCAGTCCTCAAAGATCAGATCGTAGTTCAACCTTTGAGCCATTCACTTCCTTGTTCTAGAAGAATATAAAAAAAGTACGAGGACGGTCTGACCCTCTGTCACCTATTAATATGTCTTTAAAGACCGGGAACTTAAAATCATTTGTAAGAGAGAAAGTAGGTTCTTTAAATTCACTTTTTTGTCTTTTAAGCTACATATAAACAGATACTTGACTTCAGCATATACAAAAGGGTGGTGTTTGGAATTTTTGCTTCCTTAGAGGCAGTTGCATAGTTTAAACAGAATAATGGCTTCTGCTTTTGTTATCACTAATTTTGGTTGGGATTTCCTACGGCGTGATGCTCTGGGGTAACAAAAGAACAGCCAACGGCCAGAAGCAGTTATGTCTAGCAGCGCGTGAGTGCTAAATTGTGTTGGTATTCATGCTTTATGATGCCACCATATAAAATAAACATCTCAGACTTTGAAGAAAGAATGTTGGTATGTTTTTTGTAGACCGTGAGTGTCCATCCCCTAGAGATTGACAGGTTAGGGGCTCCTTGGCTCTGGATGACAGGCTGGCACTGTAGGGGACAGGTACAGGCTGAGGAAGGACCGGCCGTAGGACAGGCGCAGTGGGACTTGAGTTCGTCGGTCAGGTGATGCAGAGGGGCCTGTTGCAGCTGGACATGGGTCCCTACAGTTTCCATCCAGCGCCGGCCACAGCTCTGTTTCCGCTTCCTTCCACATCCTGTTTCGGGTTATTGTGCCTGCTTTTCACTTGTCCTCCATAGCACCACGCTAATTTACGAAGGTTTGGTAAAATACTAGCATCCCTTCCTCACAAAACATATACTTCGGGAATGTAACCTGGTAAAATGAGGTGGAGTTTACTTTTTGCTAATGGGGCTATTGTGGAGATTAAAGAGTAATTAATGTTAAAACATTTAAAAAAAAACATTTCTTGGTTTAGTGTAGCATTACTAGAGTAAAAAAATAGTCATTCTGACAACGCATTCAAAGATTCAGCTTATTATAAGCACGTAAGTGACATTCTATATAAATGGGAAGAGGGCACTTTTTAATAGATTTAACTCTAGCCTTTGATGTCTTAAGCTGATTATTTTTCAGACATTTGAAAAGGTAACTTCTGTTTGGAAAAGCAATTCTTGTTTATTTTAGAAAATTTGAAAAGCACAGAAAATGATATAAAAAATGGAAGTTATCCTGCCACTCAGAGATGACCATTATGGCATTTTGGTATATTTCCATTCATTTGTTTTCCTGTGCATACATACTTCCAACACATAAAAGTTTAAATACGTATATGAGTTTTCGCCCTTTAATAGTTTTTAAAAGCAAGAGTTTAAATGACTGCAATAGTGTTCTACTGTGTAGGTGCGTCATCATGTATTTAATGCTATCGTCATTTTGAATAATGTGATAAATATGTAATATTTAGTCTGCATCTCTGATGATTTCTTGAGTATAAAGCATAAAAATAGATTAGTGAGTCATACATTTTTAGACTCTAGAAAGTTGGTACCTGTTTACTTTCCCAGTAGCAGCACTGAGGTTCCTTTTGTGTCTCGACTAATATCTATTGAAACTAATGTCGCTGTGCAGTCTCGTGCCCACAGTCCCTGCTGCGTAGCATTCTGCGGGCATTGTCTGCCAGCCTCTGACCGCTGGAGAGGGCTTCGCGGGTCCTCATTTCCGCCTCCTTGCCAGCATTACCTTCTGGGCCTGCATATTTGGGATTTACTCATTTGTTTCATTTTTCCCCCCTCGACTTCCGTCTCATTTCATCAGGTTAATTTGTTTTTATTCTCACTAGACATTTTTTTTAATGGTAAAAGGCACAAATCACAATAGGTAGACTAAATTATTACAGAGTCCACCATGCTCTGTGTCATGTAAGTATATTTGAATTACTATGATTTTGGTTAAAAAGTGACCCATCACATGAGATTTTTCTTTTGTATTCCTTGTCTTAGAAAGAATTTGGAAAATGTTTCAGGTTTTTCAGAAGCGAGGTTCCCTTTTTCTGAGTTTTTGAGGATTTAAGTGGGAAATGGGTGAAAACGAACACGTGGTCTGGTCGGGATGCGTGCAGTGACGGAACCTGTGACTGTCCCCCCGCAGCTGGTGAGGGAGTGCAAGGAGGTGCTGAAGGGCGGCCTGCTGATGAAGCAGTACTACCAGTTCATGCTGCTCGGGCTCCCGCACGGCCCGGGGGCGGCCGGCTGCAACATGGACGCCTTCGAGGAGGACCTGCACAAGATGCTCATGGTAAGGGCGGGGGGGACCTTCAGCCTCATGCGCTTCATGGCTGCTTCTGGTTCGTCGTTTAATTGTGGGCTCTATAGCAGAATGGCCCCCAAATAGAATCAGAGTCCGGTTCTGTTTCATTGAGCCACATGGCATCGGCCGTATTTGTAAGACGTGGGAGGTGCTGGGGACCTTGTACAGCTCTGGGAGTGGAGTGACAGACACTAGGGGACTCAGTCTGGTGTGGGCTGGGCAGAGTTGATGTCACTCCCCCCACCCCGCCCCCCACCCCCCGAGTGGTAAGCGCTGACTTAGAATCATGCTGTGATGCACCAGAGGCTTGGAGACGGGACTCCCAAGCTAGCCTGGGGGCGTCTGGGCGCTTCTGTGGCGAGGAAGCGCCTTAAAGACGGGTCGGGTTCACGGAGGGGCCTGGCGCGTTCCAGGTTCCGGGTTCACAGAGGCGCCTGGCACGTCTGAGGAATGGTATTAATGTGACTTGGCAAGAGCGGACCTATTTGCATTTCTGCTCCCAAAGAGCTCCCCCAGTCTGCTCAGGTGCGCTGTGCTTGCCTGTGCTCACCTGTGCTTTCCAGCCGCTCTACTTTTGCTCATATTGTTCCCTCCTGCTCTAAATGTCCCTTCTCCATATCTGCCCACTTATGACCTACTTTCAAGTTTTATTTCTCTCTAGAAAGCTTTACTTGATGCTTTTAACCTTTTATGTGCTTTATCTAAACCCCCTCTGCACTCATAGCAGCCGTCATTAGAACCGTACTATTCGCTGGTGTTCCGTGTGAGTGGTGGAGGGTTAATGTGTAGTGAGTACATGTCAGGTGCACTAGAGCACACACACACGTGGTGACGTAATGTGGCGGGCTGATGAAATACAGCAAAGCAGAGCCGGAAGGTGTGTGTTTTGTGGAATGCTTTCGTCCTCACTTGACTCTCACCCTCCTACCTCAGGAGAGCATGGCACATCCGGACACCACCCGACTTTCTAGGCTGGAGGGAAGGAGAGGGCGGAAGGGGAGGTATGCCTGCCAGCCAGGTCCGGAGCAGTGAGAGCCGCCTGGAGACTGCAGCCAGCAGCTCTTCCTGAGCATCGTGGGCCAGGCCACGCGTCCTGCTGCCCAGACGTGCGCGTGGCCTCTCACTGGGGTGGCGGCTGGCGTGCAGACGTCTAGCTTTGCAGCCTCTGTAGTGGAGGATGGGAAGGAGCGCCTGGGAGGCGGACTTAACATCTCGCATGTTAGGGAAGTAATTTTGAGTTTGAAATTATTTCCTAATTGAGAGAATATATAAAAGACCAGGATGTGTAAAATGTGGCTATGTTTTGAAATATTATATAGTTCTTATGTCAGAAGTGTTTTTATCATTGAAAATTTATGGTAAAAAGCAATAAACAAGTTAATTTTTCCCTATGGTTGACTGAACCAGAGGTTTAAAAGGACGAAATGTGCTTTGCTTTCTGCACTGTCTTTGCCGGCCACAGAGGCCCACGCCACACCTTGTACCGTGCGTCACCGAGGCCGGAAGGGTGAGAATGAGGCGGGTCAAATGGCCTCCCTGCCGTGGGGTGTCAGTGTCCTGGAGTGCGTTACCAAACGTGCGGCGGGTTCCGATCTAGAGATGCTTAGGGTTGAGTTTTGGCTTTGCTAGTGATTATCTGTGTGAGGCATAATTTTCCTTAGTTTATCCCCATGATTTCATGGATGAAGAACTAGAAATTATCAGGGGTTTTAAAATCGTGCCCCACAGTGCGCCAGGTGGACAAGTGCGGAGGCGCGTTTTGAGGCTGGAGGAACCCAGTCGGCGTTCGTGTCAGCGAGGAAGGACAGATGGCCTCGGCTGGCAGTCAGGCTCCGCTTACCTGAGTTGGCAGCACCCTCTCCCTGAAATGCACCCAAAACAGCAAAAGGAATGAAGATTAAAAACATTTCATGTTTAGTAAAGGAGGAAATTTGCCACAGTATCCACCTCCCCTAAAAAAAAAAGAGACTGTTAGAATTATTTGCTTTAAAATTTAGACTAAAAGGAGTGTGGACATGAGCTCTAAATATATTCCACTTTAGATACGGAGGGCCCGACCAGTGATTAATTAAGAGTTATGACATGTAGTGGTGTGACTGGTCAGGAGAAGAGCAGAGGGCGTCCCCTTAGGAGTCCTGCCGTAGGTGGCACATCTGCAGAACAGAAGGAGCAGAGGTGGAGACACTTATGTTGTCCCCAACTTGTCCTGTTGGCTGAAGACTGCGGATGAGAGTGAGGGCCCAGGCTGAGGGCAAGCACTGATTAGCAAGTTACGATGCACAGCAGAGGTGACCAGGGGTCTTTGCGCCGCATCATCCTTCTGACCTGAACACGGAGGCGCGAATGCGTGCTGGTCCAAGGCAGTAACTCGGTGAGCATTCGTTTGAGGCAGCAGATCCAGACTGAAGCTGTGAACCATCTTAGCCCATTTCCCTGGCCCTGGCCTTAGAAATCACCAACACAATAAACATATGATATAGGAACATGCAGTAGACAGATTTAAAGACCTAAATAAAAAGAATTGGAAAGGATGAAAATGCGAACACGCTGAGCGAGCTGTGATATTCGTAGAAGACACACGGGAGGACGCAGACGGGCATAGCTAGCGTTCCTGGAGAGGCATAAAGTGCAAAGGGGCAGAAAAGGTTCAGTTTTCCACCCGACAGGTGTTACCGGGTGTGGCATTTCTGGGTGTCCGCTGCATGCTGTGCTGGGCAGGCGTCACGCCAGCTCCTGAGGAGTCAGCGAGGAGCATAGACTCCGGCTTGGAGTTTAAGAACGGTGGGGAATGGTGGTTAAATAATCGTGTGACCGTCACACCACAGCAAAGGCGAGGCAGAGGTGCCTGGGTCTTTCCTGGGCTCGAACAGTGTGACTTGAGTCCACGTGGAGTTAGGGAGGCTCCTCTGAGGGACGCTCGGAGTTCCTCTGAAAGTCCATAGGTGTGTTGTAACCCAGTTTATGTAAGAAATTGAAAACTTACACAAAACGATACTGTACATCGTAGCTTATGCAATAACAAGTTGTTTAAAAAGCATACACACTAGGTAACATAGAAATCGGTCACTGAGGCCTCCGAAGGGAGAGCAGAGAGAAGTGAAGAGAGGACCAAAGAGAAGTTCCCTTCGTGATACTTTTTATTGAAAAACGGCCAAAGCGAAGATGACAGAGGACTAACCTTTGTTCATTCTGAAACAAAGAACGATGAGAGAGTCTATAACACTGGTAATGGGAGTGATATTTGTGAGAGTATTTTTAAGCCCCCTAACTTTTTAATTAAGAGAGGGAGAGACTGAAAGACTTTTCAGGCAGGAAAGGCAGCAGACGCGGGCTCCACGGTGGGAAGCGGCTTTGGAACGCGGGGTTCCACAGAAGCATGGCAAGGGGGTCGTCATGGCCTCAGGCAGACGCAGGGACCAGGCAGGGCCTCTTTTGGTGGCGCAGCTGCCGGTCCGTGGGTCAGGCAGTGCCACACGACTGCGGGGAGAGGCATGAGGGTTCAGAAGGAGCCGGTGCTGGGCCCGCAGGAGTGCGACGAAGGGCGATGAACAGTTGGAAATCAGTAGGTGACAGTGTGAAGAGGGGGCGTTGATGGTCTGACGACATAAATCTTAAAGGGGCAGGCATCTCTTACTTACAAATAAGACTGCGTAAGAGCCGTGGTTTGGAAGTAGCAGTGGGGAGCATGAGGGTGCCCACTGTTGAGCTCTCGGGATACAGAGTGAGACACTTGCCCCCTGAGAGGCCGTAAGGGAGAAGTGCAGGCCTCAGGAGACAGCCCGGTTTCAGGGGAGCCGTGGAGGTGCAGGAGCACCCGAGGAAGCGCAAGGGAAGTCCTGGGTACGTACGTATTATTCTTATTCATTTGGATAGGGCGGTGGTAGACCCGTAAATTGCAGGTTGCACACACATAGCTGCATTCATGGCGGACCCAGGGTTGGATATTGCTATGCACAGCCGGGTGGAGGACCTAGAAGCATCCAGAGAGAACAGAAGACAGTTTTCTTGAAACGAAGAAAAGGCCCGAAATTTGACTACTGAGAGTTGTTACTGGAGCTGGTGTGACGCCTGCCCAGCACAGCATGCAGAAAACATCCACTCCAGTGACCCTGAAGCTGTCGCCTGATGAAGGAACTGAGCCCCACGACTAGAGAAAGAACCCTGTGAGCACCTCAGCAGAGAGGACCAGTCACCATCAGGGCGTGCTTGGGGAGAGTGGTGACGGCTGGGAGATTAGGCTGGCCTCAGAGTTCTTCATGCTGGCCTAGTGCACAGCGTTAGGCAGTACCGGAATAATGCCTCAAAAGTCCAGAGGGAGAGAACATGTAACTCAGATGTTGTATACCACGTCCAGTTTTCTTTTCAGTAAAATAATCCATAGATGGTGATGTTTGGTACTATAGCAGTTGTGAACCTGTCGTGAGAAAAACTGCTTGAGAGTAAAATGCGACTAAAGCCACAGAGAAATCAGGAGAGCCGAGCAGCGGGAGGCTGTTGCGCGAGGGAACGGTCAGGTGTTTTGGTTGTAGGTCATAATTTATGTGTCCTGAGCCTTGAAAAATCCTATCACAAGGATCTGGATGTCAGGAGGGGATGGTGCGAAGTGTGATCATATCCTCCTCTCAACACGTGAGGTGCCGTCTAAAGTTAAAGTAAGTGATGAAGGAAGATGCCAACCTCTTAAGGGAGTAATGCTTGCAATATGTTAATAACGAACATTTCTGGGTGCTGTTATTTTGATTTTTAAGAAATCATTATACTTTTTTATACATTGTGAACATTTTAGTTATTTTCTTAGTAATTTGAAGGGATTGTGAATCACATTAAATTGCCGAGGTGCCGACTTCTACGATTTAATAAAAATCCTCACTGAGACGGTTCAGGACGGAGGCCTCGCGTCTTCGTGCTGCAGGTTGCGGCCCTCGTCCACGCTCCCCCTGCCACCCGATGCATAGCTTTCATGTTGACAGACGCGAACCTTGTGAGTTGCTGAATTCTATTCTCTAATGTCTCCTTTTGCATTTTTTTTTCATTTTAAGGTATATTTTGATTACATGAGAAGCTGGATCCAAATGCTACAGCAGTTACCTCAAGCATCTCATAGTTTAAAAAATCTGTTAGAAGAAGAATGGAATTTCACCAAAGAGATAACCCATTACATCCGGGGAGGAGAAGCTCAGGCCGGAAAGCTTTTCTGGTAGGGACCCCGTGCGCCCGCCTGCCTCGCTCCCAGCCCCAGTCCACTCAGCAGTGTCTTGTCTGTGCTGGAGTGTCGTCACGTGACACGGCAGCCATTCACGCATGTCGTGTGCCCCTCCACAAGGTGTTGGTTCCCTTAGAGCAGTGGTTCTCAACCAGGCCTATTTGTCCCTGGGGCCGCTGGGCAGTGTCTGGACGCAGTTTGATTGTGCTGACTGGGAGGTGCCCCTACTGAGGGGCTCCAGGGCCGCTGCAGAGCACCCTGCAGTGCACAGGGCTGCCTGCTACAAAAGGTCACCCACGCCAGGCGTCAAGTTCGAAGTCGAGAAATCCTGCTTTAGTGTAAACGCTCTTGGTTGTACACGAGAAGGAAGAGAATCCGGGCCTCCGGAGAGCAGAATAAACCTGTAGACCTATGCGCATCGGTCTTGGGGACACTCGGAGCCCCGAAGTAGGTATTTTCAGTGATGCTGCTTTGGGGCCGTAACACTGCTTACAGGGTCGCTGTCTCAGGGCACACATGCGGTGAAGGGTTAGAAACAAACAAAGCCACGGACGGGCGACCGTGGTCACTGGTCTGTTTGTTCTAAAGAGTGAGTGTCTGGAGTTCAGGCGCCTGATGTGGATTCGGGCGCATTTCAGTGGCCTGTGCTCGGCCACCGCCCGGCTGACTGACGGGGCCAGTCCCATTGGCTCTGGACGCTGCTGCTGCCGCCTGCTGGTGCCGCCTCCCCCGACTGCCTCAATAGCATTTTACCTCCATCTCCTCTGTGAGTCTCCTGCCCAGCTCGTGTCCCCCGCCCCAGCGCCTCCTTTAGGACACGGCTTCTCACTCCAGGAACCCATTGTCCACTACGCCGATCTCTGTCCCATGCTAGGTGTCTCAGAAACTTGTGCTCAGTTTTCTGCCCTGACCACCCGTTCTGTCTTCTCTAGCCCCGTTTTCAGTGACCGAGCCCTGCCCCCTCCGCAGGCCAGTTCCCAGCCCGGTCCTGCTTTCCTCTTCAGATGAGTTCCCACGCTCGGCCTTCCTAAGGCCTTCGCTCTCCCCCTTGAACTCCCCCAGTTCAGCTTTGCCTCCAGCTTCTGTTTGCGTTTTCTGTTTCCAGGCTTTCAAGCTTTGGTGAAGAAATGTTTTATAAAGGTGACTGAATAGTTTCACTGCCAGTTCATGTCACGTAATCTCGCTGCACCCACATTTCCTCCCGTCAGTCTTTCTGTTTTCCCTGTTACCTGTCGTTCAGATTTTGTACACAGCGCCATCTCTGGCCTTCCCCTTCACGTCCCGCATCCCGAGAAGCGCCCAGAGCTTTTCCGCGGCCCGCTGCAGGCCCGCCACTGTTCTGCCACATCCTGGCTGCGTCCGTGCTCTTAGCACAGCGTCCAGTCTGTAGGCGGGCCCCGGGCTCAGCCCGTCTTGGAATGAACCCGACTTCTTTCTGTCGCTGATCCACTGGGCTGTCGCTTGAGGATGTGCCCGGAGCCTGACCTGTGCTCACCACCTGCGCGTCTGCTCTCCCCAGCCCCTCATGGCTCTGCTTCTGCCCTTCACCCTTGTCCTTCATTCTCAGCACCGTCCGTAGCCAGAGTGATCTCGTTAAAATGTACATCAGACCGTTTTCTTCTCTGCTACAAATGTGCCCGTGGCTCCCATCTTACTAAGTAAAAGTGAGACGGGGCCTGAAAACGGCCAATAAAGACCTGATGCACTCTGCCCTTTGGTGAAGTCCTTGTCCTCCTCACTCGTGCCTGCTGCCCACTCGTGCTGGCCTCAGTGCTGCCCTGCCCAGGCTGGGCATGCCCCGCGCGCCTCCCGCAGGCTCCTCGTGCTTGCTGGTCTCTCGGCTGGGACCGCTCTCCCCCAGCTAGTCCCACGGCTCGTCGCTCTACGTCCTTTAGCTCTCTGACTGGGTGTCACCTTCTCCGTGTTTAAAATTGAAATTCCTACCTGCGAACACTCCTTAGCTTTCTTCCCTATTGTATTTCTCTCCATAGCGCTTATTAATATCTGACATACTGTGTGTTTTCCTTCATTTTATTTGTTTTCAGCCTCCATTCAGTGCAGGGGCTTTATCTGTTTGCTTCACTGCCCTCAGGACACGCCATACTCAGTGTTTGTTGAGTGCGCCCGTCCTGGAAACCCTTGTATACCGCTGTTCTTAGCTGTGTGTCTCTAATCAGGTCGCTTTCCTACTCTGTCATTTTCAAAGCCCACCGCCTGTACCCCAGGCGAAGGCTGGACAGCTAGAGCGATGTCCACGGCCTCCTCGGCATGGCTGTCTGCTTCCCGCCTCCACCCTTTCAGGTCAGACAGTCGCTCGGCGCAGCTAGGCCCCTTGTCAGCACATCGTCACGCCCTCCGAGAGTCCTCGTCGCTCTTCCCAGACTTCCCTTCCCCCTCTGCTATCCTCTTCCTGGCAGAGCCCCTCTTGCCACTGTTGTTCTACTTAAAATTCCGCGGGGCCCGCGGGGCCCACAAGGCCCATGGAGACCACGCCTGCCACTGGGTTCTACGCCTCTCCTGGGCTCCCGCGGGCAGCGTGCCCCGCCTGCCCCGGCTGCCCCCGGCAGTATGCTGGCCCGCTGCTTTTCACTGTCACCAGCCCTCTCCTTGGATAGCGTAGGGGTCCAGCCGCTGTCGACATTTCGCAGGACCTGTTCAGATTTATTTTACACGCTCAGGTTTTAACCTGGCACTTAGATTGTATGCTCGGTGAGAAGCATCAGCTATACAGAGCGTTTCATGTTTATCGACTACGAAAAGCTAATTGTGAAGCGAATTTGTAAAAAGTTGCATTTAAGAAATTCACTTGGTTTTCTTATTAAGTTTTTAAAAAATCTTATAGATATGTATTTAAGGCATTTTATATCATTTTGAACATTTGTTTAAGATGAAAATAACATTGCGTAATAATTACATAGCTACTATGACTGTTATTTAAGATGTTAAGTTTATCTGGTAATAGAACAAAGGTAAGATACCTGTCACGATTGAGATTTCCACTTTTTCACATTAATCTTGATCTTATATTAAGAGAAAAACTTCTCAGTCATTTTTAACTGTTGAAACAATAGCTGAACCTTTTAGTTTCTCATTCACCAGTGAGGATGCACGAGAACTTCCTCCCCTGGGTGACTTTGTTCCTATCCCCGTAGTGACATTGCGGGCATGCTGCTCAAGTCCACGGGAAGCTTCCTGGAGTCCGGCCTGCAGGAGCGCTGCGCTGAGCTTTGGGCCAGTGCCGATGACAGTGCTTCCGACGAAATAAGGTCAGGCTGCGTTTTCTTTCCTCTCCTCTTGCTTATTTCACACAGTTCTGCTCGTGGCGACGAGCTTGAAATCAGCCGTATTCCAATCGAATCTTGTCGGACTTTGTGAACTTGGGCGGTAGATGTAAAGGGATTTGTTTCTGTGTTTTTTCATGTGATCTCTTAGTTATGGTTCTATGTGAAACTTTCCTTGAAAGCGAACTTAGAATTCATGTAGCCTCATAAAAATTAGTGTCCTCAGAGGAAGGGGAGACAGTTTCAGTTGACTAAAAAGGAGTAGAGTAGAGCAGAATAATCTGCACGTGCTGGAATGTCTTCAGCTAATCGTGTCTGTCCTTTAAACCGCCGTGGCAGTCCATTCACACCTTTAAGTGACATTTGCTGTTTTATTGTTTTATGCTTAGCCTACGCCTTCTGTTGAACTTTAAGCTTATGCACACGAAACCATAGCTTACTCATTTGTCGCATTTCTCCGAATTCTGTGCAGTAGTAGTTAGCTTGAACCATGTGAGATTGCTCTTTTTATGGCACGTATATCAGTCATATAGCCATTTTGTGGCCAGTTATCAGCAGTGTCAGGCAATGCTCCTCCGGTGAAACTGACTTCTCCAGGCCTGAAATGTTTTCTCTCACTATCCAGAGTTGGATAAAAATACATTTTGGATTTCAGAATACCTGAGATGTCTTTGTGTCAGTTAAAAAGAAGTAGTTAACCACATAGATTCTCACCTAGGAAAGTACCGAATAGCTGAGAAACGGAATAAATTGGTTTGTAGAAGGTCTTGCAGTTTTGAGAGGTAATGTGGTGGATTCAGAATAAAAACGGGGATTCAGGAGCTAGGATGGTGACTGGAGAATGGCTCTTCTGACGCTCCAGCAGCTTATTAGGGAGGGGTCTGGAAAGCGGGCTTCGGTGCAGTGGTGTGCGGGCGCTGGCTTGTCCTGGCTCCCGAGGAGCAGCGGGCGACTATGCACATCTCTTCCCAAGTCATCGCTCAGTAGTGTCACACTGGTAGCTTGAAATCAGCTACAATGGGAGTATTTATACCATGAAAGTCACCAAACTCCAAGTAAGACAGTAGTTTGGGCGGAGCCAGCTGTTAAACATTTACCTGGGCACCACTGGAGATATGTCTTCTCAGTTAGCTTATGAGCTGGGAGTCAAGGACTTATCTCAAACTCCAGGAAATTATCATAATAAAATCCTTAGAAAATTGAGCTTACTGTCATTTAAAAGTGATTAACTGTGCCCTGCTTATTTAGGATACGAGTATTTTCTGGAAGACTGGAGAGCAAGCTTCTGAATATTTTGAACACGTTCTTGATAATTGTTTGTTCCCATGTATAAAATTTTCAGTCTTTATTTACGTGGTTTGTGATTTGCGTTGTCTCATTGTTCCGTATGTCTTCGCACGCCCTGGTGTGCTCTAACGGGCCGGCAATCATCCTGCAGGAGGTCTGTTATAGAGATCAGCCGGGCCCTGAAAGAGCTCTTTCACGAAGCCAGAGAGAGGGCCTCCAAAGCTCTCGGCTTTGCCAAGATGCTGAGAAAGGTGAGTCGGTGATCCGGATGATTGTTACTGGCTTCTTGATTTTCTTTTTTCTTGCTTTTTAAGAAGCCAACCCTAAAGAAGTTTCTTTGTCACTGTGATCCTAGGACCTGGAAATAGCTGCCGAGTTCATACTTTCCGCTCCAGTTAGAGACCTTCTGGAAGTTCTGAAATCAAAACAGTACGTTAAGGTAAGTGTTTAAGGTAGTAGAGTTGCACACTTTGTTTTTCTTCCTTTACCTAAAGCAGGTCCAGATAGTAAATATTTCAGGTTTTGCAGGCCATGCATTGACCCCGGTTATGGGACTATCCCACAATTTCCCGATGACATAATTAGAAAAACAAAGTTTTTCATACTTTGACTTATCAACTTGTTTTCAAAATGCGGATAAAATAATCAAGTATTTACTCATATATTTTATTAGTTACACATGTATATTTAATGTATGTAAAATAACGTGTCGATTAAAAGTAATTGTTCGTTTTCCACTCTGATGTTTCCTGAAACAGTTCAAGCGTTTTGTGCGAGTTTTTGGTATCGGTATCCTGGACGTCACGGGAGCCGCTTCTTGAGTCATCACCTTTGCTCCCACTTCAGTTGTTTGAGATTTAGTACTTTTAGCATCTGGCTGTGATGACGTTACTAGAAATTTTACCCAAAGCCACCATTACATTTTGCCCCCGTCAATGTGTGACTTGCATGACATACTTGCATCTGTATTCCTTGTTAAAACGATCTTCAGAGGCTTTTTATGATGCCCCCACCAAAACTAATTAGCGAATCTGTATTAACATTTTTTGCCTTTGAACTGAGTCAGGTGTCTGCCCAGTCTCACGGGTCCTTCCTTCATCGTTGCACTGAAGACCTTGGCCCTCAGTGCCCACGTCAGGGCTTTGCTGTCTGGGAGCCGCTTCGCTTGAAAACTGTTCCGCAAACTAGCACTGACTGAGGTTTTTCTCAGGCTGACCTTCCTTCCTGAAGAGTATTTTCTTTGTTGTTGAAAATAAAGAAATGAGAGGGTGTCCTGTGAGTGGAGGGACGTTCCAGGGCTCCCCCAGCAGCCTGTCTGCACTCAGTCACAGTCACAGCGGGTCACACCGAGCTGGACTACTTGCCCTTCCCCTCACTGCCCTGATCTGACGTCCCTCCCACATCTTCCCCAATCCTGCTTGTCTTTTCCTAGTTTGTTTTTTTAAATAACATTTCTATAATGTTGACATTCCTTAATTCCAGATTTTGGATTGTTTCTTTTCCAGGTCCAAATTCCTGGCTTAGAAAACTTGCAAGTATTTGTTCCAGACTTTCTTGCTGAGGAGAAGACTGTTATTTTGCAGTTACTCAATGCAGCTGCAGGCAAGGACTGCTCCAAAGATTCAGATGATGTACTGATGGACGCCTATCTACTTCTGACCAAGCACAGTGACCGCGCTCGGGATTTGGATGACAGCTGGGCCACATGGGAGGCACCACCTGTCAAAATTGTGCCTCAGGTGGAGACTGTCGATACCCTGAGAAGCATGCAGGTGTGTCTCACTCCCGGGTCCCACACCTGCCATTCCCCACCCCTGACTCGAAGCAGTATTTCTTACTTAAAATACTTTTAGGAAAAATGAATTATTAGCAGCTCATGAATGATTTAACTACTGTAGTAGTCTCAAATAGACACATCCCAAAAATATGCCTTGATGTTTTAATAGAAAATTTTGTAGCGTTACTTAAACTAAAATATTCTATCGAAGTCTTTAGGTATGTTAAATTATACTGGAATATTTGAACTATTTTATTTATATCTTTCCTCAGTTCCATCGTGTAGTTAGGTCTATATATCCATGATCTAAAAGGAATTAATTGCCTTACTCATTTAATTTGTAATTCTAGAAATTCCAGTTCTCTAGGAACTCTTGTTTTTTTGGCTTCTTAATTTTCATTTTTGTAGCAAAGGCTGTCACCTACCCAGCTAGCAGGATCCCATGACAGTTTATGTAACTCAGTGATTAAACCATAAGAAGCTTTCTCATGGCCTCTGTTCAGTGAGGGGACAGTGATGGTGAGTGCTCCTGTGTATCTCAAGCTCCACGGGACTGGAGCCGGACACGCCAGGCTACTGTCCCTCCACTCTACAGAGCTGCCTCTCTTACCCTCCCAGTCGATCGCTAGCCCTCACGAGCCCCAACCATTTCCAGTCACTGACCCTCCTCAGTGTCCCCAAAGCCACTCCTGTGGTCAGACCCCTTTCCCCCTTCCAGGACTGTCATAGGTCCCACTTGCAGCTTTCCTGCTCAGCCCTCCCCTGCCCCCTCCACCTCCCTGTTTGTGTCTGTGTCTGGTACTTCCGGCGCGATCGTTATCATACGCACATCTGATGACATCACAGATCTCAGCATACCGCAGTGACTGTCACTTAAAGAGTAAAAATAATAAAATCTTGGCTTTTTACTGTTTCATACAAGCCCCCCCTCCCCCACTCCACTCTGTTCTTCAGTTCTCTGTCTGCACGTGCTGCGCCAGCACAGACGCACAGACTCCGCACCAAGAGTGTCGAGTTGTTTGAAGCCCTAGGATATTTCAGACATTGTGCCCACATGGTCCTGTGGGGTTCTTCACCACGTGCGGAAGGTCCCACACGTGGGTGACCACCGCATCGCCTTGCTCTGTGGGAGTGGCTGTGCTTGCCGGCTGCTCTCTGATTGGAGGGCTGCTGGCCTAGTAACCCTGAGGTTGGCGCTGATTTTCGACTGGGGATTGAACTAGAATGGGGAAGCAGTGACTGGTCTGTTTTTAAGCCCGAGGCTTGATTTTCCTCCCAGGTGGATAATCTTTTACTAGTTGTCACGCAGTCTGCTCATCTCATAATCCAGAGGAAAGCTTTCCAGCAGTCCATCGAGGGACTGATGACTCTACGCCAGGAACAGACGTCCAGCCAGCCGGTCATCGCCAAGGCTTTGCAGCAGCTCAAGGTAGTTCACTGTCAGCTCTTCCTTAGCTCATTTATCTGCGTTTGGATGTGACGCTGGAGAGGAGCGAATGTGTCGTGATGTAATATCGTTCAAGGGACTTGAGCTCGTAGGTGGCCTGTCTTCCCAGTACACATTTCCCCATGCGGAAGTGGAAAATGCCGGTTCTTTCCTGGAATTGTAGAATGTGAGAATTGGAGAGGATAGAAATTTGAACAGTTACGTGACTTATAGTGGTCACGTGGCTGTTGAGTAGTAAAGTTGATACTGGAATTTAGGTCTCTTCATTCCTAATCCACTTTTTTTATTCTTTAGCAGTTACCAGTATTTACTAGAGTAGTTTCCAAGTCAACATTGTGTAATTAAAAAATTTATTTATTGTTTTGTTTAACGGATAATTCAGCCAGTTTTAATAGGGAGGGCTAGTTGTAGACCGTCACAGAGGCCGTCAGCACCCATGGCAGGCCAGAAGTCCTCCTTCCCTTCCCATTATTTCTTATTTCCACCACTTTCCATTAATCAGGCTTGGTTTCATCCACACTTTGCCACAGGTCACCAGTTACATCTTCTAATCACTTTAAGACTTGATTTCTTGAGGAAAAAGCACTTATCAAAGTTACCAGTAGTTTGATAAGCATGTTTTTCTCTGTCAGTCTGATTTGTCTTACTCATTTATCAACATTCCCTCTTACAGATTGTCATCCTATTCTAATCCCAGGGCAGGGGGCTTTTGTCTTTTAGTTTGAGTCAGTGAACTCTGGAGAGTGCAGAATTTTTAAGACATTAATTCTTCTTGAGCTTAAGAAATTTATAACCTTAAGGATGTGAACTGTCACACTCAACAACAGAGAAGGGGGAAATTAGACACTCTAGTAACATCTGAGAATTGTCAACATGGAGGCATTTGAGTTTGGGAGGATTTCAAAAGATGCCAGTTGGATCAGGTTATGGGAATGCTCACTGGGTATCAGAGAGTCTGATTTGGTCAGACCTTGGTGTGTACAGTGGAGGGCAGTGAGAGAGAGGCAGGTAGGATCAGGTGGGCAAAGATCAGATTGTTGAGAGATTTTGGATTTTATTTTCTAAACCTTGGGGAGTTGTTGAATATTGAGGAAGAGTATTATGGAACACCGTGTAAGGAGAGTGCCTGAGGGAGACCACGTGTGCATATGTGTGTGTTTAAGGGTGGGCAGAAAGGGAGCCCATTTAGGGAGACAGCAAAGGTTGCATGAGGCAGGGTTTCTCAGCCTCCACACCACTGACATTTGGGGTCAGTAATTCTTTGTTTGGGGAGCTAGCTGTCCTGTGTATTACAGCAGGAGTCCCCAGCCCCTGGGCCGCGGACCCGTACTTGTCCGTGGCCTGGTAGGAACTGGGCTGCACAGCAGGAGGTGAGCGAGTGAAGCTTCACCCGTATTTGCAGCCGCTCCCCAGCGCTAGCATCACCGCCTCAGCTCCACTTCAGATCATCTGGCATCAGGTTCTCATAGGATCACCGGTCCCTGGTGCCACAAAGTTGGGGACCGCTGTATTATAGGATGTTTAGCAGCATCCTGGCCTCTACTCAGTAGATGCCAGTAGATTTTACTCCCCCTTCCATGTTTTGATAACCAAAAATACCTACATATACTGCCGGTGTCCCTGGGGGTGTGTGAGGTAAAATCTGCCCAAGTCGAGAACCCCTGAACTAGGGGCAGGCGGGGTGGATAAGCAGGGCAGTATGACGTGATGATATTGTGGAGGTCATTTAGAAATACATCGTTACTTCACGGGGAGGCATTGAAACCAAACTTAGACTTGAGCAACGACCCAGCGAGGAAAAACAACTGGTGTTTGATACGTAAAAACATCGACACTGTGAGCATTGATTCAAAGACCGTGTCGTGATCAGGCATTGTCCTTCTAAATGGAATTTCTTCCTTTTGTATTTCATGAGATGTTAAAGAATACCTAATAAAAATAAAAACGAAGACGATATAATTTCCTCTATTTTTGGTCATTCCTTTTGAGTAACAGAAATAAATATGGCCAAAAAAATATCGTAGTGATTTATATCTGTGTGATGATGAAAAAAATCTTCCTCTAAAATACAATAAGTGTTATGGGATCTGCTTCATTTTGGATTAATTATGGTTTGGGACTCTTTAGAATGATGCGTTAGAGCTTTGCAACAGAATAAGCGATGCCATCGACCGAGTGGACCACATATTCACTTCAGAATTTGATGCTGAAGTCGATGAGTCTGAGTCTGTCACGTTGCAGCAGTACTACCGAGAAGCTATGATTCAGGGATACAATTTTGGGTTTGAGGTAGGTACAAAATAAGAGGAAAAACAGTACAACTTAGCAATTGCTCTGCAACTTACTTATAAGCATTATGAGTCAAATGCAAATCTGATTGTTGATTGTAATCACAGCTTAGTTAATTAAGAATGTCGTCTTACACCATCACTGAATCTGAGAAATGTCGGTTTGCTTTTAAAGTGTTGGATGATTGCCCAGTTTTTATTTTGTGCTAATAGCTATCTGCTTACATTTAAAAACTTTCTTTGAGAGATGGTTAATATCATAAAAGAACATTCTTAATTTAAACTTAGGAGTAAAACATTGGTGAAGCTGCATTTTAAGACATTATATTCTTTCTAGCTTGTCATGCTTTTTTCGGAATATGTCAATTTTAATCAGGCTTTGCTTTTTTTTTTTTAGAAAAATGACATTTTAAACAGATATAGCATTAATAGTGTTTAGGTTTTTGTATAATCGTTTTCTTGTTAACTTTGATATGCATAAAATCTTCTTACAGTATCATAAAGAAGTGGTTCGTTTGATGTCTGGAGAGTTTAGACAGAAGATAGGAGACAAATACATAAGCTTTGCCCGGAAATGGATGAATTACGTCCTAACTAAGTGTGAGAGTGGTAGAGGTACAAGACCCAGGTATGACCGCGTAGGGTGTGTTCACGAGGCCTGTGGGGTTGGTACTTCCTTCTGTTTTACACGGGGTTTCTGAACAGATGACACGAAAAGGAGAATTTTGAACTCTTTGGTGATCAGCTTTTTTTTTTTTAATTTTCTTTAATTGACCTATTTACATAGAAAACTTTATAACTCTTAGAAAACTTCTAAAAAATTTGTCCCCAAATGAATGATATGTAAAGGAGTTTATCGGTTTAAGCCCATTCTTTGTGTAAGTGGAAAACAAATTGGTAACTCGTTTCTTTATTAAGAAGCCATTTGTCTTTCCCCAAACATGCTATAAATGTACTCAATCCCAGACATTTATATAAACAAAAAATGTGATTGTTCTAGGGAGTAATTTTCCAATTACGTTCCTTTCAGTATTGTGTAGACTGAAATCGCTCTAGCATTTTCTTGAACTTTTTCATGCACAGGTGGGCAACTCAAGGTTTTGACTTTCTACAAGCCATCGAGCCTGTATTTATTTCAGCTTTACCAGAAGATGACTTCTTGGTATGGAATTTTCTAAAGTTTAGACTGAAATCTCTAGCATTTTCTTGAACTTTTTCATGCACAGGTGGGCAACTCAAGGTTTTGACTTTCTACAAGCCATCGAGCCTGTATTTATTTCAGCTTTACCAGAAGATGACTTCTTGGTATGGAATTTTCTAAAGAGTTTTTTTTTTTTTTTTTTTTTTTTTTTATTAAAAAAGGAAGTTGACCACTGTATATCCCTTCTCGGG
>NW_006438073.1:5497607-5530971 GCF_000325575.1 Pteropus alecto
GATTTTTTTTAAGTTTTTTTTTTTTTTTTTTTTTTTTTTTTCATTAAAAAAGTAAGTTGACCACTGTATATCCCTGATCGTGCCTTTTTTAAATATTTGATAGTGGTTTTTAAGGACTTTTTAACATAATTGTAATAACAATGCTGAGAACTGAGTAAATAAAGTGCTCTAAGTAGCACAGTAGACACCGGTGCTCATTTCTTCATGTCACGACATGGTTCAGCTAAGCCAGTGTAGAGCAGTTTGTGTGGCTTGGCTTTCCTATTTATCAGTTTCATGTTTTATTAAGTGCTGACTTAGTTGCTGGTTTTTAAAAGTTTAATGAAGAACAAAAATTAAGTATTTCACTTCACTGTGCAGCATTTGCAAGCATGATGCCAAATGTTAAATATTATCATTGTTATTCCAGTTAATTCCATCAGATCAAAATGATGTTATTCGTCTTAGCCTCCAAACAGTAGAGACAATTATAGGAAAAGTCTCTCACTTGTGCACATTGCTGCATTATGAGGAGTTGAATGCTAATCTGCTTTCACTTATAAAATGAAATCATGTATGTTATTTTAAATTATGTACAATGTGTGTTTATTTTATGTTTGTACCTATTTTAAACCAGCTTTGAAAATATTTACTCAGGATAGCATGTTTCTTTTAAATATACTGGAAGCTTAATCATTAATCAGTGCTAGTCACATAATTGAGAGAGCATGCATTTTTTCTCTTCTCCTTCTCCATTTCCTTTGGCCCCCAGAGTTTACAAGCCTTGATGAATGAATGCATTGGCCACGTCATAGGAAAGCCGCACAGTCCTGTCACAGGTTTGTACCTTGGTAAGACAGAGCTATAGCATTTCTCCTAGATCCCACTGCTTTAGGTGAGCGTATCATCCCATAATTGCACTTACTTAAAATGGCATAGAGGTGCTTTAAGAATATTCAGGAAAATGGCAATAAAAGTTAGAGGAAAGAGGTATGTACATAGAGAACTCCACAATATCCTTCTAAATCCAACAGGAGGATTAAAATGCCAACACCAGGTATTCGATGCTCGTCAGTGTTGTCAAACTACTTTTTTTTTTTTCCTCACACCAACGCTGTCTGTTCCGTTCTCCCTGTTGAAGCTTTTCTTCTCGGGGAGGAGGGAGGCTTGAGGAGAAGGGCTTTTCCTGCTGCTGGATGGCGAGCGTGTGCTCTGCCGCCTTCACCTCCTGGAGGGAGACGGCTCGGCTTTCTTCACCTGGCTTTCCTAAGGGCCGTTTCCCCCCTGTGTAGTGAACTCCTGTTTGGTTTTGCTGAAAAAAAAAAGTCAAGTTGTGCTACAATATACTTTAGTTACAGTTTTTAATTGTAGTTAATATACAGTTTTACAGTGTGTGTTGAAATTTGAAAACAAAGTATGTATCAGAAAAAGGCTGTGTCTTACCCTATTCTTGAGATAGTAAATAAAAGCAAAACTGTATTTATGTAATAAACATCCAAAAAATGAAAACTTAGAAATTTTAAACAATTTTAATTATACAAAACAATTCATAAATGGTAAATTTGTTGAGCAGCAGCTGTGTCTTAAAGAGTCCTTGCCAGCTGTAGAAAGCTTAGTAGAGGTTTCTTTGTCTTTAAAAGACACTCAGTTTTTACCTTTTTCCCCCAAGGTTGTTAGGAAATGACAAAACTATTTAAGCATATTCTGTAAAATGTGCTATGTTTTATCAAACTTTTGATCACGCATATTATCATAAATACTTTGACTTTGTGATCTAAAATGTTTGTCTAAGAATACATGACCAGTAATTCAATAAAAATGACTTCTTTAAAATATTTTATTACATAAGAAATCAGTTTCATTGTAGAAAAATTACAATGTAGAAAAAGTATGTTAAAAATATAGAAAATGTACATGTAGGAAAATTTTCAGTAGGAAAATATATTAGGAAAAAAAGAAATGCTCATACTCCCACAGTCCAGGTAATCCCTGCTGCAGAGTCACTAACTGTTCTCCCTGCCGCTCTCCCTGCCTCTCTCCCTGACTACGGTGGGTCAGTTGGTCCATAGCGCTGTTTGTCGGCTCGAGGTGTCCTCTGTCCTCCTTTGTCCTCCTTGCCACTGTGGAAGGTGGAGGCAGCACCTGACTCAGAGTCTGATCGCCCAGCTGCATGCAGGGCCCTGGGGCTGCTCATCTCCCACCTCTGAGCCTCCCCTTCCCTTCTAGCGCTTACACTGGATGCTCGTGAGGACCCGTGAGGACCCAGGAAGGCGATAGCCCTGTGGTCTGTGCTGTTGACACAGGGCAGGCGTCAGCACTTGGTTTCGTGTCCTTATAAGAGAAATTAGTGAAAGTGAGAGCACATCACCTGTTCTTGTTGTCGTCGCTTGCTTTCTGCCCCTCTTTGCTCTGCCTGGTAACTGATGATGACAGCCTGGTATTTGACCTTCCACATTTTCTGTACTCATGCAATTACACGGACGCATTCTGCCCTTCTCTCTGCTCATATAATCACACAGCATTTATAGGGTTGTTTTCCTGCCATTTATTAAGTATCATACTTTTTCAACAAGTTAGATAGGCATACTCTTAAAATAAGTGTTTTATTTCATATGCAAAGGATGTTAAACTTACGTGTGTATGTGTGTGCACGTGCTTGTGTGTTTTAACAGAATGTCTTATTTTGTACGAACTTCATGGGAAAATTTTGTCGTAATTTTTTACTCCATTCCCATTACGTTCGCTGCGTTAAAGACATCACCATCCTCACCAAATCATATTTGTTGTTGTTTTTTCTTTTTACCTTTGCTCCCGTTGGGTTTCTTCCATTTATTGTCGTGGTAGTTGAGGGCAATGAGCAGGGACACAGATTTCCTAAATTTTTCCTAACAAGTGCTTGATTTTTGTTTTGCAAGTTTTCCCTTCAGCTCTCTCCATTTTTGGTACTTTTGTCTTTCCTGTGTAATGTTATTAAAAGCAAGCAAACAAAAAACATGGAAAAGGAAGTTTTTCCATTTAGGATGAAACATATTTAGAATAAAGCATATGTAGACTAAAATTATTAACATAGGAAGAGAAAATATGACATTAAAAAAACTTGGGAGGATTAAAACTAAGTTGAAAGGAAGAGGAAAATGGAGAAATAGACACAATATAACACACGTCCATTACTGGTTACAGTTAGTTATTGGATAAGTAGAATTGTCAGCATTTTTGTAATCGACTAGGTAAGATTGCATTTTTAAATTGTTTTAAGTTTTATCTGTATTGACCTTCTACCA
Organism: Pteropus alecto; assembly: GCF_000325575.1. Taxonomy (NCBI): domain Eukaryota; kingdom Metazoa; phylum Chordata; class Mammalia; order Chiroptera; family Pteropodidae; genus Pteropus; species Pteropus alecto. The sequence goes on from NW_006438073.1 coordinate 5,500,868, forward strand.
GAATATTTAAAAGAGAGAAAAACTTGTTTTAGAAAAAAACCCAAAACAATTAAACTGTGCCCTGACTTCCTGGTTTGGTTTAAAAGAATGAAATAAAACTCTACGTACTCAGGAAAATGGCAGTGACCGCTCCCCAGCTCAGGACCCGTCACAGTGTCACCGCTCATTTGAATCCTTTTAAAAGTGTCGATAACATAACACTTTTTATTAGAAAGATGCCACATAAGCCACATTTTCATCTGTCTCTCAGGTGGTATATTGTTTGTTTTGCATGTGTTATGTATATTTCACCCGCAGGATTTAAACAAATGGTTTTGACGGAGAAAAGTTTGAATGTGTAACATAACTAAAAAGGGACATTTTCCACAATATTCGTGTGTATGATATGATTTTCTCGTATAAATGAGTTTATTTTGGTCACCAGCAAAATTACATCCTGCTTCCGGTTACTCGCCTGGCTTGGCAGTGTCTTGGCCCCTTTAACCAGTTGCATTTGTCGCCATTTTCACTAGCAGCTATTCATCGGAACAGCCCCCGTCCCGTGAAGGTGCCACGATGCCACAGCGACCCTCCTAACCCCCATCTAATTATCCCGACTCCAGAGGGATTCAGGTATTCGGTGCTTCTCTGGTCACTGCGTGGTGGAGTGTCTTCTGACGTGCATGCTAACACTCTGGAAGCTGCTGGGTGCTTGCTCTGATAACTAAGTACTTCTCTGTGTCCAGACATTTTTAAAAGCTCTCATTTGCATTCTCTGGAAGACACACCACAGTGCCTTAGTTGCAAAAGAAAAAGATGCACAAATCTACAGCAGATCGTGCCTTTCAAGATAACTTGGTTTCTCAGCTTATTTATAACCTCAAGCTACTAAATGCTTTCCAGCTTTGGAATATTCTTTCTGTTTTTTTCTTTGAAAAATGACCTTAGGGAAACAAATTTGGGCGTTCATGGCATAATAAACATTTGAGAAACAATACTAAATATCAACTTAAAAGCGGAGGAAAAACTGGAATGGTCTTTCCAGTCTCGATATTTATGTGTGTGTAACTATGAAGTGACTACTCAGTGTACCAAAGTGAGCTCAGAAACTAGCTCCTCCGAAACTGTTACTGAGTGTGGTGGCATTTCTGCATCTTGTCGCAGCGAGCATCTTCTGCCAGGTGATCACTTTTTAAAGTTAATTTTACTTGACAGTTTTTATGAGGAAGGACCACACTATTTTTAAAATAATTAGTTTGAAATTAGGTTTTCTTTTTCTTTTTCACACCTAGACCTGAATCTCAGTCAAGGAACAATTTACATTATATATTTTAAAACATTTTTCACTTCCTCCCCCTGTTTTATTTTTCGCTGAGCATTATGGGCAAGCCCGCCCCCTTGGCTCGGCCGCGTCCTGAAGCTGTCTTTCTCGTCTCAGCACTCGGAGCCACAGCAGCCCTGCTGCCTCTGCCGCCTCTGCCGCCGCCGCTGCTGCCGCCTCCGGTCGCCCTGGCCCCTCAGGCAGCGACCCTGCGCCCCCCAAACTCATCAGCAGTGCCCATGACGCCAGGTAGTCTTGCTCTACCAGGGTCGTACCCCCCTACCCCCCATATGCGCTCCCGCTGCTCCCCAGGCCCTGGCGGGGCTCCTCGGCCACTGTGTCATCCCACCCCCGGGCTCCAGCACCGACCCACACGGGTGGATGGTCTGCCTGGTTTTAAGACGTCTTTGGAGCTGATAGTAACCAAAAGGGCCAGAGTCTCTACCAATAGTAACTCCCTGGGGGGAGAATCAGAGGAAAGAGCCTGGTCCCCACTGAGAGAGGACAGGAGGTGATTGGTAGACGCCGCCTTTCCTGCGGCGGTGCAGAGATGGCGTGTCGACGTGGTTAGGTGGTGATTCGTCTTTTAGGAGGGTCGCTTTTCTAAGCAGCAGAGTCCCCATTTCTGCAGTTGTTGATTACAAGTGGTTTGTAAAGGTGCGAAACGAGTTCACGGGCTGGAGTCACACACGGGGCCGGGTCGCCACGGGCTCCTGTAGGGCGTCCACGGGCTAGAGTCACAGACGGGGCCGGGTCGCCACGGGCTCCTGCAGGGCGTCCAGTGTCAGCGAGGAGGGCACTGTGATTCCCACCCTACGGTGTCCTTTTCACCGGTGTTCATCAAGGGCTCCTATACTTAATGGAAAAAGGACATTTTATTTCTCTTAGTTCTACCCTTACGTTTGCTGGAAGGGACACTGTCACTATTACCCAGTAAGGATAGTGATAGTCATACAAAACTGGGCTGGGGGCGATCTCATCAGAGAAGGTGTTAGTGTAACGTGGGCAGAAAGGTGACATAAAGCTTTAGGATTTAAAATAGACTAAATTTTTTAAGTTACTTTGTAACAATCTAAAATTTCTACATTTTTATTCTTCCTCATTAAAATAATTAATATTCCTAATTTTTAGTGACAAACGTCTGTAACATAAAAAATGTCAATGTATTTTACAGCTTAAGCAGTCAACTAAAAAAATTAACAGTTAACATTGAATAAAGTCCCATTTACCGTCTTTATTTTTATGTTTAGAGCATTTCGTGGCCAGTGCTCCCACACTCACTTCCATGTCCCCGTGGGGTACTGAATCCATCTTTTCTGTAAACGCGGTAAGGGGGGCGCTGTGCCCTACACAGCAGTCGAGCTGAGGAGCCCATAGCCAGAACTGTAGCGCCAGCTCTCACACTAGCCGCCTCCACGTTCACGTGCGATTTAAAAGGGGGTCACACCCCACTTTATTCAAGTCTTGTGAACTGTAGTTCAAGGCGTTTATAAGGCTGGTGGCGTGGAACGTGAAATGCGTTTCCATATAAAGTTCAACACCTGCAGTGGCTTTTTTGTGCCTTTAGTCTTAGGCCTTGCATAGTAATTTTTCAGCATCTTCCGAGTAGCATTTTGTAAACATTCTTCATCGTAAAGTTGTACATACTTAGAAAGATCCCTGATGTTTAGAAATTTTACTACCATCACCGTATGCCATCTTGCAGGCCTTCCCCCCCCCCCAAAGGAATGAAGTTTTCTTACCTTTTTTGCAGTGTGTAAGTGACCGTAGATAGAGAATAGCAAAGTCACGTGGGTGTGTGCAAAGCCGGTGGCTGGGTCTCGCCCTGCAGTGGAGCCTTGCACGTGCTAGTTGAACTTGTGCCTCGGCCCCTTTCCGTGCGCCTGTGTGGCGGACCCGAGGAAGACCGCGCGTGCCCGCAAGCCGGAGTCTCAGCACAGGCCGGGGCTGAGTGTGCGGGGAGGAGCAGAGCGGTGCCCGCAGCCTCCCACGTGGGCAGGGGCGCCCAGCCTCTCCGCGTGCAGCTCTCGCCTGCCTGAGATACACCTGCCACAGGGGCCTCGTACTTTGCCCCACAGCGTCCCGTAAATATTTCGATTTGGTTTGCTTTGACTTAGGAAGTAGCTGGGCTTCAGTTGTCTTCTCATTGTTTTATAAAGCATTCTGCATCGTTCTGCTTGCCAGAGCTGGCTCTGACTGCTCTGCAAGAGCCGGTTCTTAATTTTCAGGAATTTTGCAAGCCGGTCATCCCAGCATAGAAGTTGTCAAACTCTACAAGCCCTCCCCCACCCCTGCAACTAGCTGTTAAAAATTCACCAGCACACCACTTCATTTAAGTATGTTTTCCTGCCTTTTACCCTGGCAAAAATCTCTGAGGATGTGGTTTGGACTAACGTTGTGTATGGGAAATGAGAGAAGCAGAGGTGCTAAGTGACTTCTTCACGGTCCCCCAGCCTCTGGCGTGGCTTTGGAGTGGACTGTGTTTCTTTGCTTCAACATGAGTGACTTCTCCATGAAATGGCGCCAAGACTTTCTAATGAACTACATGGCAGGAGGGGATGTCCCCTCCTTTCAGACTTAGCAAGTACTACCCTAGATTTGAGAGTATAGGGAAGTAAAAAAGCACTGCATGCTTCATAGTTTGTAAACGTCTGTTCATTAGACCAGTGTATGTTTAAAAAGAGCATAAATGCTACCATACTTCATTATATCATTCATTTAAAAATTACACACTAAACTGTTCATAAACTAATGCCATACTTATTTCGAATGATTTGTATTATAATTTTAACAGCTCCCTTCCTTACTTCTGGGTCTTACTCTTTATAGATTCATTCTGATTGCTGAACAATTAACTTTTAACTTTATTCTGGAAAAGCAGCAAATTAACTGTGTTCTTTATATGTTAAGCTTCCTGCTCTTCTGCACTTTTGCTTGGCTACTGCTTGAGAAACTTAGAACTTCTGAATAAGAAACTCTGTTTTCTTATTAAGAGATTTGAAACTTTTTAGTACCTTAAATAGATTTAAGTACATAATTTGATGGTAGTTTTAAATATTTACTAGATTTGGCTAATACTTTTTATCCATCCTGGGCTTAAGTTATGGAGCTTGCCACACATCAATAACACTTCCATAAGTACCATTTTTCTTTTTTTGTTTTTATTTTTGTTTTTAACATAAAACAATGTGTTATGCAGTTAGGTTTTCGTGTGTGGGATATGGAAGGGAGGAAGTATAATTCTCCTAAACTCCAGAGGAGGGTTTCCCAGTAGCAGCGCTGTTCACTTTGCGTGAATAATTCGCTGTTTGGGGCTGTCCTTTGCGTTGTCCTCTACCCAGCAGAGGCCAGATGTCCCCAGGGGCCGGAATCGCCTCCCAGTTGAGAATCACTGTTCTAGAAGAATCTCACAGATCTTTCATTTTGAATTCCATTGAATTGATAGCTCAATTTTTAAAAATATTGAAACAGGGGTTCCAGTGTCCCTGAGAACGATCGCTTGGCTTCCATAGCAGCTGAACTGCAGTTTAGGTCCCTGAGTCGTCACTCAAGCCCCACTGAGGAGCGAGACGGTGAGTGTATGTCAATAGCTGCATTCTTAACCAGCCTCATCTGCCTCGTGCCACCTGTTTGTGGTTAATGCCTTTTAAAAGGAAGGAAGAATAAGTGACAGAGCTTTATGAGAAGATTTAATGCTGAGCACACTGATTTTTAATGTAGACGCCTTTTCAGCTGTATTTGCATTTTCTAGGTTTCCTTTTGTTGCTTTTAAAAAATTCCTATTCCTGATATTTTACTTGCCAAACACTCTTATTCACTTTAAAAATACAAAAGTGATACTGTGTGTGTTGCTGATATGCTGAAGTTGTTTTTATCATGCAGACCTGGGAGTCCTAGCCCCGGAAGCCGGGGTTGCTCGCGCCGTAGCCCCGCTGGGCTCCCCTCGAGCGGGGTCCCCAAAGAATCCAATTTCTGCTCAGTATTCTGTTGTCTGTCAGTTGTGTAACGTTTACGTAGTTAGAATCCTATTACCCCTTTAAGAGCTTCTTGGTTTGGTGCGATTTTCTAGAATTGGTTGTAGAGACAGCTTCTCACACTCATATCAAACTATAATTAAGTCCCAGAAAAGACAGACTGGCGGTCACTCATCGTGGCCACTCACCTCTTCGGTCGTGCTCTCAATTGAATAGCGTATTTGTTTTATGTCGTAATTCATATGAAAAAATACTCTGCAGAACCAGCGTATCCAAAAGGTGATTCAAGCGGGTCAGCGCGAAGGAGTTGGGAGCTCCGGACACTCATCAGCCAGACCAAGGGTAAGGGAGAGCGCGCAGGGCTTCGCGCGGGCGTGCACAGTGAGCGCGGCCTCGCGTAACCGGTGCTTAGCCTCCGAGCTCCTAGCCCTGCTCCGTTAACTGTCGCGATCGCCCATGTCCGTCTGACGTCACTCGCAGTGTGTGCCGTGTGTGCGTGCGCTTCCTGTGTCTCGTGCTGAGTCACACTCCCTGCATCAGGGGCGTGTTTCCTGCGTTCCGCTTCTTCCAACAGCGAGGGGGTTGATTTTATGGCCCCTTCGGTGGGCCCTGAGCATTCTTCTGTGCACATGGTCGGCTATAATAAATATTTGTAAACTGAATAACTGTTCATCTGTTGGGCTAAGAAGTTGAAAGAAAGCATTTATCTTACCAACTAGGTGATCAATCGATATTCACCAAAAGAATAAATAGAAAAATCACTGGCCTAGCATTTGATGACCAACAAAATGCCTTCACGTAGTCTTTGTCACAACACTCTTGAGCAGGTGGCAGGATAGATTTTGTTCTCTTTTCATAAATGATAAGTTTCTGAGAGGCCAAATAATTTGGCCAGGGCGGCAAATGACAGAGCTGCGACTGGAACACACTGCTTCTGTCTTCAAGTCCAGGACCCTTCCCGCCATAGCACCCCTTTGAAATGTGTGAGGCCGATCAGAGTGCTTGTCCACCTCGGCCAGGGCGGCCAAGGGGGATTTCCTGGAGGCTAGCGCTGCCCCTTGAAGGAACGACAGGTCTGCATCAAGCCAAGAGAAAAACGCAGTGTGAGAAACACACCTGGAGGCCATGACTGAGGAGTAGACCCGCTGGAGCGGACTGGGTAGTGTAGACGTACATGGAGATGACCTTGAAAGGGTGAGGGGTTATCAGGTCATGGTGTTTCTCAGTGATGGGCTGAGTGACGTAGGCCTTACCCAGAGATGGCGGCCGGCCCCTGGAGCCTCTTGAGCAGCTGGTGTGTGCTGGGAGCGGGGGCTGGGGACAAGGGAGGCGCTGAGGTAGATTAACCTGCCAGCCGGAATTGGGGAGGAAACAGGGAGACTGGTCATTGCACAATAGTAAGATACTGGACCTAGGCGGGATTTTAAAAAAAGGAATAGAGACAAAAAAGAACATTAGACAGGCCGGGGGCCGGCTAGGTGCATGTGGAGGGCCAGGGGCTGGGGGAGATTTTGGTGGCTGGAGCCCCGGTGACAAGGCAGAGAGTCTCTCCAGTGGTTCTCATATAACTAGTAGTTAGTTCCCATGGATACCAGGTCTTTGCAATGATTTTCAAAGTAAATACTTTGTGGTCAAGTAAACTTGAGAACTCTTGGGAGAATTACAGTTCACATTGACATAGTCAAGACTGAGAAATCTTGAGAAATTTTTACTGTACAAAAAAAAAAAAAAATAAGCCTTTCCCAGAAATATTTGACAGTGGAGTCCCCGGCCTCACAGCTGCGAAATCTTGTTTGGTGCCAAATGATCAGTGCCATTTATTCAGGTGAAGGAATTGGGGTCCGTGTTTTACAGCAGAGATTGTATTAAGAAACTGTAATTGGAACATTGTAAGCATCTGAGAATTTCTCATCTCAAATTCACCTTACAGGCATCCCAAGCCTCAGTGACCTCTTTGTCTGCCAGAAAATGCAGGCTCTCAGATGGCTACTTAGGATATGATATGGCTTGCAAAGGCTGTGCTAGTGATGTGTAGAAAGCAGTGCTTTCTCAGGTTACGGGTTGTGACCCACTAGTGGGAGATAAAATCAGCATTAAAAGAAAAACAGGATGCAGTCTGAATCACATGTGGTGAGAGTAATAATGTCTCATGAAACTCGTGGATTCTGTATGTGTAGAAGGTATTTCTTACTGTAAATCGATGAAATAAGTTGGAGAAATAGAGATGTAGTGCCTTTTGAAAAATAAGGAATAATAAAAACAGTAGCTAAAATTCATTGAGTATTCCTGTATCCCAGGCACTGGGTCAAATGCTCTACGTGCATGATTTCATTAAGTCATCACAATTGCTCTGTGAATTAGGTACTATTACCTTCATTTCATAGGTTAGGAAATTTACATATGAAGGAAGTCAATTAAGTTGCCGGTAGTGGAGCACATGGTGAGGCCAGGATGTTATCCAGGCGGTCTGATTCCAGAGCCCTTCCTCTGTGCACCTCGCTTCTCATCAGGAGGGCTTCCTACGGGAGGTGCAGTACCTTTGCTGAGCTGGGACAGGTCACATTAATCACCAGGCACTGTGGTGGGAAGGTGGTGTTTCCGGCAGACATAAAAGCGTGAACAGAGGCATGGAAGTGGGGAATGGTTTGGTGGGTTGTGGAAGAGTCTTCAGTGTGGCTAGTCCAGAGCCTGTGGCTGGAAAGGGACAGGGGAATGCTTGCCAGAGTGAACTGGAAGCGGTAGACTGGGTCCGAATCGTGCAGGACCTTGAGTCCACGTGAACCGAAGGAGGTGGACTGGGTCGGAATCGTGCAGGACCCGCGTGAAGGGCCTCGCGGTTTTGATTAGCAGGTTGTCATGAACCATGAAGTAGATCGACGTAGCAAGGTAACATGATCAGATGTTATGTTTTAGTAAGAATATTCTGGGCAACGAGAGTGAATTGGAGAGAGGACAGACTGAGGCCGGAGGGTGGCCACTGCAGTCTAACCAGCAGGCTTGGGAGAGGCAGTGATGGGTTTTGTCCGCTGAGCTTGCCTTCTATGTGTGTGTCTGCAGAGTGGGTGGTATACTCTGGAGCTGCTCCCCTGCTGTGCGTCTGAATACATAAGCTTTGCTTTGATGGAGCGCTAGTGTATATCGCTCTGTTTTTCTTATTGTTCGCTGGAAATTGACTTGAGAACAGCGATTGGGACTACTGAGTTTGCAGCTCTCCCTGCAGATACCGCTTCTAAACAAGGACCCATAGAAGCTATCCAGAAGTCAGTCCGATTGTTTGAAGAAAAGAGGTATCGAGAAATGAGGAGAAAGAACATCATCGGTCAAGTTTGCGATACCCCCAAATCTTATGATAATGTTATGCACGTTGGCTTGAGGAAAGTGACCTTCAAGTGGCAAAGAGGAAACAAAATTGGTAAGAAAATTAAGGAACATGACACAAAGACCATCTGTGTTAGAAAGAGCAATAGTTCCACTTCTTTAGGTAAAAACTTACATAGTTGGTCATTTTCTCTTATAGACGTGGCGCATGTGCATTGTATCTTTTGCAGAGGGTTCTGTTTTAGTTGGTAAAATGTGTTCTGAGAGCAATATGAAAGGAGGTTTTAGAAATGGATCATTTAAAATGGATCATTAAATTGAATACTTTTGCTGGATAACTCCAGAAATTTCCAGTGGAGAACTGCGCAAGTTTCACCCACTTGTGTAGTCTGTATGCCTTCTGCCTTACTCCCACAAGAATGTTGTTGAAGAGAAATGATACCAATAAAAGATAGGACAGTCTTTGAAATTAATTCATTTCCAGGTGAAACAGCTTCCTGTAGAATAACTAGGGGTGGTGGATCGTGTGAGAGAAGGAGGCGGATTATGTTCCACACGCCCCACCCCCCTCCGTTTAATGCATCTCTTTGTCCAGCCTTTAGGTGTGAAGAGGTGTTAACACAGGGCTCTGTGAGCCTCAGGTCACCTGAACTTCCTATTTGGGCAGAAAACACTGAAAACAATCTAGTACTTTTTTATTGTACTAATTGTCGTTATCAGTCTTTTTAGCCGTAGCTCCCCATAGTTTAATGTCCCTAAAGGTATGTTAGTGGAACACCCTTCCCACACGCTCCTAGACCTGAAGCTTTAGGCGCAGTTAGGCAGTGGCCGAGCTTACTCCTGGCCACGCCCTCTGCCCTCCCCTGGCCTCCTACCCTCTGGCCCAGACTCCTTCGGGGGCCACAGGGGCTCAGACGTCTGCTCCAGGGTGCCTAGTGCTCCCCTTCATGTCTCTTCTGGGATTTGCCAAGGCCAGTTCTACTCTCCCGACAGATGTTCACACGTAAGACAGTGGAGAGATCACCTGAGACTTCAGTTATTAGGGAACATTCAGGTGTATTTTAGGTTTTGCAGCAGTAGGCTTCAGCAAGCATAATGGTATGTATGTGACATAGCTCCAGAAAGACTAGTGTGCATTGCAGTGAGTTATGACGCCTGCTCGGTGCCTGAGCTGCGCGTTTGTTCCCGTCCGCAGGCGAAGGGCAGTACGGGAAGGTCTACACCTGCATCAGTGTCGACACGGGTGAGCTGATGGCGATGAAGGAGGTGAGTGGTCTGGCCCTTGGGGGCTTTTTCGTTTGAAGCCTCTGTGTAACGGAGATTTGGGGAGAGAATTGGATTTCTGAGGTTCTCCTCTGCGCTTGGAGCTGGCTTCAGCGTTCCCATAGCGAGTCATCTAGGCCTGAGGCTGCATTTAGCGCTTGTACTGTTGGGACCACCAGGCAGATACACTGCGATAACATGGGAGTAAAGGAGTTTGCAGTTCCAGTGAGGGCAAGACCACGTGCAGGCGTAGTCCCGCCAGCACACAGGTGTGAGTGCCAAGCACGGGAGAAGCCTGATGGAAGCCCGGAGGGCGGCAGTAGCATCTTACAGGGATGTTTGGGGAGAAGGTAACATTCGTGATCAGCTTTAGAAATGAGCGCCATTTTCGCAGCCGGAGGTAGACGGGGAAGAGCAGGGAAACCTGAACAGAGCCCATCAGGGGAACGGGCCGTCGTCACTGGTGAGGGCACCTCGTGACTCCGAAGTGTAGGGCCGGGGAGGATGAGGCTGGAGCTGCTGCGGCCTTAGCATCCCAAGCGGCTTGGCGCGCACCAGCCACAGGGCGTGTCCAGACCATGCTGGTCACCCCTCTTCCGGCCTCTGCCGTGCTTCTCACCTTCCCTGCATGGCACTTAGCGCTTGTCCCAGCCCGGTGGTGAACTTCAAGGGGCAGGAGCATATGTCATCTTTTTATCTTGCTCAGGACCTGAACACCTGGCATTGCTCACTGCACGTGTCAGGCTTTCATTCATTCAGTTTGCAGTTACGAAAGCGATCCCGTTAGCTGTTACCGCAGCAGAGATTCTAAAGTTGGCACGTTTCCTTCACTTGGGACAATGAAGGGAAGAAAGTCTGGAAGTAAAGTCACAGACACACTGGCCATAGTGCTGTGGGTGTGGACAGTAAACACGTCAAGAGATGGCTTCACAGCCCCGGGGTTAAGGTGGCCCCGCTCCTAGGAGGTGACGGCACCCACAGTAACCGCTGCTTGTCTTTCACAGATTCGATTTCAGCCTAATGACCATAAAACTATCAAGGAAACTGCCGACGAGTTGAAGATATTCGAAGGCATCAAGCACCCCAATCTGGTCCGGTATTTTGGTGTGGAGCTGCACAGAGTAAGCCACCTTCAGGCGCACTGTCGCGTGAGGGTCAGTGAGGGCGCAGACGGGGCCCTGTTCTCCATCGCAGGTCTTCTCATTTCAGAGCGCAGTAACTTTGCCTAATTCTCAGGAACCCTCCATGACTTACACCATTTCTGCCTTCTCTCTGACTCTAGAGGAGCCCTTCCTGAAATGTAAGTTGTAGACTGTAGTCTTAACCCGACAGTACAGAGCACTGAAAGCCATCCTGCCGATGAGAAGATGCTTCTCGAATGCCCCTTGCGCAGCTTCTCGTTCCTTTTTTCCTCCTTCTGTTTTTGGCTGAACCACTGTTGAGTACACTGTCAAGTAACATTGCCTTTTCTTTTATATGTGTTTAGGGAAGCATTGTGACATGAGAGAAAATTAAAACCCCAAATTCATTTTCCCCCTCATGTTTAGAAGTAAACACTTTGAGAGAAAGGATAACTTGGAGCATCTTGGTAGAATATGAGCTTTCAGGGGAAATTGGATGTTGGTGATTTTTGACGTTTTCACACAAACGCCATCCTGCCGATGAGAAGATGCTTCTCGAATGCCCCTCGCACAGCTTCTCGTTCCTTTTTTCCTCCTTCTGTTTTTGGCTGAACCACTATTGAGTACACTGTCAAGTAACATTGCCTTTTCTTTTATGTGTTTAGGGAAGCATTGTGACATGAGAGAAAATTAAAACCCCAAATTCATTTTCCCCCTCATGTTTAGAAGTAAACACTTTGAGAGAAAGGATAACTTGGAGCATCTTGGTAGAATATGAGCTTTCAGGGGAAATTGGATGTTGGTGATTTTTGACGTTTTCACACAAACTCACGTTTGAAAAGGATGTGTTTCAGTGCTTAATCATACATTCGTAGGGACAGCCCCGTCGGGCCCTGTCTGAGATTATGTGGCTGACGTCATTGGATGACGATAGACATTTATCGCCTGCGATTTGGAGATGTTTTATCCCGACCAGCTGTATAATCCCAGACAGAGCAGGCGGGCAGACACTGCGACGGGGAGTTAGAGATGCCTGCGGTGAGGCGAGTCAGGGTGGCGAGTGCAGCAAACCGCTAGGAAGACCGTCCCTCCGGGGCCCGGCCCGTGACCCTTTCCAGACCCTTCGCTTCGCGTCCACGTGAACACACGGCCGCGTTTCGTTCCTCCCACAGGAAGAGATGTACATCTTCATGGAGTACTGCGACGAGGGCACGCTGGAGGAGGTGTCCCGGCTGGGTCTGCAGGAGCACGTCATCAGGCTGTACTCCAAGCAGATCGCCATCGCCATCAACGTCCTCCACGAGCATGGCATAGTCCACCGCGACATCAAAGGTAACCCCGCGCTCGCCGAGCCACCGCGGCATCTTCCTTTGCTTCAGATGCACCTCCATGAAGGACCCCGCGTGGAGCAGCCGCGTGCAGCACACGCCTCCGCCGCCGAGGAGAGGTGTCTGCTCTGTCTTTCTGCTTCCGGTGAAGTTCGTTCCCAGAGACAGAGCCACTGTGTGTAGGCCACCGTGGCCAGGCCCGTGCATTTAGACAGCCGCGAGCAGAGCGCCCTTTTCCCCGGGTCGAGAGCCTTGCGTGCTTGTGTGTGAGCGTTGAGTCTGTAGAGTGGCTGTGATCAGAGCTGCCGGGGTGGGCCACGGTGTGCAGCTCTGCTTGGGGACACGGGGATGGGCTTCTTTACCTGATCCCCCAGCGTGGGGTTCTGCTTATGACTGACCCGTGCCTATGATTGGTTCTAGTGCCTTTCCTTCTGGCGTGAGGGGACCAGCCATGCTTCTGCCTTAGAAGTGTCCCTGTTGCTTTTGCCTTAGCCACACCGTGGCCCTGACCTTTGTGCTTGGGCGTCTCGGGGATAATTACAGCAACAAATTATTATTGTCTCTGACCTCAGAATGAAGGAGTCCATTCTGTTGCATAGTCTGAGGCCAGCCCTAAACGCGTTCACTCCACGACTGGGCCAGGCCCTCTGTGGTGGCCTCCCCGCGTCCCCAGCACGCACAGTCTTGTTGCCTGCCTGCTCGCCCGCTGCCTTGCTCTGCTGTCTGCCATCATTCTGGGCATTTGCCTGATGGGCTCATTGCACGTTTCCAGTTGTTGTGCCCCAAACACCGTACTCAGTTCTCTGCCCACTGTCGTGAAATGGCATCTTCATGTCATTGGCCACAGCCTTACAGAGCATCCCTCGGAGTCCTTGAATCAAGTCCACTCACTGTGCACTTGCGCAGCGTGGCTGAGGCTGTGCACCCGTGGACCAGCTCCCGGCACTGGAGTCGGCCCGGGCTCTCTGCTGTGGGCAGCATCTCCGCAGGTGCACTTAGCCACGAGGGTCAGCTCTGGGCTTCCGCTCACCTGCGGCTGCTTGTCTGTCTCGAGTGGCTCTGCATTGCTTTTGGAAGGAGGTGCCTTGGGCATGCGATGCCAGAGACGTGTGGCTCAGTGGCAATGATACTGTCCTGCAGCAGAGGGCAGGGTGGCCTGGGAGAGCAGCAGTACCCCAGGTCTCAGCAGACACAAGGTGGGGTGGGTGTTGCCTGTTGAAGTAGGAGACAGTTACAGAACCTCCTGTTCGGTCACCGTCTAAAACCAGCGCAGCGGTGGCCTCAGATGTGACTAAGCAGCGTGTGTGCCGGCTCCTGGCCACGTGCTGCGCCCTGTTGTGGGAGCTGCTCGTGGCATATAGCTCTGTTTCGGGGACTGCTACCACAAGCATTTGCGTTTCTCCAGTAATTTCTTTAAGTATCTCTGTGGGTTTCTAATGTTAGAATTTATGCAGGTATTTCAGTTTAGAAATTATTGGTCAAAGCTGTCTGCACTGATATTAAAATTCTTTGTTAACGTTTACAAAAAGCTTGAAATCTTTCTGTGATTACACGTGGTGAATAAAGTTTTGTGAACTTCGATATTATTTACTTGGTAGTTCAGGTTGCTGTGTAAACTTTAAGATGCCCACATTGTGTTTCAGAGGCTAACAACTGCTTACTTCTTATCAGGTGCCAATATCTTCCTTACCTCATCTGGGCTAATCAAACTGGGAGATTTCGGATGCTCAGTAAAGCTTAAAAACAACGCACAGACCATGCCCGGTGAAGTGAACAGCACACTGGGGACAGCAGGTGGGGACCAGCTTGATCTCTCTTTGTGCCAAGTCCTTGCTGTGTGCCTGGGCACTGAGCCTCCCCTCCAGCTCTGCCGCCAGCACTGGCTGGGAGGGCAGGGGGTCTGACCACACGGGGACCAGTCCACACCCGTCAGGCTGGGAAACCAGTTCCCCTTAAGGTTAAAGGAGTGAGGAGGGGCCTTTTCCTCCCAGAAGAACTCCGGGCTCTTCACACGGGTTTGTTAATGTTGTTCTAGTCGAAGGAGCGTTATGCTTAAGTGGCGACCACCTGTTTTGATGTTCAGCATCATAAACCTTTGTATCCTCCTTTGCAGGCTACATTTCCTATTTTTATTATGCATACAGTTCGTCTGAAGATTCTCACTTTCAAAAATTGTCATTTAGAAGATAACTTGGCCCCTAAAATGTCCTTTCAAGAAATTGATTTGAAATGTTTTCAGTTAGCGATATTCCTATTGTGTAATTCGGAGAAGCCCCACCCCCATCACCCCTCGCCACCCCCAGCACTACCTGTTTCTTCTGTGCGGCGTGTTATATGGTGCTGTGTTGATAACCCATACCTTTCGCTGTATCTGTGACTATTAAAGCTTACATGGCTCCGGAGGTCATCACTCGAGCGAAAGGAGAAGGCCACGGGCGTGCGGCCGACATCTGGAGCCTGGGGTGCGTTGTCATAGAGATGGTGACCGGCAAGGTAAGCAGAGCCCGTACCTGGAGGAGAAACTTCAGGAGGGCGCCTTACGTTAACAGGGCAGTTGCTGTGGTTTTATTATCATGAATACTGGGGACACATTTTCTGCTAAATAGAGAACATGACTAGAGATGAAAAATGGGACCTGTCACAAGATACGTAAGGTTAAGGTAAGTGGCAGACTAGGAACCAAATATTTATAAGACTTAGAGAACTTTCACAAATGAATAAAAACATAAAGCTTGAATTAAAACATGGAGAAACAGGCAGCTCCAAGAAGAAATATGAAGCTGAAACTTAGTCCACGCACACCCTGGCACATGAATGCCCGTGTTAACTTTATTCGTAATTGCCCAAGCTTAGCAGCATCCAAAGTACCCTTTGGTCGTAAATGGGTCGGCCGTGGTGGTCTGTGCAACGGAATATCATGCAGCAGTGAAAAGAAATGCGCTGTCCAGCCAGGGGACAACAGGGAGGCACCTTAAACGCATACTGCTGCGTGAAGGAAGCCAGTCTGAAAAGGCCACACACTGCGTGATGACAGTTACGTGACCTTCTGGGCGAGGCCACGCCGCGGGCGCAGTGAAAGAGCAGTGGTCTCCGGGGCTGTGGGGGAGGGCGGGAGGGCTGCTCTGTGATGTCACATCTGGAAACTCTGAAAGTGGTCTCCTCGTGAAGATGCAGCTGACGAATGATTATAACGTGTATGAAGGCACTGTGTGTGCAGCATCATTTTAAAGCTAAATGTTAGAAACCTCTTTAGTGTTTTTCATAGGAAGTTAACAGGCAACTATACTTTGCAGCTGCTGAGAGAGACCATGGAAGTGCTGAGTAAATACTGGCTAATATTGTTTCTATTAGCACTAACACAGAAAGATGCCCATGGTGCTTGTCATTTCAGTCAAGACACACATCAGAGGGAGAACAAGTTCTCACATTGAAGAAAACATCTCAGTAACTAGACAGTGGTGCACAAATTAGAATGCCACAGAAACTTAGCTCTTTTCCCCACAAATTTCATTTTTCCTGTGATAATAAAATAATCTAAGTTTTGCAGTAATAGCATTTGATGCTCGTTATGCAAGAAGGTAGCATTTAATAACTGCTCTGTAAGGTAACTGTTGAATTTTACGTTTTAGTGGCTCTTCCATATCTTTTTGTGCATTCCATATTTTATTTGCATGATGACGGCGGGTCATGCTGGACTAACAGAACTTCCGGATGGGGTAGGCGGGCCTTACTGACCACGTGGCTGTATACATAAAGTTTCACGGCCCACGTCACGCCCATTCATTTACACGTTTTCCGAGGCCACCTTTCTTTTACAATAGAATCGAATAGTTGTGACAGAGAGCGACCATACAGCCACAGCCTAAAATATTTACTGTTCGACTCTAAGGAAAAGTTAGCCGGCCCCCGATACATGGAACTATTGAGATGCCAAAGAAGAAACTGGGAAATTGCGGAAATTGCTTTTTTTATAGCCACGTAGTGTTAAAACCTGATTTCTTTTCTCTTTAGAGGCCTTGGCATGAATATGAACACAACTTTCAGATCATGTATAAAGTGGGAATGGGGCATAAGCCACCCATCCCCGAGAGATTAAGCCCAGAAGGAAAGGACTTCCTTTGTCACTGCCTTGAAAGTGAGCCCAGGATGAGGTGGACGGCCAGCCAGCTCCTCGACCACTCCTTTGTCAAGGTTTGGCAGACTGCTGTGCAGTCACCTCCGCGTTTGATGTTGGGGTCCTGTTTGCAGCTGTCACTTAAAGACAATGGGACACTTAAATATGGAATGTCCGTGTCTGTATCTGAAGTGGAAAGGAACTGAATGTACCGTGTCAGGGAGTGTCGTAGGTGATTTTTTTCTGGAAGGTGTTTGTTGAGGTTCTGCTGCGTGGCCCACTTTGGCGATGTCTGCGAGGTGCCTTGGAACTGAGTGGGCCTGGAGGAGAGCGGTCCCCCTTTGTGAGTGGAGGCTGCTGCGCTCAGGGTAGGGGTGGCTAACTGCTACTCAGGGAGGAGGCCGGGGCCCTCATGACCAAGGATCGTGTGAAGCTGTGGTCGTGGTACGTGTGCCATGTCGTGCGGTCACTGGGAAGAGGCGCGTCACACTGCCAGGCAGTTCCAGATGTTGCTTTGTCTGGAGTGGGATGCGTCAGCCAGGTCCGGAGTAGGGGCGGGGCATGACAGACAGAGTGGAAGGGACGTGGGAAGGCCCACTGAGAAGGGGGGAGCGGTCAGGGCACTGCGGGTAGATGCGGGTGGGGCACAGCCTGTGACGCATGCAACAGGGAAGGCTGGGGACGTCAGCCAGGGCCACCTGAAGGAGCGCGGTGCGATTACACGATCTTTTGGCGCCATCACCCTGGAGGCAGGAGAGCGTGAGGAAGCTGCCGAGACACCCGCGGGCCGGGAGCGGGGCGCTGGGAGCGGGGCGCTGGGAGCGGGGCGCTGGGGCGAGTTGTCAGCGATGTGCAGGAGTGAGGTGGCCGTGCCGAGCTCCTGACCCCGACGAGACGTGAAGGGTGACTGAAGTGGAGAGGTCCGGGATGGCTTCCCGGCTCCTGGCCGGGGTCCCTAGGTTATAGGAACTCCATCACCACGATGGGTAAAGATGGTGGCCGATTGAGGTGGGGCCCAGAGATGACGGCGACCTCTTCGGCGATAAGCGTGAGGTGTCTCTGGAACAGCTGCTTGGGGATTTCAGATGGGCGTCTGGAAGCTTCGGGTCCTTACCCGAGGGAGGCCTGGGGTAGGACATAGCTTCGGGAGACAGAAGTGCTGCCGGGAGAGGGTCTGGAGGGTGAGTGGGAGAAACTGCAGGGGCGGGTGCTGCCGGGAGCAAGTGCCGAGGAGAGGGAGGGACGGGGGTGGGGGTGACATCGCTCCTGGGGCCCGAAGTTAGGGAGCCAGCCGCTGACCTGCTGTGTAGGTATCAGGGACTCGTGACTAAACGTTTATGTTTTCATTGTAAAGTACATAAGTAACTTCTATTATATGGTTCCGGTTGTAGAAATACGTTCTTAAAAACGCCGTCAGTGGCCGGGTTGCAGAGCAGTCGGCCGGCACGGGCGATGTTAGTTGCAGACGCGGTGCGGGGACGAGCAGGCGTGCCGGTGGGGCTTCCCGGGAGTCTTGGGTGGGGTGCGAGGGGTTCAGCTGTCCCGCCTTCCCAACAGGTTTGCACAGATGAAGAGTGAAGGTGGTCGGCCGGTGGCCTCGGAGCGCGCGTCCTTGGAACCCCCAAATCACTACTGTATGTAACATTTACGTGAAGACCGTGCCGAGAGGTGGTGTGCGCTCTCCAACCTTCCAAGACTGAAGACTGCACAGGTGACAAGCGTCACTGCTCCTGCTGCTCCCGTTGGTTCGACCTGGCACGGGCCTTCCCGAGTGACAGTGTCCACGAGGTAAAGAAGCTGCATGTTAAGTGCCATTACTACTGTACACGGACCGTCGCCTCTGTCACCGCCGTGTCTCCCGTGACTGAGAACCGTGACATCAGTGTGGTGTTTTTGACCTTACGAGGTTCAGAAGCAGTTGTAGTTTCCGGCGTCCTGGGCCTTGTCGCTGACCTCCTGTCTGTCGTGTGCACTGACTGTGAAACCGTTCTTTCATTGTTGTTGGCAAGCCGCAGGTTTGTTTTGCAAAAGGCTGATTGATAAAATTTAAGAAAAAGGTTCTTTTTTCAATAAATGGTTTATTTTAGGAAAGCACAGTCACATGGCCTTTTAATGGTTATCAGCTCAGGGCCAGCGGGGTCCGTTCGCACGTCTGTGCTCTCCGCAGAAGAGCCACAGGCCCGCGGGTGCTGAAGATGGGTGTGGGCTTGGCACGTCCTTCGGGCCTGGCTCCCTCGCCCTCGGGAGAGAGTGGACACCACTGAGCACGTGGGATGGCTCTCGGAAGTGATT
Source organism: Pteropus alecto (assembly GCF_000325575.1). Lineage (NCBI taxonomy): Eukaryota > Metazoa > Chordata > Mammalia > Chiroptera > Pteropodidae > Pteropus > Pteropus alecto. Next base: position 5,519,578 of record NW_006438073.1, read on the forward strand.
TTATGTCAACCAGCAAGTTTATGACACGTGCAGGTGTAAGCCTTGTTACCACATGTTGGGGGCTCAGTGTATTCGGACACCAAGATATGCTAGGTCAGTACAGATACTGCCGAATAATCTCTTGGCAAGAAAGGAGCTTTTCAGGTTGTAAATATGCCAGCAGTTCATTTTCTAAAATAGCCTAAATTATGTGTCATTGGTGGTGGTCTTTAATTTCTTTGCTATTAAATTTTCAGAAGGTCGATCCGTTTAGATCATCGACTCCGTCCTTGCACATAGCAGCCGACTGGGCGAGTTAATTCCTTGGGTGGGTTCCGTGCTCACCTTCCCTCCCGCACGGCGCGGCCGCTCACGAAGAAATTACTGTCCTGGGGACGTCGGCGTTTGATACAAACACATAGCATTTTTTTAAATTTCTCCTTTTTAAAATGGCCTTTGAGGTATAGTTTCTATAATATTTGAAGTAGATCACTCCGTGATTTTTAGTATAGCTACGAAGTTGTACAGCCATCTTCACAATCTATCTGAGAACATTTCCATCACCCCCCACAAAAATCTCGTGTGTGTTTGTAGTCACCCACTCCCCATTCCCACCCCCAGCCTCAGGTGACCACTAAGCCACTCCCAGTCTCCCCGGCGTGACCTGTCCTGGACATTTCACGTAAACAGACTGACAACACGTGGTCTTTTGGGTTTGGCTTCTTCCGCTCTGCGCAGTGCCTCCGAGGTTCGTCCACGCTGCAGCGCGGGTCAGCACTGCGGTGTCCGATGTGCCACGCGTGTCATTCGTTTTTAAGTGGTTCCACTTTTTGGGTATTATGAATAATGCTGCTCTGAACATTACAAGTCTGTGTGTGGACGTGTTTTCGGTTCCCTTGGGAATGGAACCTGTTGAAGGTTCATGCTCAATATTTTAAGAAGCTGCCAAGCTGTCTCCAACGTGAGGGCACCCCTTACGTCTCCGGGCCCCGCCATGCCGGCTGCTGCCCTGGGCGTGGCCGTCCCGCGTCTGAGGTGGTGCTATCATGCTGAGGTTTCGGTCTGTGTCCCCGCGTGCTGCTGCTGCCAGGCTTGCTGGCCCGTCCTTCGTCTTCAGTGAGATGTCTGTTTGGATCATTTGCCTATTTTTCATTGCGTTACTTTTCTTATCGAGTTGGGAGAGGATTTCATGTATTCTGGACACAAGTCCCTTACTGGGTACGTGACCTGAAAGTGTTTTATTCTCCCAGTGTTTGTCTTGTCTTCTCCCTTAGCGGTGTCTTTGGAAGTACAGAAGTTTGTCGCACGTGCTCTTGATATTGTACCTAAGGAATTATTACCGGACCCCAGTCACAAAGATTTATATCTGGGTTTTCCTCTAAGAGTTTCCTCTAAGAGTTTCACAGTTTCAGCTCTTACACTTAGGTTTGTCACTCATTGTTAGTTAATTTCTGTGTATGGTATCAGACGGGGATTGGCTGCACTTGAAGCAGCTCGTTCCCTGATGTCAGGTGCGGGCGGACAGGACAGGAAGTGGACGCGGGGCAGCCCGTCCACCATGGCCTCCCCGTCTTCCGCGGGACCCTGTGTGCCTGTGCTTTTGGCTGTGCTTTTGGCCTCAGGCGCCCACTTTCTGGGACAACACTGTCTGGCAGGGCCGGGCCTTCCGCGAGCCTGCGACCCGGCCCCATGGGCACCTGAAGTCTGCGCCAGCCCGTACTGCTCATCAGCTCTGGCCGTGCCCTCCACCCCTTTCCTTCCTAGTCATTCGCAAGCACATGCATAGGATGGCACCCGGAACTGTCGGTGACTGTTCATAATTTCCTAGAACGTTTGGCAAAGGTCTGGCTAGAACTAGCACATGGACAATATGACGAGAAAGTGCAGTTCGTGTAATGGAATTCATTTCAGAAACCCTCACTTTGTGTTCAAACTGCTCACTTCTTACAGTTCAACAGACACAGATGCCAGAAGCGTCAAAAACACCTACTCACTCCAACTTGCGAAACGAGCTTGTGACTTTGTCTGAATAAATGTATTAAAGGCAACTGCATGCGTCTCAGTGGGAAGCCTTTCTAGCGCAGCCCTAGAAGGTAATTTCTAGGTACGGAAGAGATCTAAGTCAGCGCCTAATAAATGCTTTCCAGTGTGTCATTACGGGGCACGGCTGCGGGCCGAGGGTGCCCACTGTGGAACCGCTTATCCCTGACAGGGGGAGACTTCGCTGTTCCCAGTAAGATTTCGAACTTCAGAGTGTCGACTGGATTTTATTTTGGCCAATTCTGCTTAAGAATTGTGTTTTTTGTTTTGAGAAAGGGAATCAAAAGAATCGTGTTTTTTGTTTTGAGAAAGGGAATCAAAAGAATCGTGTTTTTTGTTTTGAGAAAGGGAATCAAAAGAAGACGGTGGGGATTCGCTATTCCAGCCTGAGTCAGCGTGCCCTCGGCCAGCCTTCTCCGGGTGCCCTCGGCCGGCCTTCTCCGGGCGCTGCTGGAGGTGGCCCAGGGTCCCATCCCTGCCCCGGAGAGGGGGCACTCAGGACACGTGCACTAACTGTTTTGGTGAAATTTCTATATTGTGCTTTTTCTGACCAGAGTAATGGTCATTTCAAACAGTGGAGTATCGTAAACAGGGAGCAGTGGTCGCACGTACTGTGAATGGTGGCGAATGTCACGGACCAAGGGAAACAGGGACGTGGGCCCCGTCCTCTCCCCTCCCACTGTATGTCCGGTGCTTTGAGACACCGCTGTCAGAGCACGGAAGCCTCGAGACGTCTGGGCGCTTGGTTTTCGTTTGCATTTGTTGGGAATTCTGGAAATGCTGGGATGCCACCCGGGGGCCAGGGGGCGCGACATGGGACGTGTCACAGAGCTCGGGGGCCACTCGTTCACAGCGGAGGGCGGGCAGGCGCCGTGTTGGCGGGGGCTCGGTGGTGACTGGGCCCTCAGCCTTCCGTGCGGGATCATTTTGGAGGGCGGAGGGACTGGACCTAGAGGGGGTCGCTTGCCTGACCCTTTTGTTAGCGTGTTCTTCAAGGTCAGTTGAGCCTCAAGCGTGAAAGTGTTTTAAAAATGTTTTTCAATTAAACGTCTGGAGATATTTTCAGGAAGCCGCCCCGCTACAATGTAGCCAGTTCCGTATTCGCCCCCGCGGCCACCGTGTTTTCACGTGGGCGGGACAGGCTCCAGACCAGAACACAGGGCAGCTCAGCGGCTGGCCTGCCATTCCCAGCGGGTTCTTCGGCGGAAAATGGTCCTGGTCTTGACACGGGAGGGAACTGCTTCCAAGTTCAGCGTGTCCCTCCCACAGCCGTGTTCTTACGAGCGCTGATGTTAAGATCCGTGTGCCGGGAGGCGGGGCCGCCCAGGAGCGTTTCCCCAGCGCGCGTCCTGCCCGCTCCTCGCAGAGCGGACCTTCGAGCCGCCTCTGTCTGGGGGAAGAGCGCGGATCAGAACGAGAGCCGGGAATCGAACGGCCGGCCCCGGTCTGCAGCCCCTGTGGCATTGCCCCGTGCCGCGTGCGCTCAGGACTGAGGTGCGGGGTCGGGAGGTGAGGCCACCACCGTGTCGCTGGGCAGGCTGCGTGCACGTCTCTTCGTTTCACTCTGCAAGCGACGTAAGCGCTACTTCCGCCGAGGCATGTGGTGAACTGCGGTAGCTCAAGGCGGGTAAGCCTGATTCCAGCGGGACAGCCTGTCACATGACACCGAGAGGCACACTGGCCCTTCCTCGAGGCTCTGGGGGAGGCCGGGAGGTGCACAGCCACCCGCGGACCCAGGCCGCAGAGCCGGGCCCATCTTGTTCCATGGTCCCTTAGACCCCGTGGCCGGTCGCAGTGGTCCCCCAGGGAGTGCCACTCAGCGTCAGCAGACGTGGGAAGAGTCTGGCGGGCGCGTCAGGGAAGGCTGGATGCGGCCTTGTGCCGTGGGCTCCGGCGAGCATCCCCATGGGCACCTCCCTTCCCACTTCCGTCCGTGTTTGTACGTCCGAGAGCCTTTACGAAGCCACATCTGTCTTGCTTAGGGACCAGCCGGACCACTGTCCCCCCTACCGAGAGAGCAGCCAGAGGCTGCCGGGGTCCCTTTTTTGTACGTCACACCTACTACTATGTTAGGGCCAGACGATTATTAAATGTCATAGGGTTTTACATCTAAATCTTCACATCCACTTATGGCTATGTTAGAGGAACACTGCTTTCTACTTTTTAAACATCAGTAGCTCCTTTTACTAGGTTTGACAGGCATTTATTTAGTGGTCAAGAGATCGTCCAGCACTGCTGTGTGATCCTGTGAAAAGGTTGCAATCTTTAAAAACGCATACAAGGTGACAGACTCATGAAGGGCGCTCGGTCGTCCCCCGAGGTGGGTCACGTTAGCATAGCGGTCATGGGTCAGTCCACGCTCCCGGCCACATCCCCTGTGGTCGGTGCTGTTTAATAGAGTCGCTTCGCGGGCTCGGTTTCCTAGAGGAAGCACATTCAACTCCCTGCCCCAGAGCTGCCAGGTGTCCAGGGCGTCGCCTGCATCACCGTCCCACACCGTCTGCCCCGCCGGGTGGCGGAGGTGCCAAGGGTGCTGGGCAGCTCCTAGCCTGTGGCACGGCTACAGCCTGAACCAGGCTCAGGGATTCGGGAGGCCCGATGCGTCTCTGCCGTTACAGTAACCAGCAGAACCGGGTCCCCACACCCCCGGCAAAATGTTTCTCTGCGCGAGGGCCAAACAGCTGGTGAAGCTGTCGGGCTCCCACCCAGCACCCCGCGTGCTCTCGTTTTCTCGGGCAGTTTTCGGAAGTGCGCGTCAGCTCTTCCCGGGAGAGCGTTGTGTCTGCCTTCCTCCGACCTGGGCCTGAAGCAGCAGTGCGTGGGCTGCGCGCATGTTCCCGCTGCTTTGTTATCTCTTCCGTTCGGTCCAGAGCCGGGCAAAGGGTCTGGAGGGTTATTAGAACCTAGACCGCCACCATTTAGAACGGGAGGATGACAGAGAAATGACACGTTTGGACACTTCACCAATTTCTGAGCGTTTTGCGGAAGTAGCAACAAGCAGGCAACTTTCTAACCTTTCATCCCTTATTTGTTGGGTGCTTTAAGATTCCCAGAATGTGTTCGCAGATACTGCCTCGTTCACCCTTGAAGGCACCCACGAAGTAGGTATCATCATCCCCGTTTCATAGATGGGGATGCTGGGTGTCCAGACGTAGATGGCTCGGCCAGGGTCTGGACATGCATTAGCTGCAGAGGTCTGGGAGGGCGTGCGTGTAGCCCGGGGTGTGGCCGGCATACAAGAACAGGTGCACGCCTGTGCCGCCCCATGCCCCCTCATGCCTGAGGTGGTCATGCCCGTGCCCACGAATTTCTGTCTTGTGTGCTCTGCCTTTGAAACCAGCACATGGCCTTACACAGGTTGTCAAATGGACAGCCCATCAACCCCACCCTCAGGGACGCTAGCCAGTGTCCACTCAGGCCCAGCCTCACCCATGCTCCTCACAGCGTTCTGCAGAGTTGTGTCAATGACAGGTGGCTGTCACGTACTGAAGTAGAGAGAGCTCCGTGTGTCACTCTTGGCTTCTCTTGTTCAGTTGTACTTGGCGAACACTCAGTGACAGTGCAAACTTGAGAACCAGATTCTGAATAGAATGTGCCTTTGTGATTCGGCCACCTTTGTACAGAGCGGTTTGTCCCTTAAATGACCAGCAGAACCGGCCTGGACTGGGCATGCGTGGAACGGGGAGAAGCCATCTCCTCGGCGCTTGTGCTTGTAAACACCCGCGAGTCCACGTGCCGTCACGTCACGGCCGGAGAGCACAGAGCCGGGTCCCCAGCTCTTCTCCAAGCCTACGGCTCCTTGTTGTTGCTTTGCGTTTGGCGTCTGTTGCTGGCAGCCGTTTGAAGAAGTCCGGCCCGTGGACCCATCTGTTATGACGGGGACTTTCGTGGGATCAGAGTCTGGGCTCCAGAAGGGAGACAGAGCCACGGGCTCCTTGTACCGGTGTCTGCTGCAGCCCAAGCCTGCGCAGAGCGTGGTGGCCTTGGCTCTGCATGGCGTTTTTGTAGCATGAGCCTGCGTTGTTTTGGGGACCCAGGTTCTGCTTGCTACTGGGACGAGAAGAGCAGAGGATGCACGAACATCTCAGATCACCGCAGAGAGCCCAGCCTTCACTTTCACCTCGATTTCGGGCCCAGCTTCGTTGGGCCTTGGGCCAGGCCCACTCCCCTGCCACGAGGCTGGGAACCCCAAAGCAGCCTCACGGGGTGTCACAGTGCTATGCGGAAGCACGCAGCTAATCTCCCAGCATCCACCATCTTCCTTAAATGCACACGGGCTCCTGCATCGTGTCTGCCGCTAGGAGGGGTCTTTGGGGTGGCGTACAGCACCGCCATGCCGAGTCCCCCGCCCCCGCCAGCCCCCTCCTCCAGAGCCCAGTTCGATCACCAGGGTCCAGAACACCAAATGCACGGCGGAGGGCAGCACGGAAGGATGGAGCGGTCTGTGTAAACACACACCGGGAGCCAAACACTTTAATTGTTTTGGAGGCATCGTTTAGTCGTTTTCCCCACAGCGCCTTTCACTCTCTCTGTGGCAGTCAGGGTTACAGAAAACAGCACCAGAGGATGAAGGGGAACAGTCCCCCTCGTTCCCCATCCCCCCCCGCCCCCTGCGCCCCAGCCGCCCTCAGCCGCAAGTCATTCTCACTTCTGCGTGAGCTTTCACACACGCGCCCGTGCGTGCACACACACGAGAAGGGAACAGAACCCCACGAGAGCACGTGGGGAAGAAACATTTAAGCTCATCTTCTTCTCCATCCAGCGTCGGTACCAAACTCCCGGCTCCCCAGCAGGGCTCCCCCAGCTGTGTCACTGGGTCCCAGCGAGGATGATAGGCAGTGTCCCCCGGTTCCCCAAGGTCCCCTTTGGATGGGAACGTGTCCTGAGTCAGTCGTTCTGTTTCTGTTTGCTGTCGGTGTCTCCATAGGCAGAGCCCTTGTCAATTTCTGTCACGCCGATCATCCATCGAACACCCATGGAAGCTGCAGAAACGGGAAGGACAGGGCATTAGAGGGGCCCGTAGGGGCTCCGGGGTGATGCTGACGAGACCCCTAAGAGGGCTCGTCCTGAGAGCTGGCAGGTTTGGGCGCCGTTTCACAGCCCCTGCCTCACAGGGAGCCACGAGCACGAGCGTTGGGTCTCACTGGACTGTGACAGGAGCACAGAGCAAGGCTGTTCTGTGGCCGGGTTTCAGCCCTTCGACATGTCAGCTGCGGGCGAGGCTGACAGATTTCCCGTGTGATCCCAAAGGCAAAGAGCAGTCTTTGGAGACTGCATGGCGGGGACTCACATTAATGAAGGACGTACCGGGCCCCTGGAGAAGGCCCGCCCGACATGGCTGCTGGTGCAATGACCAGGGCAGCGAGCAGGCTCGGCCCTGCCTCTTCCCGACTAACCTGGTACAGACACTGAGGACCCGCAAGAGGGCCCCGCACACCCGCCGGGAGCGGCGCACGGGGTCAGTGCAGCCCGGGGACGGCAGACTCGGTGAGCGGCCTGGGTGCGGGGACCACATCTGCGTCACCGGATATGCCGGCACCAAACATGGCCCAGCAACGGCCCACTTATAATATGATACACGTGCAAGAGCGGACAGGTGGGCAACGACGAGGTCGCAGATGTGCAGCGTTGGCTCTGGTCTGAACGGTCAGAGGGAGCCGACTGGGAAGCGCGAGTCCAGCAGCCAGTGCGAGGCCCGCACGTCCCTGGGTCAGGGCGGACGGGCAGACCGCAGCCTGGGGCCAGCTGTGAAGAGGCTGACAGGAGCTCTAGCACGAGACCCTCCGTGCACGAGTGACGGGCATGCGTCATAGGGGACACAGGGCTGCTGGCACGCGCCATTGTCCCAGGAGGCCTTGTGAGGAGGAGAGTGACATGAAGATGAGGCCTTGGTCTCCCTCTGACTCCGGAAGCACAGCGTCCCCCATTCGTAGGGCAAGAAGCAAGCGCGGTGACTCTGGCCGCCCCACTTCGTAAACAGGTGTCAGCGTCAGGAAGGTTTGTGGGGGGAAGCGAGCGTCCACGAGACGGCCGAGCTGCTGACAGCTCCACTGAGGTCGGCACGTGCCCTGCCCGAGGCTGGGCCTGCTCTGCGTGGCAGGGGGCCCAGGACCCCAGGCGCGATCTCGCTGTGTGCCTGCCGTCCTGCTGCCGTTTGCCCCGTCGCCTGCAGGCTGTGCTGCTCTCTCCAGAGACAGCCCAGCACCGAGCAGACGTGTCCCCATGGGGGCCGGAGCCCTCCTCCGTCTAGGGCACCTCGCTGCATGCCGCCCCCCCATCCCGCAGGCTCTTGCCCCCCACTTACCCACAAAGAGAACGAGGACGAAGCTGGCTAGCGTCAGGGAAGAGCCACTGCTGACCATGCTGACCAGGAACCGGACGAAAGGGCAGAGCAGCAGCGACGCCCAGAACAGCCAGTTCAGGAGCGCCCAGGGCCGCCGCGGGGGCACCATGGGCGTCCCTGGGAAGGTGCCCGTCCGGCAGTACTCCTCCTGGAGGGCGTCCTGGGGACAGAACGGGGGCCTGAGCACCTGTCCTCACAGACCGGGCAGCTCAGAGCTCATGCGGCACCCACAGAAGGTGTCCTGCAGGCACTCGGGTTGTGACACTCTATCGGGCTGTCCCTTCCTGTGGCGACATGGAGAAGCAGGGCCACTGCAGCTCTGTCACCGAGTCTGGGCATTGGGGCTCCAGCTGGGGCACGGAGCCAGCCCGTTCCAGCCTAGTCTGACTGCGCAGGTGACTGGCCCGAGGCCCAGGGCCTGGTGGCCGGGACGGGCAGTCAGGCCGTCCACACAGGTCAGGGGGAAGAAGGAAGACGCTGCCCTGAGCCAGGCCCCCGCCCCGGGGTGTCGGAGCGGGTTGTCATCTGACGGCCTCCTGAAGCTAAATTCCGTTTGTGTTCGTCCCTGTCTGTCTCGCCGGAGTGTGTGTGTCCTGAGGGTGTGCAGGACCTTCACTCCCAGACACCCCCGAGGCTCGGGCGGTGCTGAGGACAGCGCCAGGGGCCGGGCACTGCTGTGTGAGGCCGGGGGCAGAGACCGCCTCCCGCGTTCACTCAGCTGTGGGAGTGTCCCCACTTCTCAGCAGCAGCCGTCATAAAAACACTGCGGGATGACTGTGCACACCCAACAAAGCACGGCCACGCCAGGCCGGCTCGTGACCCGTCTCGACTTAGGAGGTCGTGCTTCTCAATGGGGTCGAGTCTTCTGGAAAACAAGCTTCCAGAAGCTTAAAGTGCTGAATGTTTTCTTTTAACGACATGAGGTTGAAATGTCTAGAGTATATCATACTTCTTTTCCAATCAGGGTGTACAGAATAATATGCTGTTTTGACCACTTGGTGTCATTACTAAAATCAGTCCACAAAATGGGCCTTTTTGGAAGCGATTGACCCTTCCCTGGGAGCTCGGGAGCTCTTTCTGTGTTCAATCCCAGATGGTTTGGGGTCACAACACGTGGCGGATCAGAAGTAAGTGTTTACCGGGCAGTGAGACCAGGTCATAGATGTGCCTTCTTCCCCAGGTGGAAGCTAAACCTTCCTCCTCCTGTAAGATCCAGCAGCCTGAGCAAGAATAATTAGTTCTCTCTGCCCTGCGACTGTCTTGAAGGACAGAAACCAATGAAAGGTAATGCCCTGCTCAGAGGAAGGAGCGAGAGAGGAGGGGGCCCTGGAGAGCTTGACCACAGACTAGAGTCGGGGGCCACTGCAGATCAAAGCCAGCCGAGGTGGGCCTTGTGGGGCTTCTTCCTGCTCACGCCAGTGATGTTTTGAGACCAGACAACCAAATTGTGGACCCAGAAGCCACCAAGATCATGTGTATTGCTAAGGAATGTTTTGCCTTAAGAGCAGAGGCAGGAAACTAGATCAGGGCTGTTGAGGCCATGACTGCCTTTTCTGTCCACTACACCTATGAAATAGTTCTTTCTGTGAAACTCCTTTAAAAACACTTTGCAATGTTCTTTTCCCTGTTGCCACGTGGAGCGTCAGGCCTGGTTAATGACGGGTACGCGGTTCTGTCTGGGGGACAAGGCCCTCGCCACAGCTCTCAAGGGCCCCGCAGGGCACCCACAGCCGCAACTGGAGATGGCCCCTCGACCCCCAGAGCCACCGCAGCACTGACCTTCTCCTGGTACAGCTTATGGAGCCAGGCCGCACACTCGTCCCCGTCTTCAGGGACTTCTTCCAGAGGGATCCGCCTGCAAAGCAGAGAGAGCAGCTAGCAGGAGGCGGAGGCGGCCGACACCAGGCACCCGAACGTGGCTTCGGACACCGGCGCCCGCCATCCTCCGGCTTCTCTGTCCGTAGCCTGGATCTCGAGGACGTGAATCGTATCCAGCTGATAGAAAGTGGGGAAGGACACACGCGTACGGGGTGACAGGGGTACAGGCCAGACGCCGTCGTGGCCCGTGAAGGAATGGCCCAGAGGACACCTGCCTCTCCGTCCTCCCTCCCACCTTACGGTGTTGGCCTCTGCGGCGGCGACCGCACCGCCTCAGTTTCCACAGGAGCCAGTCCACGCTGCACGGAAGCTAAGTGGAGGCGATAACGTTCTAGCACTTTCTCAGCCAGGTAAGGACTTATTGCTAATGCGAGGTACCTCCCTTCAGATGACTCCCCTTTCCTCTCGGGCAGTGCTGAGGCCGACTTTCTGCAAAGGTTCTGCCAAATAAGACATGTATCTTGGGAGATGAGTGTCCCTTCCCCGATGGAGAAACCAGGGCACCCTCCCCAGGCTCGGTGGCTCGGACACTTTGCCCACCGGCGCTGGGTCGGTGATCCCCGGGTGGCCGGGCTGCTGCTGGCAAGGGCTAGGGTGTAACATGAAAATGCTCTGTTGTTTGTAATGGGCTAGAGATGAGGTGTATGTTTTACAGGCCTGAGCAGCCCTGCCCCGAGGCCACCAGTGGGGACTGGCTTTAGGGGCGAACTGGTCTGACTGGCTGCTTCCTCTCCGGCCCCTACCTGCGCTCTGGGGCCTGTGCTTCGGCAGGTGGTGTTACCCGCCCGGTGGCTTCGTCGTAACATAACCTCACAAGCTGACCTGCTCGGCTTTCCCCAAACACCGCGGGCACAGCTGGCCATGGAGTGGCGCTCCTGCCAGCTGTGGAAGGAACTCGGGGGACAAAACCTCACCTTACTTACTTTGACACTTGCAGATGACAGAGGCCTCCTTGGGGAAGGCGAGTGCTTTTCCTGCCCTCGTAGGCTTGCAACTGAGTGATAAGGCGGACTGTCAACTGACTGCCGCGTTAGCCAAGGAAACAGTAACCATCATGAGGCCCCTTTCCTTCTTTTAAGGGGTAACTAGAGTCTTGAAGTAGAAAGCTATCTAACTCAGGCTTTCAGTCCACCAACAGACCTCCCGGAAGCGTG
>NW_006438073.1:5531012-5584213 GCF_000325575.1 Pteropus alecto
CCTGTGCCATTTGTAACCTGGCATCAGTGACGTCTTTAAAAAATAATCGGAATGTTACAGAACACGTTCGCCAACAGTGGACATTTCGGATCACCTTGGTTAGCCTTCAGGGAAAACAGCCTACCGCATAAAAAAAACCAGTGCCTCCCTGAGCCCGGTCACGTGGTGTCTCAGTGTGCAAGTCCCCATTGTTGTGCTGTCTCCCGCGTCTGTTCCCCACTGATCTCGATGACAAGTCAGATGACGCAGTCTCTGAGTCAATAAACGGGTGAAGAGAATTGGTTCCTCTAAGACTTGGTGAAGTATTTTCAATAAAATCATAACACAAAAGTGAGAAACTGCCAGAATGTTCTCCGTTTGCTCCTAGACCACCACTTAAATTACATACGCTCTTATCTGTGTGTGTTTGCATGCGGCAGACACATTCTCCAAGAAAAGGGGACGTTAAATAATCCCTTCACACTCAGTCTCAAAACGACTGTAAAATACTGTCTTCTGTGTCCAACCTGAGCTCTCCGACCAGAGCAAGCTGGCCAGGAAGCCGCCGACAGGGACGGACTCCCCTGTGTACAAGGGTGGCGTGTGTCTGTCGTTCACGTCATAAACGCAGACTGGGAACTAGTTCAGTTCACTGCAGACCCCACGCAAGGCAGCGTTACACGGATTCCCCGGGGGAAGGGCTGTGGATCCCCTGTGAGCGATTGGAGACGCAGCCAGCTTACCTGACGTACAGATCTGCATGGTATTTCTTTCCATTTAGGACACCCAGCAGTGTTGGATTTTCATTGTTTCTGAAATTGAGTGTACAGTCATATACAGCTGAAACTATAAAAAAATAAAACAAATACAAAGCAGTATATAGAGCGTGAACCCAGTTTTGTTCTGCAGATACACACATTGGAAAACGACAAAGCGCTAGCTGGTCAGCTCGGAAGGGTGCGTCACTGGTTGCTGCTTCGTGCTTTTCCATGCTGTCCAGATGTTCCACATGGAACACACGTCACATCTTGTAACCGGAAAAGCACCCTACAGCTTAGTAATGGAAAACACAATCGCTGCTGAGGCCAGAGCCCTTCAGAGCAACACCGCAACGTCCCATCTAGACGTATGACAGCAGACGCCAACGTTTAAAAAGGACCCATAGTCAGATAAATTGATCCAATAATGCTATCGGAGGCTGTGTCTGAGCTATGGCAGCAGGACCATTCTATGTGCATTTTTCCCCTAGAAAAATAAGATAGCCGTGCACTAGAGCAAGTACGGGATTGAACTGTAGTCACTGGAAACATGGCTGAGAAGCAAATAAGAATCTGTGATTTTAATGCCCCAGGGTGAGCAACACCACAGGAGACCCCCTCGCTGTCCACGTGGCACCATCTGACCCGCACCCCTGAGCAGGCCAGGGAGGAGACCCGAGGGCCAGGCCAGTGAGCCAGGCCGTGTGGACAGCGCGTTTGGGTGCTGTCTCCCTCCCGTGCCGTGCCCAGCCTGTGCCGGCATGCAGCCTGGCATCGGCGTGCTGTGATGAAGGCTGTGCAGCCAGCCACCCAGTGCCCCCGCTCAGCCCCCCACCCCTGTGGAGACGAGGGACGGGGAGTACGGCTTTGGGAGGAGGGTTGGTTGTGTTGCATTTCTAAATTGATGGGACAGGACTGAAGAGACAGGAAGTCGTGGCAAGAGACTGGAAACAGCTGTTGTTGATACTTTTTTATGTCACCTGCAGTCACTCAGGGCTCCAACTATGCCACAGATGGCAAAGTCAGAGCTCATCATCGGGAGGCAGCTGGTGCCAACAGGTGGGCAAGAAATGCCAAACAAAACGACAGCCCAGGCTGACCCAGTGCGGAGCCACACGGAACCCCGTGAGGACCTAGATGCCCCGGGTCCACAGCCTTGCAGTATGGTGCTGGGCAGTGGAGAGCAGCGTTGGCTTAGTGTGTGTGTGAATGTGTGTGTGTGAACGTGTGTGTGTTCGTGTGTGCAGGCAGCAGCCAGGGGACTGGACCCTGGCTCACCAGCTGTGCACGTGCCACCCTTACCCCCAGAGCCCCTCCCAGCTACTAGCCCGTCAGGGAAGTGGTACCAAGGGCAGAGCTCTGCGCAGCAGGGGTGGGGTGGATGCTTCTGCGGGGGCCCAGCTGTCCCTTACCCACGTCTCGCAAGCCCCTCACGGTGATGGCGAAGCCTTTCGTGCGTGGCAGCAGGTGGTGCTTGAGGCCGGGCAGCCCCTTGGCTTGGGCCACCTGCATGCTGATCTGGTGCTTCTTCTCTGTGAACCGAGTGCCCTCACAGTGAATCAGGAACTGCAAGGGACAGGGCGGCAGTCACACGGGGTCCCAGCCGCATGCTGCCCCCACCCCCGTCGTACACTTTGGTCACAAATGGTCCCACAGGAACCTTTGGGCATGGCCAGAGGGGCGATGGCCTGGCAGTGGCAGCTGACCTCCAGTTGGCCCAGAGGCCAGTGTTCCTCTGCTCACGGCTCAGGGCAAGACCTCTGACTAGTGTGTATGTGTGTGTGTGTATGTGTGTGCATACATGTGTGTGAGATGAGCATCCTGAGTGTGTGAATGCATGCCTGTGCGTATGTGTGTGAGACAAGCACCTTGAGTGTGTATGTGCATGTGTGTGGGACAGCTTCCTAAATGTGCGTGCATGTGTGCATGTGCGTGTGAGACGAGCATCCTGAGTGTGTATATGTGCATGCACGTGCATGTGTGTGCATGTGCGTGTGAGACGAGCATCCTGAGTGTGTATATGTGCATGCACGTGCATGTGTGTGCATGTGCGTGTGAGACGAGCATCCTGAGTGTGTATATGTGCATGCACGTGCATGTGTGTGCATGTGCGTGTGAGACGAGCATCCTGAGTGTATATGTACATGCACATGCATGTGTGTGTGCATGTGTGAGACAAGCACCCTGAGTGTGTGTGTGTGCATGGCCATACGTGTGTGTGAGATGAGCATCCTGAGTGTGTGCATGTGTGATGAGCATTCTGAGTGCATGTGCGTGTGCGTGTGTGTGAGATGAGCAGCCTGTGTCTGAGTGCGTGTGCGTGTGTGTGAGATGAGCAGCCTGTGTGTGTGACAAGCACCCTGTGTGTGCATGTGTGTGAGACAGCTTCCTGAATGCGTGCATGTGTGCATGTGCATGTGAGACAAGTATCTTGAGTGTGTATATGTGCATGCACGTGCATGTGTGTGTGTGCGTGTGAGAGAGAGCATCCTGAGCGTGCCTATGTGCGCCAGTGTAGTGAGGTCGTCGCAAGGTTTTTGCACTGGTAAGGTCAGCGGGCAGGAAGGACCGAGGCCGTGAGTGCAGCGAGGCCGCTGGGCGGCAGGCCGTGGGGCGCACGGGCCTCACGTACGAAGTACTTCTCGGGGTAGTCCCGGAGGCGCAGCAGGCCCTTCGCCACCGTCTTGCGGTCGTGCTCCCACTTGCGTGTGCAGAAGACCATCTCCGTGAAGTACCACATCCAGCCGATGATGGGGACGTAGGCCAGCTCCTTCTTGGCCAGGACCTTGGAGCCCTGCAACAGAGGAGGGGCCCGGGATGTCCGTGACGGGTATTGGGCCTCCCTGGCGGCTGATGGAGATCTTACTAGAAGAAGAGGAGTGAGCGTCCACTCCAAAAGCCTGAGGGGACAGCCCGGGACACAGCGAGTCAGTGTGCCACGGACCCGGAGCCTCCCTGCCGGTCAGCTGGAGGTCAGGGTGGTGCCCCACGTGGGGCGAGGAGGAAGGGGCCTGGCTCCGTGGGGGAGGGCGGGCGTCTGGGCAGGCGCCGGGGACAGGAAATTCAGGGTCACGGATGGCCATCAGCCAAGGGACTCCAGGTGGTCACCGTGGTTTCGGCTCACGGAGCCCATCGTGCGGTGGTGACAGCTGTCACGAACTTCCTGTGCCTCACTCAGTCCTCGGCCAAACCTGCTGGCTCTGCAGGGCTATCGCTGCCCTTCCACGGACCAGGAAACGAGCCCGAGGCTTCTCTGGGTCACTCGGCCAGGAAATAATGGTGGAGCCGTGAGTTAGAATCAGGTTAGCAGGTCATACCGGGAGCTCTCACCCTGTCCCTTTGCCAGCTCCTCTCTACGGCCAGAGCGGTGCTGGGCACCTGCCTGAGGCTGGCTTCAGACCCAAGGATCTGGCCCACCAACAGGGGCCCCCTGGGCTGCGGGTCATGGACCCCTAACCAGCTGTGCCCGGCTGCCGCCAGCAGGGGGCAGGGGACGTGCAAAAGCAGCTTTTTATCAAAGTGGATTTGGGCTCTACATTTTTCACCCTTAACTTTGGAATTAGCTAAGATGCTCCTTGAAGTAGCCGTCATCGGTCAACGGTACAGACGACTAAGGTGGTAATGTGGACAGTCAGGGCGGCCTTTGCTGAGCTCCCGGTGACAAGTGTCTGGATATGCTCCTCAACCCGCAAGGTAAAGAAAGCAAAACTTCTACACGGCCCTCTCTCCTCTCTTCCCCGTCCCCTCCAGGACAGCTATGAAGCTCCATCTCGGCAGAGGGACAACAGGCCATGTCCCCAACCTACCATGCAGACCATGAGAAGCAGTAAACAGACACTCCTTTTACCTTAAAAAAACCACAATCTTCCCTACGGTGAAGAGGAAAAGCACAGATATATTTCAGATTTAGTGCGTCCACATACTTTGTTTTTCCCACAATTACATGCAAATTCTCTCGAAGAGAACAAAGCCATGAAGTCCCCGTGGGTCAGAAAACTCGCCACGTGTGGGGTGAGGGCTTCCGTGCACCAGACACAGACTACACACTTTGTATAAATCCTATTTGATTCTAAACCAATAAGAATAGCCCATTTTACAGGTGGTCAAACTGAGGCTCAGAGATGTTAAGTAACTTGCCTGGCACTGCACAGCTACCCGCTGGGGAAGCTGAGAAATTAGGCCGGGTTGTCCATCAGAGGCCAAAGTCCCCAGGCCAGAGGCTGGGTGACCTGCCCCATAGCCATCGCCCCCTCCTCCTTCACCAGACTGTCCATTTTGTTCAGAAGGCAACATGCTCAGGCTCCAGGCCAGCCCAGTGTCTCCCTGGATGCTTCGCTTAGTGTGGGCACATGACCCGGTTCCAGCCAAGGTGACTCAGAGGTCTGCTGGGGGATGCATATGTTTTGGAGTTTCTGGGAAGATTTCGAACCCTGAGAATAAGAGGTGCTGGTTTTCCTGCTGTGAACACAGTTGCTGAGAATGTCACGGAACGCCGAGGCCATCCGGGCCACCGCGGGAGGTGTCTGGCTGCAGCCCGGCTGTCCTTTGAGATACGGATGTCTTCATGGCTGAAAGCACTGGAACCAGGGCCGGGGGCCTGAAGAAGTGCTGGGCCAGAACATCCGTCACGTTACCGCGAAAAATCTCCCGTCTTCTCTTTCAGCAGGGAGGAGAGGGCGAACTGATCATCCTGACTGCTGCTTTCTCGTGCCATACACCAAAAGGAAATGCCTGTCACTCAAGAGCACGAAAACACACTGACCTGAGAATTAACCATTCCCCGCAAGGAGCCCAGTGAAAAGCCCATCCGCTGTGCGACCGCTGGGGGTTCCCGACCGTGGGAGACCCCGTCTCCCGTCCCTCGGCCCCCCTCCTCCGTCGCAGGGGTGTCCTCCACGTGCCCTGCCTCCTTCATTTGTCCCCTCTCAACTACTTTTCAGATAAAAGCAGAGCAAAAATTCTTTACTAATGAACTAAACTTATAGTACTGATAGCTTAAGACTTTTAAAAAATGACATCTACGTGAACTCATTGAAAAAATGATTCGTAGCGACATAAAAATGATCAAAGCTGGTCTCCATGGCCCAGAGAGGACCACATACTCCGAGCCGTGGCCGCTGGGCCTGGAAGGTGTGTGGCCCAGCGCCGTCCTGGAAGGTGTGTGGCCCAGCGCCGTCGATCACGCTGTCTGGTGAGGAAAGGTACCCTCCGGTATTTCCCATTAATACTGGGTCTTAGTCGTTGGCCTTTGACGACCTGCTAAAAGGAGATGGCAGCTTTGACAGTGACGTGGACTCAAGCGTAGATGCAAAAGGAGGTGACCTCAGTGGCCTATGTGTCCATCATTTTAGCGTTAGATCACTGAAAGCCACCGGAACGGTCCACGGTGGGAGCGGAGCGCTGGATGAATTACAGTCTGTGCGAGATGCAGCGCAGCGCACGGTGCAGTCCTACCAAGCAGGGTCAGCAAGCCCTGGCCCGTGGGCCACCTCTGCTCCAGCGCATGTGTTTATAAAGTTTTATCACAACAACGTGGGTCTGTCACGTAAGCCCTGGCCCGTGGGCCACCTCTGCTCCACCGCACGTGTTTATAAATAAAGTTTTATCACAACAACGTGGGTCTGTCACGTATACACTGCCTATGGCCGCTCAACAGCCGAGTTGAGAAGCTGCGACAGAAACAATACGGTTTGGTTCACGAAGCCTAAAATATGCCCTGTCTGACCTGCTACAGACGAAGTTTGTCAATCCTCGATGTAGAGCCACCAAAATCTGTTTTCTGTGAATATTTAGTGGCTGTCACAGTGCTTGTTATACTACATTTTTAAAAGATCTGGAATCAAAGCTGAGTCTCTAGCCTGATGGAAAAAAGTAAAACAGAAAAGTAACAGCTATAGCTGGGTAGTCGGAGTAGGAGGGATTTTTTTTATTTTATTAGATTTTCCTGTTTTCGATCAGAAAAAAATATTTTTGCAGCATCCCTCTCGCCAAGTCACTTCTAAGAATGGTCGATACCGGCACGTGTACCTTCTGGCGCACAGGTGAGCTCTGGATCAGCCACAGCCTAGTCGCTGATGATCAAAAGGAGCAAGGGAGACGTTTCTGGACTTTGTTGAATGACTACGCCTTTCAGCATGAACATTCTGGATGGTCTCCTTAGGCCTTGTTGTTGGTTATGTTTACCTGACACAAGAAACTTTTACCCTCCAAATCCAAGAAACAACTCGATTTCTGACCTCGGCAGGGACAACAGGGCTTTGCGAAAAGCTTCGGTTTTAACCAGGCTCTGCCACGTTCCAGCCGTGCGACTTTGATTAAGATACTTAACCTTCCCGAGCCTCAGTTTTTGCGGCTACGTTATGAGGAAAATAATACTTCTAATGTTGCTGTAAAGATTTAATGATATACGGTGACACCGCAACAGCGGCATTGAGAACCGGACACGGCTGTTCAATGATGTGTAGCTGTTACCACCACAGAGTAAGCACGGTGGCCGAATCTTTCTGAATTCAACCCATTTTCTAAGCCAGGCTTAGTAGCTAATAACAACAGCAGATTACAGCTACCATAAGTCCCGATGTGGCACGTCCAGCTCACAGGCCCACGCCATGCAGAGAGCACGTGGCGCTCACGAGAACCGCTTTAAGAACACACTGATAGCCCGTGCATGCCACCCCCACGATGGCGTGGCTCCCACCTCTGGGTGACAAGTGAGTGGAGTCAGGACTTTCTAGGGGAGGATTTCTCTCACATGGCCACCTGGCGACTGAAAAGATGGACTGTTAAGCATCGATGCCGGGTTTATAAGGTGGTTGGAACCGGCGGGGCATCCTGTTCAGTCACCTTTCTATGATGTCCCCACCTCTGACCACTCTGTAGGGATGGCAGAGGACACAGGGCTGGGACGGGCCAGCAGGAGGGCCCCTGGTCAAGATGCCATTTGCATAAATTCTCCTTCGTGGCTTCGTAGCATATGACCGTTCCTGCAGGTGTATCGGTATAGTCACTTGGGTTCACCCAAGGTCACTTATTTCTACTGAATATATCAAATATCTGAATGGGCATTCTTAAGTGAGACTTTGCAAATGGGCGAGACGTCACTAAGAAGTCAGCTAGAACATCTGCACGTCGTCTCATAATATTCTCTCAACTGCGAGCTGGAGACTCGGTCGCAGACATTCGAGTTTGGTGGAGCCCAGCGAGCTGCCTGCCCGTGTCTGCAGAGGGCCGGCCAGCCGCAGCTCAGCCTCGGCCTTGGCGTGTGATACGTGAGCCTTCGCCTCGGCACCGTTCCGTCCGTGCAACGGCTACTTATTAAACACCCCCTCCGCGCTGGGTGCGTGCCAGGCACCGAAAACACAGAGATGGAGATGATTATCCACCACCTCGAAGTCTGGTAGGAGGAGAGAGAGAGCCAGTGGTTTCTGTCACCTCTGCCACTACACGCGGCAAAGGAGTCGCTGAACAGACACGCTCTGCGACCAGGTGGGTACAAGGAAGGATGGGTGAGACCTGCCCTCGCCTCTGAACTACGCGTCCAGGAAAATGCAGAGATGAGACTGGAGCTCAAAGTAACAGGCCGGGGGGTGGGTGGGTATATGTGTGTGTGTGTGTCTGTGTGTGGTGTGTGTATGTGTGCGTGTGTGTGTGTCTGTGTGTGCGTGTGTGTGTGCGTGTGTGTGCGTGCGTGTGTGTCTCTGTGTCTGTGTGTGCGTGTGCGTTTGTGTGTGTCTGTGTGTGTGTCTGTGTGTGTGTGTGTGTGTGTGTGTGTGTGTGTGTGTGTGTGTGTGTGTGTGTGTGTGTGTGTGTGTGTGTGTGTGTGTGTGTCTGTGTGTGTCTGTCTGTGTGTGCGTGTGCGTGTCTGTGTGTGCGTGTGTGTGTCTGTGTGTGCGTGTGTGTGTCTGTCTGTGTGTGTGTCTGTGTGTGTGTGTGTGTGTGTGTGTGCGCGTGTGTGTAAAGGCGAGAGACTCAACCGTGCCGCCCAGGGAACCAGGGACGTGATGTGGGCCGCCTCTGCTCCGCCTCTGCTCACGTGACATTCTCCCCTTCGCTTCCTCCCTCCTCTGATGCTGACGAGGAGAACGCTGGGGACTTTACCAGAAAAATCTCAAGAGAGTCAGAAACGAAAGGCGCGTCGCTCCACGGTTAGCCCCAGCCACAGGGGGAACAAGTGAAGCACGCGACGAAACGCTCTGAGAGTCCACCTCTTGCTCGTGGGCTGGAAATAAACCCTCACCTCCCACTTCTGGGGGGCAGCAGGATGCTCCGAGCTCTTGGGCTGTTGCTAACACGTCCCCGCCGGCCTACGCCCTCCCCTTCCCCGGCCCCACCGTTCTGGGTTTGATGCAGGGAAAGGAGGGGCGTGTGGGGACAAACAGGAGGTTCACGGGGGGCGGGGGTGAGAATTTACGACACCTGGCTTGGTCCATGGATCGGAGCCCCAGGATGAAACGGATGAGAGAGACGCCCCCTGCACCGGCCCTGCTCCTGGGTCCTGGGCACAGAGCCTTGGGGCCGCCTCCCAGACTCGACTCTGATGCAGCCTGAGTCCTTCCCGGGGTGGCGCAGGCCTAGGGGGACAGAGCAGAAGGCACTCCGGGGGCGAGGTGGGGGTGCAGGGCAGAGGACGTGGGAGCGTGTGCCCAGCACCTTCTCAGCCGTGGGTGTTCGATAAACACTGAAGGCAGCACAGGCAGATGGGGGCAGGGAAGGGGTGACAAGGAGGGACCCCCGACAGCAGGCCGCGTGCCGAGGGCTGGAGGAGGAGAAGCCTGCTGTCCGCCAGCCTGGACCGACCACCGGCCAAGCGCGGTCCGACTTTGCCTGTTAGAGGAGTCTGTTCGATCAAAAATCAGACCTCGTGTGTCTAACTTGGGATTGCACTTCTAAAAACAGAGCACAGCTCATATCCCCAGGGATATGTTCGGTGACGGACTCAAGGCGCACCTGTCTGATGTCTTTCCTCGGCCAGTGAGTCCCTGGCTTCCTGGGCTACCAGTAAGGGATTACACCTGGTCACCAGTCTCTCTGCATAATCCTTCTCTGGACCATCCCAGCACACCTGGCCCAACTGGCGAATACTTAGAGGCAAAACGTGGGGCCCGTGCCTAGCCCTGGAGTAAAGGGTGGTGCCTGACAAAGCTGCTCCTTCGTCCACTGGTGAGGGTGACGGTGGGAGGCGGAGAAACACGGCCCCCACACGCCTGCGAGACCCCGGCACCGAGCACACCGCAAAGCCACCCTGACCCCGCTGACAGAGGCACGGCTGCAGCTGTCTCCGTTGGACAGGAAAAGACAAAAACAAAGCACTTCTCTGCATCTAGAAACTTCTAATCGTTCTTTAGCCAAAGAGAACTCGGCAAGGGCGCGGGAAGCGACCAGCATTAAGGCGGGGGGTGGCGGTGCTTTGTATCGCGTAAAAATGAGGGGAGGTTTCGGTCGCAGGGGGTCCAGGGCCAGAACCGGGGTTGAATCCCACTGAGGAAAACACACCCTGTCTCGACAGTTCACCCTCCACACCTCATCCCACTGTAAGGGCGTAAACGAAGGGGAGCTAGTTTGGGCCCAGGAAACCAGTAACTACTGCACGCCTGAGCCAGGCGTCTGCTTGTATTCATTACCCTGTGACTAAGTTCGTTATCCTACACGTTCATTAAACCCTTACACCACCACGAAATGGGAATTATTAACTGAGATTCGGAAAAGTCCGATGACCTCCCCAAGGTCACCAAGCCAGCAAACACAGGAGCCAGGGTTCAAGTTCACACCCAAGCATTTTTCTTTGGATTTTTTTTGTTTTGACTATATATCTCTCTCTCCCTGCAGAGGGAAAAAGAAATAGTTATTCTTGATATCCAAGGGCAGAAGACATAGGTCCACCGTTCCGAGCATTTACTTTTTGGCTGAGTTTTAAATGTTCAAAACCAAAACACAAGGATCCTACCATTTGGGGGAAGGTTACAACCGATGGGGGTTTATAGGAAATAACATTCGTGTAGCTTTCGTAGACCAGTGTGCACTGACCTTTGTCCCGCAGAAAACCTTTGGCTAGAAAAGTGATCCTTTTATAATGTTGGTTTTCAGACACGTGCGATCTTTCACAGAAAGGTCCCTATTTAATGTGAATGGCCAGGAGCATCCTGGCAAGATTCAGCCAAAACACCAGCGGTTTGAGTTCAGTTTTTCAGCTCCTGAGTGATTTTCTAACGCCTTAGGACATTCGCCGATGGCCGTGCGGGCTGCCACCTCGGCCCAGGCGAAGACAGCAACGTGGCCGCATGGACACCCAGACCCCTCTGTCTGACTTGCTTCAGTAAGTCCAGAGTCACCCCCACAGTGACCGTGAGACACAGCTGGAGTCCAGTGAACTGGGGGAAGGTGTGTGGCTGTCAGCACAGCCCAGGACCTTGGCAAAGGGCCAGCCCTCACTGACTGACAGGCATGCACTCAGGGTCTCCCTTTACGAGCCTACCCTGTCCCTTTCCACCTCTGTCCCCTGCCTCATAATTACCTTCTAGGTGATGCTGATCGGATCCCTTGATCTCTCATCCCCTCCTAACACCGTCCTCATCCTTCAGGGCCTCATTCCGTGTCCTTGGGGGCCAGCGGTCAGTGTGCAGGTAAGCCCCCAAAGGTGGTACCAGCTGCTAAATTAGTGAAACGCTTCCCCACAGACTGGTAAACAGAGCTGCCCCAACTGCCAAAATTTGCCCCCCGATATTATACCCAGTTCCTCCAGAGAAAGAAGGGGTGATACCCAGACGCCATGGAACCCCTAGGTGCCACCACGGGCTGACCAGGCCTTGCCCCTGCCTGCCCACACCCTGGGCCCGGGCGAGGCTCTGCCGTCAAGGCTGCTCTCGTCAACCCCTGCAGTGTGGCGGGCGGGGGCCCCGTCCCCGCTTCCTATTACAAAGTCCTCAACCCCAAGGACCAAGGACCGTGCCTCTCAGTCCGTCTTTGTTCTCCAGGACCCCAGTGCGGTGTCTTCTACAGAAAACACACCCCATACACTTCTGCTGGGAAAAGGTTCTGAAGACGTAGCGATGACCACGTCAGCCTCGGCGCCCGTGTCCGGAGGGTGGTACGGAGCTGGCGACGTCAGGCAAGCGCCCTCTGCTCAGGAACGACGACCCTTTGTCCTCTTCCCACCCCGCCCCGTGTGGAGAAACGCAGCACAAATTCAATCCGTTTCCAGGCTGAGCTGGAACGTGTCCCTTAATGATATTTTCTAAAGGGAGAGTCGACTGGCTGAGACCAGGCGTCATGCTGCGGTGTGGCCGGCAGCCCCCCACGGGCCCCAGGATCCTTCCCTCCCGTGTCGCCCACCGGCTCCCCTGGGCTGTGGGCTGGGCTCATCCACTCACTTCCAACCAGCGCGATGGGACATTTCGGTTATAAAAAGCCTGTTGTTGGCTTTGGCCCTGGGCGCTTCCTCTCCTCTCTCTCCTGCGAGGCCTCGGGGGACGCCAGGACCAGGGGAAACCCTGGGAACAGGCCCTGGGGGATGGAGCAGGTCTGAGCGTGGAGGCCCAGCACCCACACGACTGCCTGGCCAGCGCCCGACTCCAGCCCTGTGAGAGATGCCAGCCAGGACCCGCAGCCTGGATCCCAGGCCACACAAACCAAACCGAGAGAAGGCATGATTGTTTCAAGCCACTTCGTGCCACCATAGATAAGGAATCGGTGTGGCTTCTGTGCAGATCTGAAGAAATCACCCCAGCTGTCCTGTGGGTGAGCCAAGCCACACCCACCTGGCAGATCAGTGCTGACCGAAACAGCTACTGTTTACGGGGTGCTCACCGGGGCCTGCTGCTGCTGAGACCAGACAGACATGAGCCTAAGGAGCCTTCGGGGGCCACGTGCACATGTTTCTGGGGCAAAAAGATAAGATACATGCTCTCAGCTGTCAGGAGGTCATACTCACCGCCGGACAGGAAAGAGTCCATGTTTTTTCAACCCACTCCGTGAAATGCCTGCCCCAGGGGGGACCAGAGCGTCTGAGGACAGGCCACCAGAGTGACCGCATGGGGTCCTCAGATGCCTGTGTGACCACCCGACTCTCCAGAATTCCTGCAAATTTCACTTGCCTCAATTTACACTCACTTCCTTTTAGGCTCTTACATGTGAAGGTGAAAAATGCCCAGGCGGGAATCTAGCTCTGTCCTTTCTTAAAAATCAATCTCCTCTGACTCCAGAAGCATCTCAACATCATGCGTTATTTTTAAAAAGAGATAAATGAGGTGATTTTTTGAAAGTCATTTAAGACAAAAGGTACCGTGGAACAATGCACACAACAGGATGCCATTTCGTTCCTTTCAAGGGTGGTAGAAATGGATGGGTCACTCGGGAGAGAGGCCAGGCGGCTCACCTGGCCCCACGCCCTCCGACTAGACCTCAGCTGCTCCTGGAGACACGCAGAGATGGCCAACTGTCCCCTGTACGCAGGGAGGACACGCCCCGGGAGAAGACAGTCTAGCAGCTTCCCCCTGAGCTGTCCAGCCCCCTACGAGGTCACCACGGCCTCCCCTGACAGCTCCCGGCAGCCCCCGCGCTCTGCCAGCTTGCGCTTCGCCAGACGTGCCCAGCGGCAGCCCGGGCGGCTCCTCCAGCCCTTGGGGGCAGGGGGTATGGGGCACCCGCAACCACTTTGCACCCTCAGCACAGTCCTGGCCATCGGCAGGGCTCCCCGCATTCCAGTGAGAACGGGAGATGTGTCACCCTGGCCCAAGGTGTGGGGCTTGCTTGCCTCACTGCTGGGCGGGGTCCCTTGACCCTCGGGGACAGTGGCCGTGCTCACATCTATACACGTGGCCTCCGTTACTTGGCTTTTAAGAGGAAGCGAAATCCTACCAACGCGGCATGCGTTCAAGAAATCCGGGTCGAGACGGAAAGGCCGTTCGCTGTCCACGAACGGGCGTCTGTGCGGCCACCTGAGGTCATCCACACGGCACCCTGCGCTCAGGTTGTGGAGTGGCCTGGATCTCAGTCCTGGTGAGAGCCCTACGTGGTGCTGGGATAGTTACACTCCCGTAAAGTCCCCAGCTCTCAGTCCCGGTCTGCTCCGGTCCGGTCCCCTCCAGTCCCGTCCCGTTCAGTCCCGGTCCCCTCTCCACGTGCTGCTTCTCCTCTGAACACACTGCACGGTCCACCTTTTTCTCCGATTTGTGCCCACGTCCCTGCGGCTGCTGGCTCTGGGCGTCTGCGTGTTTCTCGGAGCTTCTCTGTCTCTGCCGCTCCTCGCTAGTTCCTATCGGCGCCCTCCTGACCCGATGAGAGGATTCGTCTCTTCAGAACGAGCCCCGCACAGACCGCGAGCCCGAGGGGCTGGAAGCTGGGCCCGCCCCCGGCCCCGCCCCCACCGCCACCGGTCCTGTTCGCACGGGCAGGCAGCTCAGCCATCTCTGGAGCGAGTCCCCAGCACCTGGCCCTGTGGCTCTTCCTCCGACACCTGCCAGGGGAAAAAGCAAGGCTCCGAAACCAGACGACGTGCTGGTCACTCTCCTGGGGCAAATCAGTACCCGCACCGAGGCTCCGGGAGCTTATAAAACACAAGAACGAGGGGAGCCTGAGGTTCAGAAACAGCGTAGACGAGGCGCACACAGAGCTGGCGGCCCCAGCGGCCGGAGCGCGGCTCCGCGTCCTGCAGCGTCACTGCCCCAGCGCGCGCGTGCGGAGCGCGAAGACTACCGAGCCACCAGGGGAGCCCGGAAAGTCACCAGCTGTGCCCCAACGGTGCGCGGGGTCTGGGGGTCCAGGAAATCGAGCATCCTAGTGGTCACGGTGCGAACACGCGGCTGCCCCCCTCGTCACTCACTGTGCTCCTCGGCGGGGCGGGCTCCGTATTCTCCCTCTCCTCTCAGAGGCAACGACACCACAGAGCTGCGGTTGAGACACCTGCCCGAGCCGTCTCAAACAGAGAGAGTGATGCTAGAATTTTGAGTTTTCTTCCTGAAAATGGATCTGGACGTGCACACACGCACACACGCGCACACACACATCTAGCCGGTCGGGACGGGAAGGATCAACAGGAAAGCGAGAGAAAACTGCCCGCAGGAGGCCTGTCCTGTCCCGGAACCGCTTCCGGCAACCCGGGTTCCTGGGACCCTCCGGGCACCGGCCGTGACCGAACACGCTCTCCTCACCTCGCCAGAAACTGCTGAAGACCCCTCGCCTTTCAGCTGTGACGGCGAAATAACGGCCATCGTTGGTCCTAAAGGCATGAGTGGGATGTGTTTCTTCCAACATCTCCTCCTCTCTGCTTTTGCCCCCAATTTAAAAATACATCAGTGTTGAAAAGCGTATACGAAATGTGTCCCCAGGCTGTTCTGTCCACCTTCCAAGGGTCTCCCCCAGACCAGCAGAGCGGAACAGGCCCCCAGTTCCGTTGCTGACTGACCCTGCGGGCATGTCAGGGACCAGACCCAGCGAGACAGCCCCGGGGGAGCTGGCCCACGACTCTGGTCCCATCTCCTCTCTCCAGCCTTCCGTCCTAAACACCCCGACATTGTCTACGGGCGATGTGAGCCCCCCACCCCCGCATCTGTCTGCAGGGGCTCGTTCCCAAGCGCAAAACGCGGTACGCGTTCAGGTGCTTTTTGTCGCCCCGGGCCAACCAAGGCCGTTGTGACTCCCGTGAGAATACCTGAGCCCCCAATGACTTGATTTGCTTACCTGGCACAGGCTCAGCCATTACACAGCTTGAGCGTTAAAGGTGACAAAAGTCACCCTAACCGACCCAGACCCAAAGGCACGCGAGCCGTTAGAGAAAAACAGAATTTCATCTTTATTCTGAATTCTGCAGTTCAAACTCTCTCGCTTAGGGATTCTTAAACTTTCTTAAACTCGAAAGATAAAAGCTCAGAGGCGGATGCAGCCCGTTAGCCAGGAAGCAGCAGAACACAAGAGATTAAGACTATGAAGTAGCGTCATACAAGACCAGTTCAAACCCCAATCTGCTTAAAAGCTGTGTGATCCTGAGCAGAGGATTTAAACTCAGCCTTTAAAACACGGACGGTGTGTCTTACCTACTCCTAAACTCTTCTGTAAGGATTAAATAAACCGATCGTATGTAAAATGCCTAGCCCGTAGTAATCGCTGAGTAAGTATTAATTATATGGCTCATAAAATAGTCATCTTTACTCCAAGCAAGAAGGAAGAGCAGTTAGTTCAAAACATTTCATCAAGTAGAAACTTAAAGCGTCTGCAAATTCTGAACGATCCAGAACAAGAGGCAAGGCAGGATGTGTGGGGCGGGTGAGCGGGCGCCCGACTTACCCCCAGAACCCCGAAGCGCTCCGCCAGGCTCCAGCCGCACAGGAAGTCGATCTCGAACTTGTGGTTCAGAACCACGATGGCGTTTTCTTTCCCGAACTTGGGGTAGGCCTGGGGGTCCGTGTGGATGACGCACTCCGTGCCCGACCACCACTCCAGAAGCATCACCAGCTCTGGAACAAACCACAACAGATGGACGTTCATTTCGCGTGTCCTGCGTGACCCGGGATTGGCTCCGCTGGGCCGGGTGGGGAGCAGGGCTCTGCCCTCCGGACCGGGGCACAGGGCGACTTCTAGGGGGTAACGGTCTGGGTCATCTCGGCCCACAGCCCAGTCCCTGAGAGGGTCGAGAAGCAGAAGGACAAACGAGAAAGACTTCACGACAGCCTCCAGGGAGGGAGAGGGAGCTATGACAAGACAGATGACTTGCATTCCTTGATTAAGTACCTGGGGGAAAATAAGTCAGAGAGCCTGAGCCCATCAGGAATTCACGCCCGGCGTTTGCCGAGCTCTGAGAGGCCGCGTGAGGTGATGCACAGACTTCTCAACATCCCGGGAAATGACTAATTGGGGTACTTATAAACTCCATCAAAGGACACGTGAATACCCACGTTTCCTCTCCCATTTGCAACACATGAGTGCACCAGGGTGAGGCTGCAGCAGACGTTGGCGCCTGAAGGGCAAGGTCAAAGCCATCGCACCGGGGCCCACGCAGAAGCACTAAAATAGTCTTTCGAGTTCCCACTATTTCCCCCAGGCAATAATGACCAATTTGACTTTACCCAGTGAACAATTCTGGTGGCCTCAGGAAAAGCCTGTGTGTAGAAAGTGTCCAGAAAAAACAGCCGAATGTCGGCGATGAAAACTATAGCTACACAGCAGCTTCAAAATGAAGTTTTGCAGCCGAACGTGTTGCTGGCTGGGTGGATGGCTGGGTGTGTGAGTCCCTGTGAAGGTCGCACCCCTTTTTTTATCCCTGGTCAGTGGGGGTGCACATTTAGCAGAGGACTCACTCATCACCCCCCCGCACGCACGCACGCACGCACACACGAGCAGGCGTGGTCCCGACTCTGGCCAAGCCTCGCGTCTTAAAGCCTTCAGTGGCAGCTTTTGGGGACCTGTCTCCTTGGGCTGGAGACGGATGCTTTTGAACCAGAGCACCAGAACTTTCTAGAAGGCACTGCAGTCTAGCTCCTAAGCAGTGAGCACCATGGGGCTTTGGACAGGCGAACCACACAGCGACTCTGCGTCTCGCTCTTCGGAAGGGGTTTGCCTCCTGAGGCGTCGAGGGAATTAAAGTGTGTGACACAGGTGTGCGCTCCGGGCATCCCACACGCTCAGTTCTCAGCAAATCCAGGCATCGGCATCTACCGGCACCGTGAGAACCAACCAAGGCGCCCCTCCCTCGACAGCGAGCCGGGCCTGCCGATTCCTCGGAGCTGAGAAAACGCCAAGCCCCCAGTCGGTCAGCTGTCCCACAGGCAGGGACGTTGGCGGCACTAGGAGCGGTGAGTTAAGGGAGGGTTAGCAGGACACAAAGGGACTTTTGCTGTGTGGATGTTGTGCAGAAAGATGTTTCTATCGCTGCCCTGATTTCTTCTGAGAGACAGGTGGTCAGGACGGCCTAGTCCGTCCCTGGCACGGAGCCCGGAAAAGCCCCCAAGCTGAGCAACACAGGAGCAGCGAAGCCGAATGGGTCCATGTGACTCGTCGTCCTGCAGACATCTCCTGACGCCTCCGCGTCCTGCTCTCCCTGCCCCAGGCCAGGCCCCCGAGTCCCCTGTTCCCCGGTGCCCTTCACAGCACTCATCACAGCTTGCGATGCCACCCACGCATGTCCCGTGACAGACAGCAAGCCCCGTCAGGCGAGGACTGCTCTGTCCGGTCACGCTGACCCCAGCCTTGACTCCGAGACCCAGCACGGAGCCGGCACCATTATGCTCTCGACACGTCCTGGTGCCGATGCGTGTGGGCCGCATGGGGGGACCTGGGGAGTAATAGCAGACATCGGGTCCGGTGCCCACCCTCTTGGGGCCTAGTGCCACAGGGGCAGGATGCTGGGTGCTGAATGACATGCTCGTGGCTTTGGGGATCAGGCACAATCGGGCTGTAGTCCTGCCGATGCCACTCACTGGCTGTGAGACGTCCAGCCTGTCTCTCAATGTCCCCTAAGTCCCAGCATTCTTCTCTGTAAAATAGGGACAGGAAAAGCTTTTAGAGGCCTCGCGGGTATCGAAGCAGATTACGTAGTTGGAGCATGATGTTGGACAGAGTATAACCAATAAGCAGCCAGCTTTTCATTACTATTGTACGTCTGGGAATGTTACGGCACACGAGGCTCTGCGGTCACTGACGGGGAGAGGGAAGAGGGGACAGAGACAGAGACAGACAGAGTGTGACAGCGACTTCTACCCCAGGAGAAGGCGTTACGAGTTACGATCTCATAATCAAGGCGATGAGAAGTCACTGGAGCATTGTTAAGCAGGCACAGCGTGGCATCATTTGCATTCCGAAAAGACCACCACGGCGGACGGCTCACGTGGGGACAGATCGGAGGAGCCAGGCAGAAGCAGGGAGACCAGCTGGAGGCATTGCCCAGTGGCCGGGGCCAGGCGGGGACAGTGGAGAGAAGCTCGATTTCTCATACGTCTCAATATGCTGTTCGTGGCACAAGTGAACACTACATCTCACGGGGTAGAAGATTCTTGCCTATTTTTTTTTCCCCCACCAAAGAGTTTCGAGGGTTTTTTTAATTCAGAAAAAAAATTTCTTTATAGAGCCACACGGTAAGATAATTCATCGAGCCAGACGTATGCTGAGGAAAGCATGAACATTTAAATCCCCGACGGCTCGGCCACGCGTGGATTAGGCCGAGCTGCACTGCTCTTCCCCGGTCTCCTTTCTTGTTTGATTCGGGTTAAGGGGCCCACGGGGGCATTCTTGGGAGGCCCGGCACGAGGCAGGGCAGCAACACCGTTTGCAGCTCAGACACATTGCTGGTGACCTGCCGAGTCACCTCAGCCCGAAGCAGCAGCTGGGCCCGCAACCGTCTGAGCGGTGACGAAGGGCCCTCATTCAGTAAGAACTGCGTGGGTATCCGTCTGTCCTCAGAGGCCTGCAGCGAACGCTTGGGGGCTCCGGCCTCTCCATACCCACCAGTGTGCATGCATCGCCCCTTTCTGCCTGCCTGCCCCGGGACTTCAATCCCCAGCATGAGCGACAGAGACGACGGCCCTACAGAGATGGCCCGACCAGTCCCCACAAATGAACAAGGACCAGTCCCTGTACAGGTGGAAGCGTATCTGCCAGTGGCTCTGCCTCTCCAGTTGGAGGATGGGGAGGCCTGGTCTCCCCTCCCCCAATCCCACCACCTTCTCCAGGCTTAACCGTTCAGATCAGTTTGGAAGGGAGCCTTCTAGTCCTGTTCCTAGATGTATACGTGCAGAACACGCATGCGCACATACACGTGCACACACATGTACACGTCATACACTCAAGTACTCTCACATGTACACACATGCACTCACACACATACACACATGCATGTACGCTCATGCATGCACACTCATGCATACATATTCTCACACATGTGCACTCATGTGCAACCCACACATGCACACTCTCACAATGCATGTACACGCTCATGCATGCACAAACTCATGCACATACTTATGCACACATGCTCATGCACACATACATACACACATGCATACAATCATGCACACACGCTCACCCATGTACACACCCACACTCTCACACACATCTTTCCTCCCCATAAATGGGTTCATGCTTTTATCGATGTTTGTAAACATACACATATGTTTTCTTCAAATGGTATATTCTGGATCTTTCTGTGTTAAGCCATCCAGATGATGATATTAGCGAGTATTTATTGGGCTGTAGCCATGTGTGGGCACTGTTTCTAGGGCTTTGCATGTGATAATGCACTTAGTCCTCTTATTAATCCTGTGAGACTATGAGGTACTGTCATTCTCCCCATTTTAAATATGAAGAAATAGGAACAGCTTTCGTTCTCTGTTCAGTAGATGAAATTGCCATTTTTAAAAGGTGAAAAACAGCCAGAATGGCAATCTCACACAGGGTGACACCGTGGCTGTACAGCGGTTCATACCATGGATATACCGTGATTTATGCAGCCATTCTGCCATTGATTAGCATTTTTCCCTTGTTCTTTTTGCGGCTACAAATAATAATACTGCATTAAGCATCTCGGAATCTTTTTAACGTTTGTGAAAGTATTTTTCCAACATAAATACGCCCTCTTCCCCCAAAAGATAGAACTATGGATTGAAAAATATGCATATATTTAAATTTTATGGCTATTCCAAAATTGCCACCCCAAAAGATCCTGCCCACCTATGCTTGATTCGGCGGGGTGGGACAGCGTCTCTGCGGCCCGGGCTAACACTGCAAAGCTCTCGAAGGCTGGGACCAGGTGCGTGTCCTTCCACACGTGTCCCCAAAGAGCACGGAGCCATCGTCACTGATCCCCTCCAGGCAGCGCCCACACCCCCTCATCCTCGCCTCAACATCCAGCACTCAGAAGGCTCTGGCATCTCGCGGAACGACTTACTGGCCAATATTTTACTGGGCATTTCTGTGTAAACAGCTGCACGTCACCTGCAAACATCTCCCTGAACAGGTTTCATCGACCCTCCCCTGTGGCTGCTGTCTACGCTCACTATATGCACTCATGTGCAACCCACACATACACACATGCACATTCTCACAATGCAGGTACACGCTCATGCATGCACAAACTCATGCACACACATGCACATACACACACTTATGCACACATGCTCATGCACACATACACACAGTGGCTTCGCAGCCGACTGCCAGGCGGCCCATCTTTTATGCCAACGGGCACCTGCCTAACGGAGGCTCCACGTGAGGTGGGGATGTTTTACTGGGCATTTCTGTGTAAACAGCTGCATGTCACCTGCAAACGTCTCCATGAACAGGTTTCATCGACCTTCCCATGTGGCTGCCGTCGACGCTCACGCCCCCCTCAGTGGCTTCACAGCCGACTGCCAGGCGGCCCATCTTTTATGCCAGTGGGCACCTGCCTAACGGAGGCTCCACGTGAGGTGGGCATCTGCCGCTCCACTTAGAGGCACTCTGGACCATCCCGCGTTGAATGTCGGGGCTTTAGGACTGCCGGGGGGGGCCCTCCTGTGCTGGGCTGCCAGGGGCTCGGCAGCTCCGTCCACATAGCACACGTTAGTGCTGCCCACTCCCTGTCTGCCCGGGGTGGTGGCAGATGTCGCAAATGCGTGAGGCCTGAGAAAAAGCAGGGTTCTTCTGCTGTTCAGACGGGGGGCGACGCCACGCGTGGGGACTTGCGATCGCAGTCCCACCGGCCGTTGTCCGGAGGTGACGGTAAACATAGGAGAGAAGCGAAGACCAGGTGTTGCCCCGAAGCATGTACCTTCTCATGCAGGTGTCCAAACTAACGGACACCAAATGACGCACGACCAGAAAAGGCAGTGGGCTTTTACCTAACACGCCAACGCTAGCTGAAGCATAGCCAAGCCGGGAACTAGAATAATGAATCAAATCAAAGTCGAAGCAGAGCGGGGAGAGGAAGGGGGTTCTCTGACACCCAGAGAAGGGCCTGAGGCTGTGACCCGTGCCCAGTGCAGGGCTCGGTGGGGGGGTGGGGGTGGGGGTAGGAGGCCGCAGTCTTCCCCCAGACCCTCTAAGATGGCCGAGACTCGGGGCAACGTCTTGACCTTCATGGTAAGCGAGTGTCCGGTCTCCCTGTGGACGAGGCAGTATTTGTTCGATTCAGGGCACTGCCGGTCACACCGCTGGCCAGAGGAGGGCATTCTGCCTGGGCTCTGAGGCGGCAGGGGCTGTGGGAGGCACGCGGACACAGGACTGGCCAGGCCCCTGCCTGGGAAGGCCAGCTCGGAAAGCGGCAGGCACGCGACTCCTCCGAGGTCACGGGCTGCCAGGTACAGAAAACTCCAGACACAGAGCCTCTGCGGACCTCCATGCAGCGCGTCCTGGGCCTGGCCCTACTGTGTGCGCCATCGTTTAGTAGCTGAGCAGATCGCCACCCTAGGCTGAGTCGCCGGGGTGTCCTGAGGTCCGTGACACAGAAAAGGCAAAGGGGTAAAGAGCTGAGAGGCGGGGCGGGGCCCCGATGTGCCCGTGCCGGCCCACGAGCGCCTCTCCCGGGAGCCTCCGGGCACCGCACGGTTCTCCTCTGGTCCTCTGTCACGGTGACCTCTCAGTGCGGTCACACTCAGCCCCACGGGGCCCCTCGCTGGACAGTGTTCGATGCCCCGGCCCCGCACTGGCCAGGGGCCTGCAGCAGGGCAAAGCCTGGGACTCTGCAAGGCCGTTGGCCTCTCAGGGGAGTGTGAGCAGGCAGTGGGACCACACGGGGTAAACGATGGCTGCAGAGGGTCATGCACAGGCGACCGTTGTCCCACCGAGCCCCTCAGGCCCCGAGGCCACCCCCTCCCTCCCACTCTCCCCAGCCAGCTTGGCTTAGAGTCTGATTCTCCCTGTGGCGATGGGAGCACTTCGGTCCCTGACACAGGCGGGGGCCTGGGGGTCATCTTCCCCCTCCCCCAACAGAGTCCCCTCCGTCCGCCCCCAAAATCGCTCTGCCCGCCACCACAGCATGGCTCCAGGGCCTCACTGCCCTCACCTGGGGCCTCAGCCGCAGGAGACGCTGTGGTGACAATGGGCCTGGGCACCTCTGGGACCCAGCGGCCCAGCCCCGAGCCCCCCGGTGCCAGTCCCTCTGTTGCTTTACCCCACTGGCTGAGGGAGGGGGACACCCAAGGGGCTGAGTGGGTTCAGCGGCTTCGGGACTCACCGTCTACCCAGCCTGTCTCCTTAGCCACCTTTCGGTGTCTCAGTCGTCATGAATGTTCCCATGGGACAGTACGCTTCCCCTCCCCGCCCCGCACTGTATTCTGACCCCAGAATAAATGTAAATGGACGAGTCAGTATTTGTTCAAAGCAGAGGATGGAGCAGATGCGTGAGACACGGGGGTCTCTGCTCAGCCGTGGAAGCCCGTGTTTCGAAAGGTCGGCGGAGAACTCGCCTCTGCTCTGGCACGTTTCATGGTTTCGTCAGGGAAACTGGTTCCTCCAGGCCCCGCACCCCACCTCTCCTCCCCTCCCCGCCTCCTCCGGCCCCACCCTGCCCACTCCCGGCCGGTTGCTGCTGCCACTTTTGCAAGCTCCACTTGGAGGCCCCTGGGGGCGATTCCAAGTTATCTCGGGAGAAGGCCAGGCAGGGCACCCGGCACAGGGAATAATGACCCACAAGGAATGATGACCCGTGCTGCAAAATCCCAATCTGCGGCCTGTGACTTCGGGGCAATGAAAAGACCAAACCCAGGCGGCTACAGGGACCACGGTCATCGGTAGAGATCTGTCTCGTCCTTGCTATTGCGCTGTGCGGCCGAGGACAGTGACAAAGAGGAAGCAGAAGTCGGCGCAGAAACGGAAGGGGCGGCAGCAGAAACGGCCATTCCTAAAGGAGGAGGCAGCGGGGAGAACGGCGACGTCGAAGCTTTGCCGACCACATCGCGGCACGGCCGCCATCACCGTCCGAAGGTGGCGAGGTGGCGGCTCTGCTCCCACAGCTGGGAAGTGGGTGTGCGGGCGTTAACCCCAGACGGGCCTCCCGAGCCGGCTGCCCAAGGTCGCAGAGACACTGAAAGCCGTGACCGTAAGGGGGTCGGGCGTTTTGAGAGGGTGGGGAGATTGGGGGAAGCGCGCAGGAGACCTGTGGTCAGCTCCTCTCCTGCGAGACAGACACCCACCTCGAAGGTTCGTGGTGACAAGGCGATTATGCTAAAGCATTAACAGCGTTTAACGCACGCCTGGCACAAAACCAGGGCTTCTCACCCGACTGGACTGTTACTATGACCGACAGCAGTGACACAGGAAATAACTAAGGAACGGACGGAAAGAGCCAGGAGAGAAATGAGGGACGCTCCCTGCTTGTGCGTCCGCCTCGGGCAGCCCCTGTGCCTGTCACCGCTGGACCTGCCTGTCCTCAGCCCTGACGCCTGCAGCCACAGACCATGCCGAGCAAGACCGGGCCCCACTCCGGCCTGAGCCCCAGGAGCCCCTGGCAACCCCAGCAATGTCTCAAACCACAGCTGAGATCCCTCCGTGGGCCCCGCCGGCGGGGGGCGTTAAGGCTCCCCCACCAAACCGTCACGCGAGTGTCTGCGGTCACAGGACCACTGCCTCCTCCCGTCTGCGGCTCCCGCTGGAGAAGTCTAGCAAGACGGGGAGGCCAAGGTCCCGCAGAAAAGATCCCGTGATCTCGACTCCCGACTTCGTCGTACAAACACGCGTCAGCAGCAGCCTCCCCGCCTCTGCGGAGATGGGAGAGGCTGTGAAGGAACATGGCCACTTTGATAATTAACTTTACCTAATTTTAATAATCACATAATTACATGTATAATTATATGGAATCTCTGACGTAAGTATATGTAATTATGCACTTATAATAGCTTCTTATAATTTAACTTTGCGCTGATGATTTTTCAGATGGACGATGAAGCCTCTCGTCCTCACGACACTCCAAAATGCAAAAACGAAGCTCTGAAGTTTCTGGCGCGTCAATGATACTGGCCCCGGCCTTGAACCTGACCTGCGCCCTTCACCTGCAGGTCATTTAACAGGTATAGGTGCCCGCCCAGCACTCTGGGCCCTGGACCGAAATCGGAATGAAAACATGAAATTGAATGACTAGTGGGAGCTGAGTAAACAGAAAGGTTTCGTCCCAGCTCTGGCCCCCAGCAGGTGTTGGGCACACACAGGAGCCAGGGCTGTCCCCAAGCGAGCCATGGGGATGCTGTGAAGGGTGTGTGGAGCTCACCAAATGCACCCTCCACCTCACGGCGTGTGATGCCGAGCCTGGGATTCCTGATGGAGACAGCTGCCTCCTGGTCCCCGTGCACCTCGAGGGTCCATCGCGAAGCCGGCCAGTCCCTCGCCCTCACTCACAGCCATCCCCAATCAGCTCCGACCCTGGCGAGAGCCGGGGCCCCCTGCCCAGCCCGCAGACCGCACGCCTCGCTTCCTGTCCTTCGCCCGCGTGTCCCCTGCCACACCGTCCCTTCCAGGCACGGCGCTCGCCCTGTTTCCACGCAATCCTAGGTCCGAGGACACGGACGCTCTGGCTCTCCGCGTGTGGGTGCTCGGTCTGCATTTTGTTCGAACTCTTTCTAGCTAATTTGGCAGCGTGCACGTGCCTTTTGGCCACAGCCGGGTTTCAGTGCTGTCCCCCTTTGCCGTCCAGCCGGGAGTCCCGCATTTCAATGCCCACCAGGGGCCTCCAAGCCGCCCCCACTCCCATGCCCAGGTCTTGGAATGGCGCCGAGGCAAGAAGCTCCTGAACGGATGCGCTGTAATGTCTGTGCCATTAAAGTGTCACAGAGACAATCAGAGAAACAACGTCTAGAAGGGCTCCTTAGAGGGGGCGAGAACGAACGTGTTTGAGAAGCCGCCAGGACGTCCCCGATCGAGACAGACCCGCTGCGAGCTGGCATCACGTGAGCCAGCTCCCCTCGACGACACGGCACCCTCCATCGCTGGCCCCCGCCCAGCCCCCAAAGCGCCCGTTTCTCTGCGGACTTTGCCTTTGGCAGGGTGAGGAAGGAACGGACTTGACCTGGAATGCTCTCGGCACTCAGACTTCAAGACCTGAGACTGCCAGGGGGTGCCCCCCCCCCACCCGAAGCCGTGAGATGGCAGGTCCGGGCCACGAGGCGCCATGAGAACACGTGCCCGGAAGGGGCGGGGCGGGGGTGCCCCCGCTTCCCACTGACATCCTCGCAGACGGGGGCAGGGCTCGGGCACTGAGTTTGGGACAGAGGTGGACTGACGGGCAGCACAGGAGCTGCAGGCACGGACAGAGGCACCCTGGGGCGAGAAACGTTAGGAGCGGAAAAGCAGCTTTTTATCAGGTGGCGTCACCACTCCGCTTCTAAGTATCGGGTCAAGTTTTCAGAAAGAGGCAAAACGTCAAGAAATGCGACGGTCTTGAGTGTTGGGTGTAAAAGCCAGAGAGAAGCGCTGTGCTTCCCGCCGTCCCTCAGACGCTCAGGTGGGGGCAGGGACAGCAAGGGCCCAGGACCTCCCCGGCCCTCCGCTCGGTGGCCCTGACATTCTGGCTTCTCAGAACTGCCTTCCGAGGAAGCAGCTCGCTGAGCCATGCCGCCCTGTGCCCCCTGTGCCCCCTGACTCCCCCGCCCCAGGTATGTCACAATTATTATCCGCCCGCCAAGTACTGACGCAGAGCCCGTGCGTGCCCAGCTCTGTCGCAGGTGTTTGCTCACTGAATATGGCAGCGAGCAAACGGATCCTACAGAGGAGACGGCAGGAAACAGCAGTCTCTCACACACACGACATGGCAGACGGCCGTACGAGCTGTGGGGCCAGCGGAGGGGGGTTTGGGGGGCCCTGGGGGCCCAGGCTGACCTTTCTCAGAGGGCCTGGAGACGGACCTCTCCAGAGGCGCTGCAAGTTCATTGTGAAGCGGGACGTGATCTCACTGAATATGACTGAGGATGCAGCCTGTCCTCGCTCTGTGCACGGGTGGACAGCTGCTGCCCAGAGCCGGGAGCCCCTGTGGGAGGCGGCGTTGCTGCTGTGTAGAGAGCAAGGTGCGGCAGGCTCGGGGGGCGGGGGGCGAGGAGTGGGGCTCAGGGTTCTGCTGGAGCTGGGGTGGGTGGGGGACCAGAAGGCTGAGGGGCGACTCTGAGATCTGCACTCTGAGCGGCTGGGGGCGGACTTGCTGTTCAGTGAGTTGGGAAGCTGGGGGGAGCGGCAGGCGGTGGAGGAACCAGGGTCTTGGCTCGAACACATCCGTCTGGGGTGGGGACCAGCAGTCCCGGCTCACAGGAGGCGGTGACGAACGGTCCCACCTCGCCCTGGCCTCGCTCTGCCCAGCCTTTGGCCACCCCCACCACTCTACCCGCCTCCTTCCCGTCTCGTCTCTGCCAGACCCGGCCTGTCATCTTCCTCACGCTTTCCCTCTCGATCAGAGAGCTTACTGATCTGTCCTCACCCCAGCCAGGTACCTGGCAAGACGAGCAGTCAGACGTCCCTGGGCCGGGCGCAGCAGTGGCTCGGGACAGGCAAGCACCCTTAGCACCCAGACTGTTCCCTGAACGCCACCTCCCCAGCGTGCGTCCCGCCAGGAGGCCCGCTACCCCCGCGAAGCGGAGCAGCGACACTGTGAGATGTTCTTCGGGACGATGACGAAGCTGGGCCCACTGAGCGTGTCTGTCTAACCTCCAGCTCACCAGCCGGCGGGGAGGGTGCAGCCTAAACTCCTCTCGGGGGGCACGCACGGAAAGAGGGGGGGTGGGGGGGTCTGTCTGGACTCTAAATCCCGACTTAAACACCCCAAATGTGGGAAAAAACATTTTAAAAACAGTTGTAGAAATCTGAATCTAGGTGGTATCACATAACACTAAGAAAATATGAATTTCGATAGTTGTGACAGATCTTGTGATTGTGTTTTTAAGATGTCCTTTATAAAACACACCTCAGTCTTTATAAAACACACCGCATGATAATTTGAGATGATATTTCAAGACAAACAATGCCTGGACTCACTTTATAAATTTTCAGCAATCCATCAATCAACAATCATCTAGTAACTGCCAGTATGATGAAAGATTTAAAGTTAAATCTAGGTGCCATGAACATAGGGAATCTTTACGCGATTCTCTCTGCTCTCATGTGTTTTTAAGTGTTTCGTAATAAAAAAGTGAAAGGAAACAGGCTCATTATTCCGCAGAGAATGAGTCCAAAGTCAAGGGCACTCCCAAGCACCTTCGTCCTTAGGCATCTGCTGGCTTCTCCAGGGGCAATGGGGATGACAGACATAGATGAAAGCCTTAGGAACACGTAGACACCAAGATCACATATGGATTTCCATTTTTAACATTTCTGAGGGAGAGGAAGATTCAACTCCAGTTTGAAAATACTCTATCTTTCGCCGTCCCTCTATCACGTGATTAAAAAGTCTCAAGTCCCCAGAGTGTAAAAGCATTTACCCCTCTACCCTCCCCCCTTTGCTCGAAGATGGAGAATTAAGAAATTCTCAAGTTTCTCCATGTTCTCAGTATCACGAAGTAGTGTTCTCATGCCTCAGTCTAGCCACAGAGGCCGGACCCCACACCTCACCCCTTCCTGGCGGGGTGACCTTGGGGAGCTGCGTGTCCCCCTGCCCGTCTCCTGAGGTCTGCAGTGGGGACGACCCCAGCACAGGGACCATGGTGGAGCTCAAACGTCAGGGCCGGGCCAGTGGTAAATAAAAGCCAGGTGATGACTGATTAATAGCTGTCAGCTTCCAGGGATGCTTCCAGGGATGCTTCTGACCTTAACCAATAGGGCAAGCACTGTGCACCTTCTCTGCCAGGCCCAGCACATCGCGAGGGAGGGAAGGAGGGAGGGCAGGCTCCATGCATCCAGGTTCTCTTAGAACCGAGATCAGTAACGCCCAGGGGATGTATTAACACGTTGCGAAGTGTCCAGCAGACTCGACAGCAACGCACTCTGTCCTCTCCTCCCTCCAATCTGTCACACTGACACCTCTTTCCTATCTGACCCAAATCCCCTCGAGACATGGATATAATCCCCTCCTGTGGAAAGCTACCCCGGACCCCAGTTTCTGAGGTGGCCTTGTCCTTGAACTGCCCTTGCCTGTGCCTCCTGCTTAGCGATGGCTGCTACATGTGCTCTGGGGCTGCCTTCTGCTCTTGAGCTATGGCTGAAACGTGCTATTCAAATCCCCCAGAGGCTTCTGGAAGCTTAGCTGTCTCCTACCCGCTCCTAAGGTCCCGGGTGCTCCTTCCAGAATTATTTGCCAAGTTTCTTTAAAGAAAGATTCTTATAGCCAAGGGGAACGAAGGCCACGGTCACATTCTGCATGTTTTCTGTCCCACGTGCACAAAGATAACATCGTCTTGTGACGCCTTGGGTCCCCGTGCTCTCTTTGAAGACGGAAGGCCTCTCCCTACATCCCCGAGTGCATGGTCTACACCTGTGTGGGTGGAACATGCGGTCAACCTGGAAATAGGGCGTAAGGTGGTCCTCTCAAACTATAAAAGCCAGTAAGAAGGACAGTGTAGGGGTGTGCGAAGTCGCTTAGAGCGAAGAAACGATTTCCAGGCCAAGACTCAGAAACCGACTCAATTTAAAGAAATGGAGGCAATTATAGAAAAAAAATGAGTCAGCTGGAGAGCACATGGGTCACCCAGGAGGAACGGCGGCACTCACTCCCAGGGGCGAGAGGCGAGACACCGACCCGAGCGTCCCTCCTGCACGGCAGACACGCTCGCTGCTGGCTCCCATCAGTACCCGGTCCCGTGGGGCCACAGCCCGCACCCATCCCGCTGCCTTGTGCTGAGACAGCAAATGCACCCGTCGACTGCCTGAACGTCCCCCGGATTCACAGGCAGATCAGCCTTCGGAGCAAGAACGAGGTGGCCGGCAGATGCGGGCGTTCGCTCCACCGCCTCTCCTGAGAAATGGAAGATCGACCGCATTCTAGTTTTTATACACAAGAATTTCATACGATTGCTTCATGTGAGTTCACTGGAGCTTGATCAGAATAATAAATCAAATGTCTCGACCTAAAAAACTGAGGATCGGGCTCTGGAATGTGGAAACTCTTCAAGGAACGACCAGCCTTCAGGACCTCCCTCTTGCCACCTCCTGGAGCTTCTCACAAACAGCCTCGTACGTGTTGCCAAGAATTGCAACTCATGGCAAACTCACGGGCCCGACTGCCCAGCCCACCCTTGACCCACCAAGGTCAAGTTGAACTTCATCCTGTTCCTGGAACTACCTAGAGCTCTCCGTACGGACCCTGAGCTTCAGCTTCCTGCTGTGCTGTCTTGACCCCAAAGGCCTTTCTTTCTGTCCAAACCTTCTCTGTCTTCCACGTCTCAGCTCACACAAGGTCACGTCTGTGAAGTTTTTCTTGACGACTCTCCCCGGCATCTCCATTAGAAGTAATTCTTCTCTCTTCCAAATCTTCCACTGGGGACACTGTACTGATAGTATTTTGCAGTCACACCGACCAGGTTCGAGCTCCCATCTGATCATGCTTCCAGGTGTAGCCTCTCTTGGGCTCGAATAAATTTTTATAAAAACTCTACATGTTTAGATGGTCTTATGTCGACAGGGTCCTGGGGAATATGGTGGAAGAAATTGTCGCAAATACTTGGATTGCTTCTTTTGTCTCTTTTCTGGTGTGTGTGTGGAGGACAGACTACTCTATGATGTGACCGCTGCTGACCCTCAAGCTAGACCCAGCCAGACCCGGGCCAGAACAGAGACCACCTCTCGTAAATCCCCTCAGAGACCATCTGAGTGACCCGTCCCCTGTGCCCAGACGCACTGGCTCCTGGAACAGACCTTTGCCCAGCCTCAGGCAAGCGTGTAAGGCACTTCCCCGTCATCTGGGGCAGGTCACGCCCAGCACCCCGCCCTGTCCTTATGACCCCTTCGCATCTGCCACGTGGTTCGGAGGACATCGGTGTCACCTGGCCGCCGCCCAAGACGTGCCTCTTCATAAACTCTCGATGTAATGATGGCGCCGTCAGCCTCTTTCTTTGGTCTCTCGGTCCCAGAGAGTCGTCCGACTTGTCGTCACGCTGCCCACAGCCCGCAGAGCAAGGCTTGCACAAGTACCAGCGAATGTCTGTCATTCCACAGTCCGCGAGACGCCACGAGTTCTCGCGAAGAGAACATTTGCAAAGACCCCACTCACATCAGAAATCGGTTAATCAAGCCCATTACATTTTATTTTTTAGATTTTAAAAGCAACATTAGGAAATTACCAATCTCTTTAGAAACGTTTAAAGCACAGTTTA
Source organism: Pteropus alecto (assembly GCF_000325575.1). Taxonomy (NCBI): domain Eukaryota; kingdom Metazoa; phylum Chordata; class Mammalia; order Chiroptera; family Pteropodidae; genus Pteropus; species Pteropus alecto. Next base: position 5,561,926 of record NW_006438073.1, read on the forward strand.
AAATCCACTTAAGAGAAATACCCGTTCTAAATTTTCATCTACTTCATGTCTTATTTTCCCCTCACTGAAATATAATTAGGCTTATTTTCATAATTCAGATCCATTACCCACAGAGAAATACATATATTGTGATTTTTAAAAGGATGAAAGCATTAAGATGCTAAAACTTACTTCCCAAAATAGATTTAGGGACAGAAATGTGAAGGAGAAACCATCCTGGAATTTAAAAAAAAAACCCTTCTTTTTTCACACAAGACATTGCTTCTTTCTGTCAGCCAAGGGGCCCAGAGGACAAACTTCCTTGCTAGAGCGACTTTTCATTGTGGAGGGCAATGTATAAATTGTTCATTAAACCTCTCTCAAACTTGCGATGAACAACAAGGTCAACAGATAGGTCTTAATTATCCTACATCAGTTAGTTCCAGTGAAACTTCTTACTAGTGTTTTCGAGAAGCTAAAGTACTGTCCCTATTATGCTGCCAGACAGAATACAGAGTGGAAATGTGATTATAAGATAAACTGCAAATTATTTTTTAGCATAAGTACGTCTCATGCAATACTAAACAAAAGATGGTGCTATCCTAAAGCATGAACTATGCGATTTCTGGGACTTCACTCACACTGGAAATTTATTCGTCGTTTATGTGAAACTCCGCTTGAACCGGGAGCCCTGAATTTTTATTCGCAAAACCTGGCAGTCTGAGTCCTTATCAACCCAGCAGTCACCATGGCAACAGGCACCAAAGAGGCTCTAGGGAGGCGGCTCCGAAGAGCTAGACACTTACAGCCAGGATGGAACCGCCGCCGGCAGTCCCGTGGGCTGCTGTCCACGTCACCCCATGAAACGCTGACCGCCATCTGGCGAGATGGACGTCTAGCCCCCATTCTACAGATGACCAGATGGAAGCTAGTGGTTTTCCCAAGGTCACGCAGATCGGCAGGTGCAGGATGCAGGATGCAGGATGCAGGATCGCTGGCCCAGCTGCTGCCACCTGGAATTCCTGCGGGCGGTGGCCCAGCTCCCTGCTGGCCTCATGAATATGCAGAGCTCGCGTCCTTAGAACCCTCGCAACTGTTAAATAAGGAGCCTGAACCCGCGCTTCTTTCAGACGCCCCTGAGAAGTCGTTTCACTGGGGTTTGTCTGAGTTTCACTAATCAGGTGGCGACGCCGTGAGTGGGCACGACGATGGCCAGCCCTGGGAACACCACGGCCAGGAAAGCAGAGGCCCTGGCATCTGTGCAGTCACCTCGGGGATCCCCATGCAGCTCCGGCTGCGGAGGCTGATTAACGCGGGGCCCAAGGTGAGGCAGGGGCTCCAGCCTCCAGAGCCTGTGCCCTGGTGAGGGTGAGGTGACCCCTCCGAGGCTGGGGGAGGGGACAGTGGAAGGACACGAAGGCGGCTGGAGAAGGGGGTTAGCGGGGAGTCAGGGCAGGAGGGAGAACCAGCATTTATAGAGCACTTACTGTATGCAGGCAGCGAGCTAGGCTGGTCACAAACAACGCATTTACTCGGTCGCACAGGTGAGTCTTACTCCACGCAGATGCAGAGACTGAGGCTCACACAGGTGTAGTGACTTGGCTGGGGTCTCCGGTTCGTGCCCTTCCAGGACCGAGGCCACCTGAGGGGCACGGCCCCAGGCTTCCTCCCTCAACTTCCGGCTGCTTACGGTCTCCATCACCCCTTCCTCACCTATGACCCCCAAGCCCCTCACCGCTGCCCCCCACCCCGAAGCCTCACAAGAACCATGGTGCTGTTCTTTTGCGTTTTATTTTTTTTTTCTTCTGTGTCAATTAAGCACTGCGCGTGGGCAGGCCTGGCCCTGTGCGACATCTTAGCGGTTCTGAGATGCGCACGTGCTCTCGTCTTAACACGTTTGAAATCGGGGCATCTTATCACCCATGCTCGGCGTGCCTTAGTTTAATCGCATCATTTCTTTTTTTTTCTTCTTAGAGATACGTAGCACAGTGATGCCCCTCGCAATCGGTGACGGCTCAGAGTCTACGAAACACAGACGTTACAGGCAAAAGAGGGGAACCTCGGCAAACCGAGGTCAGCTGGAGGAGCTGTGTCTGAAATGTGGCCGTGCGTGTGGAAGTGCCGGGCGTTGGGGGCAGGCAGGGGAGGAGGGCCAGGCGGAGGCCAGGGACTCCCAGGGACTGCCAGCGCGGCTCAGCGAGCCCACTCTGTGCGCCCGTCCGTGTGGACGCCTGGTGGTTCGCCTTTGTCAAGAGCACGGAGCAGTTTCCCACGCGTCTTTCTTCTCTCGTCCTTACGTTTATAGTTTTATATCTTTCCTGTAACCATTCTAGAATAAGGAACTAGAATACATTTCTATTGAACTTACCGACACGCTTAGAGAAGCGTTTTATGTTACTTGTTCTTAATTTTAAAAGCGGATGAATAGAATGATTTATATATTCCTTCCAAAATATAATAAAAACCGAGTAAGTCACCGTGTTTACTAAGTGTCATCTTTAAATGATTCTTCTCTCTGTGGCGGTGTCTCGGCTGGGTGACTTTGTGCCCTTCCCCAGGACATTTGGCCATATCTGGAGACTGTTTTGGTTGTCAGAACTTAGGGAGGGGGGGTCAGATGCTACCAGCATCACAGGTGGGAGCCAGGGGTGTGACTAATCATCTGATGATGCACAGAACACCCCCATGACAAAGACCTACCCAGCCCCAAATGTCAATAGCGTGGCGGCCGAGAAACCAGCTTCGCAGCCGTCGGCAATGAGAACAGACAAACCCGGTCTGCACACAGCGTCCAGGCAGATTCGGGTCCACGCCCGCCAGTCCGGGTTCAGTCCTGCCTCCATCGCTTCCCAGCTGTGAGGCTCTGGACCAGTTATTTGACCTCGCTCTGCCTTGGTTCCTCATCCGTAGCGGTTCTCAGATTTAAAGAAACTAACGCGTATAAAGGTCCTGGGATAATGCCTGGAACGGTTTATGCATTATTGCTTTTCTCCCCTTTCCTTTGTCAGAGTGTGTAAATGTTAACGGCAGAACTGACCTGGAACTTTGTATGTTTTCAAAGCATACAAGATGATGATGCTTCTCAAGGGAAAAATGCCTTGCTTATATTATTCAAGATTCTCTATTTTAAACTCTAGAAAATCCTCAAGCCAACATATTCCAGAGTTACTGGTGATATTGATTCATTCTCTTAAGATTTGTTTTTAAAATCCATGGTGCAGGGAGCCTTCGGGACAGATAATCTACATTCTAAACGTTTTGCACTGTCCTAATATGAAACATCTGGATATGACGTGCCTCACAACCCAGGGTTTTAAAAGATTCGAGTTTGGTAATTATGGAAAAATTACAAAAACCATTAATTAGCCTCTTAGTCTCTCCTGCATAAATAACACATGACAACATCATGCATCAGACTTGCAGAAACACAGAAACTTCTCTATAGGACTGCAAACCCTTCCAGCAGGCATTTCTTTGCCATTTTTTCCATGGGCCCTGCTCACCCCTCATACCATTCACTGTTCAAAACACAGGGCTAATGAGGTCAAAGGTAAGAGTTCAAACCACAAGTGGGCACGTTGGCCTGGCTCCAGCCATGGCCGGTATGATGATGGTTAGTTTTATGTGTTAACTTGGCCACCACTACAGCACCCAGTTATTTAATCTAGGTGTTGCTGTGAAGGTTCTTTGCAGATGCGGAGATAAATATATATACGTAAAGCGTTCTTTGGAGAACCTGGCTGATACGGCTGGCCACACCGGGCCCGGTTTGAAGACCGTGACTGACCAAGGGCAAGAAGATGATGCACATTCATCACCACCCCTGGAGGAGTCGCCTGGGGCTATGCGGATTCTTGTGTAAAGAACATATGCCTCTCGACCTCCGAGAACACCAGCTTGTCCCTTAAAATCTCTGAGAGCCACGGACTCCTTTGAACACTACCGGAGTGACACGGGGTAGAGGCAAAGACAAAGGAAAAGGTTCTGAAGAGCGTTTCTAGGGAAGCCAGCTCTGAGTCAGAATGAATCTGGGCACAGGGGGAAGGGAGAAATAAGGGAAGAAGGAAAAAGGAAAAACCTGAGAAGTTCTGTCCTAGCCCTTTACCCCGAGCCCGGCGAGGTGAAATGTGAGCTTGTGCATCCCGGCTATGAGAACGCACAGTAGAACGATGTGAATATTAGCATTAACATTCGCACGTTTACCACTCACATAGAGGGGCTTCCATGAGTGTTATTAAGATTGTTAATGAAGCTCTATGTGCCAAGCGCTAGAGCAAGGCATTTACAGACCAGTAAATAATGGACCGGGCTGTCCGATCGAGAGGTTGATCCTCAGTAATAGGCCATTTCGTCCCTAAATAACTTTAGTAAAATCCTAAGTATCCGGGAGGGCCTGTCCTCTCTCCCTCTCCTTCCGTCTCCGCCCAGTGTCCCATCGACCGGACAAGGGGACGAAGAAAGCGCGTGCCTGTCAGCACGCGTCACAGGGCAGCAAAACCTGATTTTTCCATCGCTCAGAATTACCTGTGCTCTTGTCCGCTCCAGCAATCACGTTTATCATGCTGACTCCATGCCTATACCAGCGGTCCTTCCTTTCCCCTTCGTAAAAGAATCAGGGACAAACAAGTGACAAGTTTGAATTCAAAAGGAGGATCCATCTGTCCCCGAGTCATTTGCGACGCTGCCACCACCCGGCTCTAGTCTCTGAGAAAGTGTTCGTATCGGCCATGCTTCCCGGTCTATCCAAAGTCACAAACTGAGAGATCTCCTACCACCTCATTTCAGAATATTGGTCCCTGTCACAGTTCAGGTTACTGCTCTCACTGAAACAACCCTGTCCAGCCCGGGGGCCTGGTAAGGGCAAGATCCAGGCCACCAGATGACTCCTGCCACGAGCAGATGCAGGACCGCTGTGTCCTGCAGAGGCAGCTACGTGCTCCCTGTCCAGCCGCCACGATCGGAGCTGAGCTGACGAAGTCACGATAAATCGAGCGATTTTACAAGGGAAAACTGGTCCCATTGATCAGCGCAGCTTCCTCTGCAACGCAGACCTTCCTGGCCCTTCCTGAAGAAAATGAGCTGGAAGGGACACGGGGACTGGAGGTTTTTCAAGAGAGACCAAAACCTGCACCTAATCAGATAAGGCGAAGGTGAAGAAGCCACCCGTGAAAAATGCCTAATTTTCCCTGGGACTAGATTAACAAGCGCCACAGCCTCGAGGGAGACGACAAAGTACCGAAAGAAAAGGAAATTACAGGAACCAATTTACTTTTTTTTTTTTTCAGTCTTATTTTTATTCGAAGAGCACTTCGGGTTAAAAATAGAACATAGAAGTAAGAAAGTCGTGTGTAACAACCAGGAAAGATGGTTTTCTGTTTCCTTTCTTAGTCACTCTGGTTTCCCAGGCTGTCATCTGAATTTCCCTGCTCTACCCATGAGGTGCCAGGAATGAAATGGCAGGTACCCAGCCTCTGTCCTCTGTAGCAGAGATTCTCAAACTTCAGGGGGCCTCGCCACCGCCTAGAGATGGTGTTACAATGGGGATTCTCGGGTCTGGGTGCTGGCGGGGGTCTGGATCTGCATTTTTAATGCATTTTAAAACATCTGGGGTGATGCGAGGCCAGGCCGACCTGGGGGAGAGGGCAGGTGAATTAATTGCCACCAGCTTGGGCCATGTGCTGTTCTCAGCTCTTTAAATACATTGGCTCCAAACGGTCCAACAGGAAGGCCCCATTCGACAGGCAATCAGATAGACTTGGTCACTATTCACCCATAATTCTTCCCCTATGTCCTCTGTCCTTACGTGACCTATATAGGTTCACTTGCCTTAGCCTGCTGTCCCCAGTCTGAGCCTTGGAAGACTCATCACATGTGTTTGCTCCTCCAGGAAGCCCTCTTGGCCTAGCAAGCCTGGACAGGTGGCTCTCCTGTATACACCCAATATACACTCCTATATACTATACCTAATAGATAACCAGTAGGTGCATTGGTTATCTATTGCTTTGTGACAAGTATACCCCCAAACTTAATGGCTCAGAATAACAAGAAACATTTATAATCTCTGACAGTTGCTGGAGCTGGGAATTCAGGAGTGATGTGACTGAGAGGTTCTGGCTTGGGGTCTCTTGGGAGGTTGGAGTCAAGGTGTCAGCTAGGGCTGGAGGCTCTTCCTCCATGGTGGCCACTCACGTGGCTGGCTAGTAAGTGCCAGCTGTCAGCTGCAGACCCCAGGTCCTCTTCTCATGGGCCTCTCTCAGGCAATCTGAATGTCCTCATGATGTCGACCGGCTTTTCCCGGGATGAGAGAGGCGAGGGGGACGTGGGGGAGGGAGCAGCAGAAGCTGCATGTCCTACGGCCTCGTCTCAGAAGGCACGTAGCATCATCTCCACCGCTCGGTTTACTGGAAGAGAATCACTAAGTCCTGCCCGCATTCGAAAGCGAGAGGAGGTAGGGTCTATTTTTTGCAGGGATGATTGCCAAAGACATGTTTAAAATGACCACCCTGCAGTAGATTGTACTTTCCAAGCTCGGCCGTAACAATACCCCCACCCCCCGAGCTCTTATAGAACATGGTTGTTCCCCCGTCGGGAGGCAGAATCAAATTTCCCTCCCTCTGATTCTGGGGGCGCTTTTGAAGCCCCGCACAACCTGCTAAGAAATCCTCCCACCTGAGGCTGCCATGCCACAAGCAAGCCCAGACTACATGGATAGGGTGCTCCAGCTGACAGCCCCAGCTGAGGCCCCAGCCAGCAGCCAACATAAACTGCCAGACGGGTGAGTAAAGACGCCTACCGTTAACTCCAGCCTCCAGCTCTGGAGACTTTCCACTGAGAACCAGACATCCTGGAGCAGAGTCTAGCCCTTCCCACTGGGCCCTGTTCAGATTCGTGACCTGGAAAATCCATAAGCATAATGGATGGTTGTTTTAAGCCACTGAGTTTTGGGGTAATTTGTTACATAGCATTTAGTAACCGGAACACATATTGTGTTCTAATCGTCTATTTATGCTCCCTCTCTCTCTCTCTTTCTCTTCCATTAGATTGTTAGACTGTAAACTCTTCTAGGGCATAGGGCTGTATCTTAATTCCTTTTGATAAAGCTGGCACCAAGCAAAGTGCCCGGCATGTCATATACATTCAATAAATATCTGTTAAATAAATAACGAATGAATAAGAGTTTGTGGAATTTTGCTGGCACAGTTCCCTTCGTCTGGAATTCACAAGGCTCTCTGGTTTGAAGTCCCGTAGCGAAGTTACCTTTATCTACCTGTCCAGCTCAGACACACATCTCCCTGCTCCTCATCGGGTTGTTGAATTTTCATCCCGCCCTTCTTTTGACTTAAATTTGCCCTGAAAGCATTTAATCGGGAATTCTTTCTGCTGCTATGCAAAGACTTGCATACTGTTAACATAAATAAACAGTAATAATGATCACACAGGTGGGTGTGACCTCAAAGCCAAGAGATACTTATGTTTAACTTGGATTCCAGTTGCTAAATGTTTGGAAAACGAGTTCACACTCTTGAGATGATGTTACCTTCTCCATTCTAAATACATAGGCTGGAAGACGTGTTTTATTAAAATTTTTCCCAGTTGTATTCGGAGGATGTGAATGCATTTCATCTTCATCTTAATTAATGTATACAAAAGGGACTGGTGTGTTTATTAACATTTTGTTCATCTTTTTACATAAATGTAGAATATATGTTAAACACATCTGAAATTTGAGAAAATGGACTCTAAGTTGGTCTGGGTAAAAGTTTCAAACTTTGCATTCTCAAAATGTCCTTCAGTCGGTCCAGCATTTCTACTTGCCATTTTAATGGGTTTAATAACAACGAATGCCTACAATTTAATATTCATATTTTGATTTATGAAGTGATATGAATATTTAAAATTCAATTTTATAGCTGGCTCCAGCCTTGCAAGTACTTTGGTCACTTGCAAAAACCTCTCTTTCCTTCTATATTTACCTGCAAAGACAGTTATCTAGAAACAGCACCCAGTTCTCATTATCTCATTATCTCATGATTAAGTTTAACTTTCCCAAATTTTACGGATGCTAATTAAATCTAAAAAAGCAAGCAAAATGCCAATCAAAGCTATAGTTGTTTGTCATCAGCAGCTGTTAAGAAACCATTCCCTTGAATTCAAAATACTTTTATGTGCTATGGTGTCAAGCAGAGCAGATGTACACTCTGACATGGTTGATAACAGGCAGGATTTTATTTCCGGAATTAAACACACATTTGCAGTGACCTTAGGCTTTGACGATTTTTCATTCCTATCTTGTCCCCCTAGTCATTACCTCATATAAGAATAATTTCTGCTGCAGTTTTAAAAAATCAGGAAAAGAAAGAAAAAAGAATCGTGCCCCACATTTGAAAGATTGCGGAGTTTAACAACACACTCGTGTGACGTCATTGATTAAAAAGCGCTGGGGAGACACGGCAGGCGGGCCTCGGTCCCACCGCGCGGCTGGACAAGCCAGTTCGAGGCTCTACTCGTGGACACTCCACACAGTGGTGACTTGTCCAGGGTCCCTGGCGCGCCCGCCCCTTCCGCCCCTGTCCGCCCCGCCCCCTCCAGGCGGCCGCACCACACGCAGCGGATGTGCACGTCCCACGGGCTCCTGTCTCCTGCCAAGCCGCCCTTCCGGCCAGGCCGCAGGACCTCAGGCCGCGGAGCCGAATGTCCAGGACCAACCGAGGGGCAGGAGGGGCGTCGCCTTTCACCTGCTCCCTGCGCTAACTTTGGCAGTAACTCAGGCGCCATCGGCAACCACCGCGAGGGACGCCTTAAGGTCAAACGCAGGAAAGAGCATCACTCTCCTGCCAAGGACCAGGGTGGGCAGAGGCGCGGAAGCACAGCTCATCGCATCGGGCAATCGAAATTGCATTCGGCTTATTTCTACTCGAGATGTCTCCAACAGGTGTGGAAGGAAGATGAGCTAGAAAAATACCTGATTTTAAAGCCAGAAGCAATAGCATTTTCAGGAGGGCGGAGGGGTGGGGGGGAGGGGAAAGGTGGCACGAAATGTCCTATTGGCAGAAGACAAAAAAATAAAAACAAATTGAAGATAAATCGGTTCTGAGAAATACAGGGTAAAAGCCGTTGCAAGAGTTAAAATGGCAATGACAGTAACGCCACATGTGCCGACGTGAAATTCCTGTTCCTCCCGGGCCTCCTCGTCCAAACAAGACGCTAAAACAGTCCTTTCAGCCTTGCGGTTCTGGGACGGGGCGGAGGGACGCACTGCTTGTTCCGTTAACTACAGGACAATGTATACAGAGGGAACAGAAGATTCTGAAAGGGGGAGAGAAGGCGGCAGGGCACCCCGGGATCTGGAGAGACGGGTGGCCGGGTCCCTGGTGCTCACGCATATTCTCTCCTACACCCCTGATGAGGGGTGTGGGTGCTGGCAACCTGAGGATGCCGATGGGTGGAGAAAAGCTTACTCTCTCCGGGTCAAGGACCAGGGAAAGGGCAGTTCTACAAGACACGAAACCTTCAGACACTAACCGCCCTACCCCATGGAAGAAAATCCTCTACCTCCAACTCTCCCGCCGGCTGGGTGGTGTCCAAGAAGGCCGATTGGGAGCAGGAATTTTCACCATCTTCCAGCGGTAATGAGCTCACCCGACCGGACGTGACCAGGCCCCCTTCCCCCGCAGCCAGAGCGGTGAGTCTGGATGCCCACCTTTGCCCCACAGAACCAGGCACCTTCCATCCCTCCCTCCCTCCAGGGTGTCAGCAGAGGTACACTGGGGAACCTGAACATCCACCCCATCTTCCTGCTCGTTCAGCGTCCCTGGAAATCTGCTGAAACAGATTTGGATAGCAGTCAGTCTCAGGACGCAATGCCCACAACGTCCAGGCGTAAGTGAAAATCACTGTGCGTACTAAGAACCAGGAGAGTCTCGACTTTGATGAGAAAAGACCAGTGACACGCGCCCACACCGAGAGGTCACAGATGTTGCAATTATCTAACACGAACGTTAAAGCGGCCACCATCGAAACGCTTCAACGAGCGACGGCGAACACACACCCTCCGAGGAAGGGAAACGCGGAACGCCTCGGCGGGGAAGCAGCAGAGACGAAGGCAAGTCGAACGGAAATTTTAAAATGGAAAAAGCAATAACCAAAGAAACTCAGTGGATGCGCTGGGCGGATAGAGAGGACAAGGAGAGAATAAATGACTCAAAGACAGAACAAGAGAAATTAGCCAGTCCGAGGAAGAGAGAGAAGGGGCTGGAAGGTGGACCCTTCCAGAAAATATAAAGCTGTTATCTAGTCACTATTCCCAATGCAGATGTGAATTTAAGAGACTTGTGTTTCCACAAAATATTCGTAGGCTGAGTTGGTCTCTCGTTTGCAAAGAAAACTGGGCAATCTAGTAGTGATTCTAGAAATCCTCTGGAGGCAAAATTGCTAGAATGCCTTTTGCCGCTTAAAAGTGGCCATGGCATCAGTCGCTGACGAGGTGGGGGCCTCTCTTGCTCCCAGTGTGCTGGTCTGTGCCATCTGTGCCTAACACGGGGCGGGTCATGTGGGCAGACGCCAGGGCGCTGGGCCATGCCACGAAGATGCTATAGATCTGGGTAAACACAGGCAATGGGAAGATAAAACAAGTATTGTGCACTGAATTCATTCTTTTGACAAATATATTTCCAAGTCCTGCTAGGCACAAAGCATGCTCTGTGCAGCTGAGACACGTGTCTGAAGTCTAGACAGAGGTTCCTGAAATAGGTAAGGTGGGGGGCATGCCGAGTGGGGGCTGGAGAGACATGACGACAAACAACCAGCATAAAACAGTACGTCAATTAGTGTATTTGAAAGTGAAATTCCTCTGGTAAAAAAAAAGGGTAGAACAGTCCACGGGGGTGGGGACAGAGTGGCAGCTGAATGCGGGTCAAGGGAGATGGACCGTCGCTGACAGCAAAGGCGGTGACCACGGGCAGAGCAAGGGGAGCCCTCGGGGAGCAGCAGAGCGGGCAGTGATGAATTCCGAGCCCCAGGTTGGACGCCCAGGCAGGCGTGGGAACCCCAGCCTGCAAGCTTGACCAGGAGCCACAGATTTAGAGATCTGGATTGAGAGTCGACCGCCGATGCCTTGAGGGTTTCTGTCTTCCGTATTTGTGCAGCGGGGAACAGGGATCGGGGATCACTCCCGTGCACGATCTCGTTCGAATCGAGGGTAGGCTGCGTTCCGGTTCTACTCAGAAACCGTCAGACTTGGTTTAAAAACAGGTTTTCCAAAACCCAAGTATATATTTTACATTTCAGCCTTTATCTTTTATATGAACGTTAGCTACCAAACGAACGAAAACGCCATATTACTAAAAAGTAACCTGTTCAATATTCGGACAAACCTTTCAAGACGTTCTGATGTGTTCCTGTATGTTGATCACCTCCGTGGTTTTGCTTCCCGTTCTTTCTTAACTTGAACTCCTTTGTTTTTAACAGCTCAACGCCACACACACACACACCCCAGACAGTACCATCTGCAGATCTGCAGGGCTTTTTTTGCCCCCAGTAAGACATACAACGACTTCTATTTCCATAGGTCAAATCTGAATTCACTTAAAACAACAATAACGCCTGTCTGTGATGAGCAACTTGGTTGAAAAAATAACTATCGTTCATCACTTAGATTTTCAAGATTCATGGCTAGAAAAGAAAATTAGAAGAAATGGAAAATAATTACACACACTCAAAAGGAATCTATTTGGTGCTGATTAAATAAAGAATTCTTTTCCAAAGTATTTACATAAGGCACACAAAATTAATTTGAATTCTACCGATTCATAATTTATAACAATTCAAACAGAAGCCGAGATGAAATGCGTAGCTGCCCATCAGCAAAGAATAATCAGATGGAACAGTGTAATCAGAACCACCACTGGGAACATGAGCAAAGTGGGAGAATATCACCGTGACCTCGGGCCGTCGATTCCTGGGAGAAATGCATTCATCCAACAAGGAAAGCTGGCATCGTCAAGGAAACAGAAATGCACACCAAATGGAAAAGTCGGGTTGCCCATAAATCAGCTTGAAGCCCGGTGATAAGAGGTCAGGAGGGGCCAGAATGAGATGCATTCCTCCTGAGTCTCCTCACTCTGGAGAACAGCTGAGCAGAAAGGCTCCAGGAGGGGAGGACCACCCCCTCCTCCGCTGCACGGGGAGTAATCCACGAGCTCACGCCATTTCTCGAATAGCCTGTGATGCTTACGTTCCACGGGCTGGACAAACGGGTTTGATCACCACACACTTATGAGGAAAAGGGTCGCCAAGACAACTAGAAAAAGTTTTCGCAAGTTTAACTATAAAACATGTTAACAATTCCAACAAAGGCAAAGAGGGGAGGGACTTTTTGTTTCCTTTGTCCCTCATCTTGACAGTCAGCATCCAGTCTTAGAGCCAGCAAGGAGCTTGGACCAGTGGAACGGAACATGGGGAGTCGGGGAGCAGAGGCCAGGGGAGACCCAGAGCTGCGGAGCAGACAGGACAGGGCCGAGCCTGGGCACTAGCGCTGGCTTTGGAGGCCACTTGGGTGGCGAGGCCCCATGGAAGGTCAGAGGCCAAGCCTCTGTTCGTTGAGTGATGAATGGAGCCGATCGAGGCGGAGATACACACGAAGCGTCGGAGACCAGGCAGGACGTGCTGGCGCACAGCAGGACGGGGGGAGTGGCGTGTTCAGATCCCAAGGTGACAGGCAGAAGCCGAGGCACCAGCTTAGGCAAGAATGGAGGGAGCTCCGGGGTAACAGCCTCCGGCTTCTGAGCAGGCCTGAGGAGGCGGAAGCCACCCCCGGCCTGGCCAGCGGAGGCCCTGCAGGTCACCTGCATGTCTGACGAGTGGGACAGCTTTGGTCTGCTCTATGTATAGGCCGTGGCAGAAGGCCACCAGCCTCGTTTCTGACTCACCGTGCCTCAGAGGAACTGCCCGAGACTTATTTAACTCTCAGGCCAGTAGTGACATGCCGAGTGCCTGCAACTGGCCACCAGAATTCTCCTGGAAAAGTATCATATTTCAAGTCGGAGTTTTTCAAAACTCTGCCTTTGTCGGCTGGCCAACCTGTTCTGTTAGCTCTCCTTAGATAGAGTGAGTTAAAGGCAACCAGGTCTGCTGACTGCAGTTTTGAAAAATCAGTTCACATCCAGCTTGATACTAACTAACCGTCATTCCTTTGGCGAGGCTATAACTATGCCCTTTATATACTATTTCAAATATTGATTTAAATCCCCAAAGGATTTCTCATTTCTACGGCCCCGAGTACAATTTTCATAATATTAAATGAATCTTCATAATTTGGCATCATACACTAATGATCCTATTTAATGTATGATCCTACCCCTATGTTCTCCAGAGCATTGCATTTCTAATCTGTCGCTCAGTTTGCAAATGTCATCACAGACCTGGGGTTCCACATGTCTGCACGCTGAGACGTTTGCACAACCCAATGGACACATCCGTGCCGGCCTCGAGCTCCTGGAGGTCAAGACTCCTTCCTTCTTTCTCCGCCTCTTCGCACACACCAGAAGGTGCAGAGTTTACATCCACACGCGGTGGCAGCGGCTCAGCCTGAGCCGCCCCTGGGGACTGCATGCGGTCAGCTCGGTTCTTCAGAGAGGCTGCCCCTCTGGGGTCTGTCTCTCTCACACACGGAAAGGGCAAAACCAAATTTTAAACCCACAGTCACTTCCTTCTGGTCCTCAAAGATCCTAGTCTTTATGTCTGGGGGTCAAGCACACACGTGAAGCACGGAGATGCTTGCCAGGGCTGAGTCTGCTCATTCGAACCACCAGATAGAGTGACCTTCTCGCCTCCAAGAGGAAACAAAACCCCACAGTTTCCCAGGTTCCTGCCACTGCCTCCGATTCTAATAGCTCAATGTACAGGCACTGATCCACCGCAGCTTCTCCTTTTCAGGTAGATGTGCTCATTCCTGTATTAGTGCTACAGCATCGCTGCTCAACACGCATCAAATCAGATGGAACAGACGAGCACCGGTCACTCCGTGCACAGGCGGCATGTTTTTGCACGCACCCTCCCGTGAAGGGCTGCCGGCCTCTCCCTGCCCACAGAGCCAGGAAGCTGTCCGGCTCAGACACGCACGCCTCTCTCTTGCTCTGTGTCTTGCTGATGGGGTTAGAGAAAACACACCAAAAATGACATTCAACGAACATCAAATTCACGAGGCTGCCAAGAGCGCGTGTCCCTCTCGATGTGACGAGGCGCCTTCGTCGTCTGAAAAGGAGGTCGCCACTCGGTTAGACCCAAATATAAATCAGCGACGCCTGTGTCGCAAAAGGAGCTCTGGGCCCGTGCTGGGGTCGGGGGGTCGGGAGGTCGGGCGCTCGGGTGGGAATGACCCCGGCGAGGAGGCGGTGCTGGCAGGCTCTGGGAGGACAGCTGAGAGGAGACCACAGCCAGGCCCGCTGTCCCCAGGCAAACTCTGCAACACGCACCCGCCTGCACCAGGAGGCAGACGACTCCACGGGGCCTTCTAGAATTCTCATCCAGAATTCTCCGCGGTGCGGTGACCTGGCTTTCCAGCAGGCCTCCCAACTCGCTCCCTTTGCTCCGCGTGCGAAAGTGCCAGAAGGGCTCCCGCAGCAGCGTCTGGTCCGGTCCGACTCTGTCTTTTAAAGTAATTTCCTCCAGGGTCCCGCCCCGGCCCTAACTTCCTCCGCGCTCTCCTCCTGCATCTCCTCCCACCCGCCGGCCCTGCTCTCACGCTGTACTTGCTCATGGCCCAGGCTTCCCCGTACCCCTGTACCCTTCCTTTAGGGCTCCTCATGGCTCTGGCCCGACTCAGCACGTCAGCCCTGAAAGATGCACAGACCCACAAGGAGACATGCCTGGGAAGACAGCGGGGTGTGCGGGGGAGACGCGAAAGGCGGGGTGCGCCCCAGGAGAACGCGGCCATCCCCTGGGGAGCCACGGGTGGGACAGGCAGCTGAAGGGCGACGCGGGGCCCTAGTACCTGCGGTTGGAAGCGGGGTTCCAGTCACCTCTGGGTGCCCAGCCACGAGAGCACCGTGCCGGGACGTGATAACAGTAGCTGCTCAGTAAATGTGTCCTGAGTCGAGCTGAAGGGCATCCGCTGAGTGCGCTTGCCACAGATGTATGGGGTGCCGGTGGAGGAGGCTCGGGGGGTGAGTGGGGTGGGGGTGGAGAAGGCTGATTGCGATGCTCCAAACCCATCCAAGTCCGGGACAGAGGCCGTGGCTGGCATCTCCCCCAGGCCCAGCCACGCGCATGCGCACCCGCAAGCAGGCGCCTGGCTGCACCCCGACATTCTCTCGCCAACCCTGCCTCTAGCTGGAGATCCGGGACTATAACCTGCTCCTTTTCGGCTTAAAGAAGTGGGCGGCTGGGGTACAAATGGTACGTGAATAACCGCATCCTTGTGAGCGCCCTAATGATCCCGGTGGCAGTGAGCGGCTCGCGGCCCCGGGAGAGGACGAGTCCAGCCGGAAGCCTCCCCCGCCCCGCCCGCCTGCGCCGGCCCACCTGGCACGGCCCTCAGTCAGGGCACGTGGGCCTGCCCGCCCCCCGGGACCCGTGCTCCCCGTTGTCACCGGCACAGGCCCCTCTCCCATCAGACTGCAGCTGGGGTCAAGAACGAGCCTCTGAGGCGTCTGGGTCCCCGCTCCCCCCAGCTCCTCTGTCCCAGAGCCTGTGCTGTCTGACTCCTGCAAAGGCCGGGGGACTGTCCGCTCGCCAGCGGCTGGACGCCCTCTGTGACGCTGTGTCTTCGTCTGACCAGCTGGACCCACACACTCAGGGTGTGCATGTGTCTGGGACAAGGTCACCACAGGATACTCTTCCTGTCCAGAGTGACAATGCAGCTAGTGGTGAGCTGGACAATGTTTCACGATCAGCTCTCCAGGGGGAGGGAAGAAGCCCTGATTGACAGCTCTGCCACTTTCACGGCCCTGTGGATTCCGCTGTCAATTGCAACTACTGAATACAGAGTTACGCAGCATTCCCATGGCACCCACAGGTCCACCCAAGTAACCTCTGGGGCGGAGATAACAGTAAAAATGCAGTAAACTAACTAGCAAGTAGCAAGCGTTGAGTCTTTAGTAACTTTGTGTTATAATATAACATACTTAAGTTTATCGGGGCTGTGTTTAATAACTGACTTGGAAAATTGCTGATATTTTAGCTGCTGGGTCTGGTGGCACTACTGGCTATAGACACAAGCTCACGACGCGGATTGTGCCAGGGGCTGGAGCCAGGGCGGGGAGACCCCCTTTCCTTCCTGGAGGCGGAAGTGATGGGGAGCGCGATTCGAAGCTGCTGGCAGCCACCCTTGGCGAGAAAAGCCCACGTGCTATAGGACAGACTCATCAGCACAGGGAAGCACAGTGACGACAGCAGTGTCTGCCAGCGTCCCAGCTCCCTGTGCCAGTGGATGCTGGCCCTCGCCACCCTCCCCGTGGCTGGGTGTTAAGCTAATAAAGTCCCGATTTGTGCTTAAGCTGGCCGGGCTGCAGCCGAGAGACCTGGCAAACTTGCCCCACCCCCTCCCCTCACTCAGGATGTCCCGCTGCCTGAGCTCTGGCTGACGCCATAGCCCCCTGGCTAGTCTCGCCTGTAATAACTTCTGCCCCTCGAAAGTCCTACCATACTTAGGTCTCTTCTGTGTTACCGAAGAATGCGTTACAGTCTTACGTTTCCCTCCTACGTGTGACTCTTGGTTTCAGAGCTGAAATTAGATTCAATGAACAGGTTTGGGCTCATTAAATAAATATGACTTGGAAACAGCAAAATGCCCTGAGTCCGTCTGGGCCGCTCGATCACCCACACCCTTCAGGTTACATCAAATTATCTTCAGGGGCCAGCTGGATAGTCCGTGGGGAATGAGGGCTCACGCCCGGCTCAGAGTGGCGGCCTCGTTCATTCATTCGGCCGTTACAGAGAGGGCGCTCGCTCTGTGTAGGGACAGTGCTGGCTGCTGGCTGCAAGACGCTGGCCCCTGATCCAACGTCACTCTCCCGGGGACGTTCACATTGCCAGGGACGCACAGGGAGGGAGTGACACAGCTCTCCGGGGTCTGACGGGAAAAGCAAGCGTGGGCTTTATCAACGATGCAGGCCACACTGTCACGGGACATAGGTGTTATAGGAAAGCGGTCACCCTGGCACCTACCAAGTGTCTGTGGAGGGCATCACTTCATCCCTTGAGTGTGATGGTCCCTCTTTTAATTCCAAGAAAATAACCATAAGCATCACACACACATTAGTTTGAGGCAAATGACAGGAAATAGAGTTTTCCATGTTTACCTCTCTGCCAGTAATTCCCACATCCGGTCAGGCTGTGGCCTAAACAATCATGCGTGTCGCATGGAAACGACCTCGCAATGCAATGCCAGCCAGGCATGTTCGCCCGCTAAACAAAATGCTCACTTAAAAAATGTCGTTGAATTTATACAGCTCCCTTCTTTCCACTCAGAAGGAACTAGCAGCAGAAGCGACGCACGCGAAGGCCACACTTACAAAACGCAGGATGTTTCGCTGTGGTGTTTGCTCAGAGGACCTTCAAACGGAAACGTCACATTAGCGTGTCTGTCAAAAGACGCTCCTGTTGAAATGAGAAGGGATGAGCTCCGTGCGGCCTCGGCTTAAGATCCGCCACAATGAGCAGAAGAGAAAACGCTGGCTCGTTTTCCTCGTTCTGGAGACGGGCTGGGCCTGGTCATCTGCCCTTGGACCTCGGTTACGGAGACCACCATGTCGGCTTGCCTGGGGCTGCCCCGATTTTAGAACTGGGGTCCCACACCTGGGGAAGCCCGTCAGTCTGAGGCACACTGGGAAGGCGGGGGCCCCCCCCCCCCCCGCCCCAGTCGCCCTGGCGCAAACGGGAGCCACGCAGGAGGAGGAGGTGGACGGGGGCGTCTTGCCAACGCTGCGAGCCCTCTCCTCTGTCCCGCCTGTCACCCTCTGCCAGATGGGTCTGTCCCCTTGTCCTAAAAGCATCATCAGGCCAAGTGGTCACCAAGGAGGCCCCGTTCCTAACTCGCGTTTCCTTACCTACTGGCCAGGTTGAAACGTTATTTTTCTTGCCCAAAGTTTTGACTTCCGTTGTCTTAAATGTCATCTGCCATGTTCCTCCCTCTGCCTGTATAACCAGTGCCACCCCGGCCTCTCCTTCCGCTTGTGAGCACGCCTTGTAACACCACCGACTCTTGATCTAGACTACACTCTTTTCCTGAAATAAGCCTCCACATTCTTCTGTTATATGCTGAGGGTTCGTTACCTCATCGTGAAGCCCCCCAACGCGCCGTCCTCAGCACCCAGGGCAGCAGGCACCCCGCCGTCCTACCTACCCGGAGACCTTCCCTGACAGATTCTCAAGGCGAGGAGGAATTCTCGGAGTCACGGGGACAGCTCCAGCCCAGATCGGTCGTTCGGAGGCCACTCGGCGAACACTCCCCTGAGTCGTCAGTTGGCCTCCCCCGGAGTTCACAGGAGGGACTCAGCGGTCACTGAGCTCTGTGGTCCGGGGACAGCTGCCATCATCACCTGGGGTCCATGCTCATGTTTTTGTGCTCTTTCTCCAGATGCCCAGCTCCTTCCTTCTGAGGTCACGAGACGCACCTAGTTCCTCACCCACTAAGCGGACGGGGAGAGTTCCTCAAGGGTGTCTCTCTGGCCCATCCTTCCACGCGTCCCGTTCCCCGGGTGTCACCTCCCAGGTCCCTCCATCACGTCCCCGTCACCCGCGCCACGTTACCAGAGCTCCCTGTCCAACATGCTCCCCACCACCTGTCCCGCGCTTGCCTGACACAGTGCAGAACAGCAAGAATCCTTCATGCTTTTATAGCACATTAAAATCTATGTCCCTTGTTCTCCAATTGAAAAACCAAAGCCCCAGGCAGCCGGGGGGCTTGGGCCAGCCCCGGGCAGGCAGGCCTCCAGGCTCCAGATGCAGGACGCCCCTATCAGCCCTACCCAGAATGGGCACGGGAGCTGTGGGGGGCTGCAGAACACCCCTCCGCTCGGGGCTCTCCAGGGGTGGAGCTACAGAACTTGAGATAAAACACCAAAGCATTTCCAGGACATTTTTCTCCAAAACGCAATGTGCAGGTGGGGAATACTTTTAATCCCGCTGGAGACCTGGGATGGGACCAGAGCAGAAATGCCTCCTGGTAGTTCCCTCTAGACCCAAGAGAAACTGAAACGGAGGGAAAGATGGAAATGCTTTTTGCCGTTAATGTTCCCTCTGCTTTGGAGCCTGGTTCTGTGAAATCTAGGTCCCCCTTGCTTTAAACCGCGCTGTTTAAATTCCATCGGCAGTATCCTAACGCCCGAACCCTAGGCTAAGGCAGTGGTCTTCGGATGTTTTCGACCGTTTAAATAAAAAAACGAAATACGCACCCTTACCGCATGCGAATTTCACACGCATAAAAATTTGTTCGATATAATTTATATTATATAAAAATTTCTTTTATCCATCTGTATGATAAAAGAAACCGACATGAGAAGCTCTAAGGTTTTCTTCTTAGATGCTAACGGTTTTTCGTGCTTACCTCCTTGGCCATGCCCACTCCCTTTGAAGACCACACACAGTTGTCTTATGAAGTTACAAGACACCAAAGTCAAACTTAGAACCTAACTGGAGAGCCGTAACTTAAGTCGCGAGTGAAATTTAATACTTGTTAAACCAAACGGGCCCCTTGGCTGAGAATTAACTTATTTATAAGCCACATCGACAGCTAAGACACCTCGCTGTGAGGCAAGCAGCTGCTCGTACGATTCAGCATCACACCTGTCTTCCTAAATCTGCTGTTTCTTTAATAAACCTTTTTGAAATTTAGAGTGGTTAAGCTCCCTAGTTAAAATAGAAGGTCATTTCTCATACCCAGGATCACATGTATATTCTTCTACGATGAGCAAAACGTTCACATTTATACATGTATACGTACACACACATAAATTTAAAATACAGAAATGGACTGTTGCTCAAAATAAACCAGGCATGCTCTACCATGGTTATATCACTCTTTTGAACAACCTTTTAAGAGTCCAGTATCCTCGCCTATTAGTCTCCTTTTACTGAATCAGCGGCACAAGATGAAACCATCTGGATATAAATATGCTTCTAATTTCCAGGGTATCACCCACATAATTGCAATATTTTGTGATGAGCTGAGCTACTCCCACACTGACGTCATCGGATCTCGACCCGAGAACTTTCTTCGCCTCTAAATAAACAACGAGGTGCTGGCACAAAGGGCTATTTTTGTAACACGCTTCGTGTGGAAAAGGCCAGCCAAACAAAAGCCTTCGTTCTAGATAAAACCGTCTCTGC
This sequence comes from Pteropus alecto, assembly GCF_000325575.1. Lineage (NCBI taxonomy): Eukaryota > Metazoa > Chordata > Mammalia > Chiroptera > Pteropodidae > Pteropus > Pteropus alecto. The sequence goes on from NW_006438073.1 coordinate 5,582,230, forward strand.
GGGATCTGAGGAGGAGAGGGTGCTGGATCCGAATGCAGTGGGGGACGTGAGCTGGCCTGGACGGCCTCCGTCACAGGACCGTGTTTCCCAAACTTCTGCACGCAAAGCAAGGAGAGGCAGAAAAGGTTCACCATCCCTTCTGTGGCCAGAGAGGTTCCGACTGAGACCCGGGGACTATGTCACGTGCAGGCAAAACCTGGCCCCGATTCACTCCCTCGCTTCCTTCCCGTGTCACCTCTGAGACCTTCCTCCGGGTGTGAAGGGCAGTTTAATTCTCGCCTTCCTGGGCAGGCTGCTTTGGTGGTGCGCCAAGGCAGTTCTGGGCTTGGATCGTGTACTTAAAGAGATGAAAATAAAGTGCCAGTCGAAAACACAAGGGCTACGGGATGAAAGACGCTGACGAGCCTTTGTCTCCACGCATCGGGGCATCCGCCTTTGTCGACGAGCCTTTGTCTCCACGCATCGGGGCATCCGCCGAGCCGCCTGCCTGTCACTGACTGCTGCCTCTAGGCGAGGTTTCCACGCAGAGCTGCCTGCCTGTCACTGACTGCTGCCTCTAGGCGAGGTTTCCACGCAGTTTGTCACCTTCCTCCCCACCCGTGTCACCAGCCCCACTCCACTCGTTTGAGTTCCCTGACCTCAAGAGGTAGGAAGAGAAATTCCGGGGCGTGGTCCATGAAGGAAAGTGAGGCCTCCCATCTGTGTTCGCTCTCGGTCCCTCAGTCCCTGGCGCTGGGGGAGCAGGAGTGGGCCGAGGGGGGCGTGGGGGCGTGGGGCAGGGTACCCAATGCCGGGCAGTAGCATTTTTGAGTCCGTGGGGCTTTCCTTCACACTTTACTGCCACACAGGAAGACAAAGACTTCGAAAGCAGAGCGCATTGGTTTTGGGGGGCTGCCAGAATGGAGCGCTGCCAACTGTGAGGTTAAGAACGGGGATACCACCTCGCAGTCCTGGAGGCTGGAGGCCAGGGGTCCAGCTGCGGGCGGCGTCGGCTCCTCTGAGGCCGGGAGGGAGAATCTGCTCCAGGCCTCTCCCCCAGCGTCCGGCATTTACCCTCCCTGCGCCCCACGTCACCTTCCTCCGTGCATGTCTGTCTCTGTGTCCGAATCTCCCCTCTTTATGAAGACACGTTCACACTGTGTTAGGGTCCGCCCTGACGGCCTCATCCTAATTTGATGATCTTCAAGGACGCTGTTCTAAATAGAGCCACATTCACAGGCACGGAGCGGGGTGGGGGGTTCTGACTTCAACATCTTCCAGGGGAGGGGACACAATTCAGCCTATAACACTGTCAAAGCTCATCACCCTGGTCACCATCCCCAGCTTGGCAGAGTTTTCACCAAAAAAAAAAAAAAAGAAAAGAAAAGAAAAAAAAGAGAGAGTTCGAATGACTTTACCCGCTTGATTGCACAGAAGCTTCGCTCCAGTATCTACCCTTTCTGCTTCCTTCCACAGCCATCTCTATTTCCTTCTTTGTGGTGTTGGGGTTAGTCTCCCCCCATCCCCGCCCACCAATATATAAAATATATGAAATATAAGACATTCAGAAAATATAAAGGTAATTAAAAAAAAAACATCTCTAATTACAACTCCTAAAAATAGCGCTCTGATAAATTTACGTCTAGTCTACAATTTAAAATTGGTTTCATATTGTACAATTTTGCATCATGCTATTTTTAAAAAATTTATTATTATTATTTATGCCCACAGCACTTGGTCTTCCTAGGTGGTCTCCCATCCAAGTACTAACCAGGCCCGACCCTGCTTAGCTTCCGAGACCAGACATCGGGCTTTTTCAGGGTGGCGTGGCTGTGGACCATGGACCGTGGCTCCACTGGGGCGTGAACCCAGGACATCATCATGCTATTTTAATTAATATTATGCTTAGGGTGTTACGTGGTTCAAGGACATAGTGACCCAGCTGGGTATCTTTCTATAAAAGATTACATGTGAATAGATTTTTCAAAAAAAAAAGAAAATCAAC
>NW_006438073.1:5584563-5585911 GCF_000325575.1 Pteropus alecto
CACAATGAACACTTGGCTTCCGTGGCACGTGGCTCTGCCCCCTCGCGGGGCGGCCGGTCCCTTTCTCTGTGCTCCTGGGGCTGGCCCTGTGTCAGGACCCAGGATGAACACAAAGGCACATCTGTAATGCACGCTGACAGCGCCACGCATCCCGAGGGGCGTCCGGGGCTGGGACCGGGAACTAACAGGCGCGGGCTTGACCCCAGCAGGCAGTGACTGAGCACCACCCGTGGGTGTAAGATTAAAAACCCTTATCGCACACTATATGGGTTTGCTTCAAACTACAGTAGGAAAAATGGACTCAGGGATCTCAGCTCTCCTACTTACTGTGACCTTAGACAAGTCATCCGGCCTCTCTGAGCCTCAGTTAACTGATCCACAAAATGGAAATCACCTGTCCAGAGTAGCCGCATGCTTAAACAAGTGTGATGCCTAATATCTAGCCAACACGACCATTTAGTGTGATGCCTAATACATAACCAACACGACCGATTGAAGAGATTACAAATTAGAAATGCAAATGGCTACCTACTATAATTAGACTTCTCTTTTCCTTTCTCTGCAGCCCTGTGGCACGCCACCTACTACAGTTGCCAGTTGGACATGTGGCCTCGGCTCAGGAGCCTGGTTCCTCAACCACAAGGTCGAGCTGGCCAGGGCTACCGAGAGAAGCTCGGCACAGAGTTCCTGATCCAGTCTTAGCCCCTCCGCTTCCTGTGTGACCGGGGCGAGTTGCTCACTTCCTCTGTGCCTAAGTATTCGAAACCAGAGCCTGGGATGGTAAGTGCTTATAAGTATTAGCCGGGCGAAGGTCTGCAGAACAAAGGGGCGGATAAGGGGCCCGGTTCCTCCTGGCTGGCAGTTGTTCTCAGATTTTTCTCCTGGCTCTCATTCTTCTAGCATTGAAATTCAGATACTCGAGTTCTTTGGCTCTCTAAGGAATTTTAAATAAAACCGAACCTAAATCGATTTCTGGATCACATCTGCTATGCTCCATTTGGAATGCTGAGTTGCTAACCGGATGTGTTTTTCTGTTTGTTTGTTTTTCGTGCTATCCAAAAGGCCTGACAAGGTGAGGAAGAAATAGAACAAGGTCTAATTTTACCCACACATGGGACAAATGGGACAGTCTGGGTCTATTATTCACGCCCTGCACAGCGCATAGCAGGAGGACTGGTGAAGGGGCTTTCCTACGAGATTGTCCTGAGATCTTTGGGGAGGCAGCCCCCGAGCCCCTGGGGACAGGGCAGGAGCTGCCTTAGTCGGCCCTGTTTTCTCAGCACCATACACGTGGGCTGGCATACAGAAGGTGCTCAGCACTTGTCGACTAAGTCATCTAATAATAATA